>NC_048273.1:25794629-26165254 GCF_009762535.1 Notolabrus celidotus | reverse complement strand
ATTAGTTTTTTGCTTCATTTAATTTTACTGTTGCATTATTAGGTTTTAACTATCAGTAGCTGGCCACATTAGTGACCTTCTGGCCAATGCAATGTAAAAATAAATTCATAGCCTTCTATAACATGCCAGGGTTCAACTTAAAACCCAGGATCCTTGCATTGAGAGGCAGCAGCTTTGTCCCCCACACCAGAGAGCTGCTTGCCATCACAGGCCTCTTTAAGTCTTTTTATTTCAACATTTTGTTGGAGTAGTTTAAAAGCAGTGAGGAAAGTCTTTCATGTACATCTCACATTTGAAGCCCACAATGGGATTTAAACCAAGAACCATCAGATTGACAATTAGCAGGTATGTCCTAAATGCCACAGGGCTGCTTCGATGAACTTTTTTTCGTAAGTCTTTTCAATACACCGTTTTGTTGTAGTAGTTCAATAGCAAAGTGAGGAAAGTGTTGCATCTCACATTGGAAGCCCATAGTGGGATTCGAACCTAGAACCATCCGATTGAAAGGTAGCAGATACGTCCTAAACACCACAGGGCTGCTTGGAAAAGCCTTCTTTTGTAGGTCTATTTTATTCCACCATAGGGATGTTATACTTCAAATTGATTTAAGTTCATCTCCCATGGACACTCCATGTCCAAGATATGAACCAAACATCCTTGCATCGAAAGCCATTAATCCAAACCCCAACACCACAGGCCTGCTTTCCAGTGCTTGCCTCTTTAGGTCTTTTAATGTATATCTTAATGGTACTTTAAAAGCACAGCTTGTTCTCCCTTGTCATGAAAACATTTCAGGATTTCCTAATATGAAGGCTACACCATAAGAGTACTAGGCTACATTACAAGTTGTCCTTTGTCATAAAGCAAGCAAAATGCGACAGGTTCATAGGGATCATTCATATTTAATAATAGTAGTAAATACACATTCGGGGCATTAAGAAAACACTCAAGAGTGTTTGTGGCTTTATACATACACCAGTTCATACATGAATTCATAACACTGATCAGCATCATGATTCAAAATAACCTTTATAACAGACTATGTTATGTAAAATAAATGCAAATTCAGTTACTGATAAAATCTGAGGTACATTCTGATAGCACCATAAAATGTGCTTATCATTGAAAAATCTTCAGAACTTTTACTCTTATAGGACATGAAGCCTTGTGGTAAAATTCAGCTTCACAATATGAGCATTGAATAAACAGTTTATACGTCATGATCAATGATGTTCAATGATCATTGCTATACGACATCATGCTTCTAAATGACAATAATACTGTTAAACAAAAACCATTTAAAAAGTGTTTATGAGAAGCAGCTTCATTGTTCACGTTTTGTTTAAAAGAGAGAAACTTTAAGAACAATTCTGTACAACAATGGTAAACCTGTTGAACCTAACATCATGTACCCAACACGCTGTGATAAATAAAAAACATAGTCAGACTCCAGCATTGTAAAACTTGTAACACAAGATCATGCACAGATTTGATAAATAAAGGATTGAATAAAATGGCAAGAACGGTTAGTCATTTAGCGGTCTCGAACTGTCCGCTGGCTGAGCCTTCAGAGCCGCTCCCAGCACAGCATGGGGCGCACTGTTCAATCAGGGGCACCAACCTCCCCTGCTGATGGAGCTGTTTAGTGTCCGAGCCGCCCCCTATGCAGTTTCCGTTAATGAAGACTCTTGGCACCTAAATAAAAGGAGTCACATCACAACATTAGCACTGTGTGAATTAGTAGCTCTTTCTCTACCTAGTATATAAACTGAAATAAAGAAAAAATTGAAAGAACCACGCACTGGTTATAGAAATTGCTATTCACAGGCATCAAGGCTGATTTATACTTCTGTGTCTCCCCTACGCAGCAGGGGCTGATGCGGACATGAACACCACATACTTGTGCGTCGGTGTGTTCGTGTCACGTAGCAATTCTCCGCCGTAACGCTTGAGGGCAGTGTGGTCGCCTGATGGCCGGTCCCGCTACGATCTCTGTTTACTTTTCCACAGAGTTTCAGAGCATGTTATGTTACTCTACAGCTGAAAATGTTGCTGTTTATCATACAGACATGATTACATGAAGAATAGAGAGGAGGAGATGAAATACCAGGCCGATGTGCGGCCGATGTCCGGGATCCCGGAAGTGCTGTGAATGCGGGAAAGACAAGCTGCCGAGCGGACCAATCACAGGGCTTGCGGTCCGCGCCGGCTCTACGGGGAGTTACATTTTGGAGGAGGTGCACGTCAGCTACGTGCGTAGGCCTCGGCGTAGGTACGGGAGCTACGCGGACCCCCAGCGTAGGGTACGCCATTGATTCAACGCAGAAGTATAAATCAGCCTTTAGTTTGGCAATTCAGCATCTCTTGTTTTGGAATCAGAAGCAACCTATTTGAAGGTCTGGGGATTACATTTCTATCTTGACTGACAGGTCCTATGGATGACAACTTAAAATGACCCAGCATTATCAATAATTTAACTCTAAATAGAGCTTTTGCCATCTTCTCTCTCTGATTTCAAACAACTGGAAGACTTTTTTTCTCCAACCAGAACAGTGCCCCCCTGCCCCCATACCAGATACCTGCAAGCAGTGACCCTCTGGCCTCCTACACACAAAGGCCGGCCTGATGTCTTTGGCATTTAGACCTTCCCATATGATACTTCTAAAACAGTATTGTTCTTTTAAGATAGTGGTTTATGAATAATGCTACAAAGATTCATTGGCATTATAGTGACTACTTAACTGCATCAGAAATGTCAGAAGTGAGATTTCCACAGCAATCCAGCTACGTTTAAACTGATGAATATTAGCAACCTGATCAAAATCTGATCCTTCTTTTGCTGAGCCACTGGACTTGCTCATCCTACCCTGCTGGTTTGTATTGCTGCCTGGTTCATATGTACAGCAATCAAATCACATGGTAAAGAAAAAATGTATGTTCACTAAATGTATACATTTGGCAAAATAAAAGGTGGGGATAGATTATTCCAATTTCCTTGAGTTTAACCTCTGACAAATATGAAAACCAAACTTGACCCAAATGCAGTTCTACCAGAAACAACAATCTGTCAAATATGCATGTTTTCATTCTTTTTAAAATAGTCGCTTTGAACTTTGAACTCTGAATCCCAAAATATAACACCAGACTCTCACCGTCCTGGCACCAGTCATCTGAGCTAAGGCCTCTTGCAGTCTCCTCCCATCATTGTGCTCGTCCAGCTCAACCACTTTGTAGGTTGCCCCAATTTCATTGAAGACATTCTTGGCCATTTTGCAGTAAGGACAGGTGGTCTTGGAAAATATCACAACGCAGTTCTGAGACACCACCTCCTGGAAGATCAAGACAAATCCCATTCATTTAAACTTCAGTAAAACACTTAAAAGACTGCACATGGCAGGGCCTGAGTGTGTGTCTGTGTAAAAGGCAAGAAAACATTGACTTTTCCTTTTAAGAGCATTTTTCAAGGTTCATCTTTAGTACATGAGTAAAGAGTGATATTTGTTCGATTCATCCTCCAAGAAAAAAATACTTTCACATTTTACAAAAGCAGCAATTCAAAGTGAAATCTCGTGTAATCAATTGGGAAATTAACCATTGCTTAATAATAAGCAGTTTTGGAATCGGCATCAGTTTGCACTACATTTGAAATGTTTCTGAACCTTGTCTGCCATGGTTTGTGGATGTTGCCTGTTACTCGTAAAAGTTACAGATGCAACATTTGGGTCACTCAGTGTGGAATTTTTTGACACAATAACATAAACATAAAAACAGAATCACATGGCAATATCATCCACAAGGTGAAGAAAGCCACAGAGCACAATTTAACTCTAAACCAATGCAGGGGTGGAATCTGTAAGAAACACTTGGTCATCAAGAATAGCAAATATGTCTTGTATTGCATTACAAAGACAATCAAGTCTAAGCTCTCCAAGAGCTCCAAAGGACACTCACCTGAACATATCGTACACATGATGTGCCGGACAGACCTGCAGTTGCAGATGATGTTAAATTTCCCATTCTGAAACAGAGCAAAAAAAAAAAGGCACGTTCTTTAAGATTTTTAAAAGGCATTTGGTCCACTTTTAGATGTTAAAATCTAGTGAAAATTAGCTGAAGCACACTACTTGGATTATCACAACAGAGTACGTCCACAGTCATGCAATAACCTCAAAAACGGGAAGATACTTCTGGAAGAGACACATTCAATGCTAATAATTAGCAACATAACATGTATCTGAAGGATAACTGCTGGTCCAAAACTAGAAATACTCATGGTTATTGATCTATATTCAGATTTTACTGATTCTGAAGGTCTGTTTTCTACCGGTAACGCCTGATCTACAACTGCAGTGAGGTCCATGTGCTAAGTAATCCAGGATTAGTAGTACAAATACCCTTCACTCATTCTGGTGATTAGCTCAGACTGTTTTGGGAGGAGACAAACGGCACTGAAAATCATGCTGTTTAAAGACGGACAATAAAACCAGTAAGGTTATTAGTGTTAAGAAAATAAAACTAGATTGAAGAAAAACATTTAGGTTGGCTGTAAATAAATAAAAATGAGACTTTATTGAAAAAAAAAAAAAAGAACTGCAAATGTATGGTGCGTTTACAAAACTAAAGAAAATAGAATTACTGAGAACATTTCTTTGGTTGCTGTTTTTGTCTTTGTATTTATATCATATATTTTGTGAATGGCTATGGAAGTTGATCTTTTTTTGTTTTTGAACAGGCCTACAGTTTAAATAGCATTATATTTTGAGTTTTAATTACACAATGTTTTTTTACTGACCTTTACCCCTGACAAGAATTACATAACTACTGAAAAACTGCAATAAATGAATAAATAAAAAGCATGAAAACTAAACTAGGTAAAAGTTATCTACACTATAAGCAGTATTAAACGTATTTAAAAGTAACGTGAGTTTGAGAACATAAAAAAAAGTTGACGAAATAAAAATAAACAATTGAATTAAAAGAACAGTCTACCCTGGAAACAATTTCGGTGGAAATAAATGATTTTAAATGTTTACCGAAAGCTGAAAAGTGAACTACCAGTTCTCTTATCAGTGAGCCACCACTTCTCTGGTGCAAGATAGCATGGATAACGCCAACAACGACACGTATGCCTTTAATACAACCTAATATTTAAAAGGACATAATACATTATTCTGGAAAAAAAAAAAAATCCGAATTTACCACTTGGACATAATGAGTATCGATAGCTACATTTTATTTGTTTGTCTTTGGCCAATCAATTTTAAAATAGAATGTACCTTGAATTATGTGAATTTGTAATGCAGTTTTGTTTGGCATGGTAAGGCAAGATTAACATGCTGCATTAAATGTCTTCTATTAACAGCTCTTTTCAACATCTAAGCACCACATCTTGTCGTGTTTGCTAACGTTAACAGCATGCCTCCAGTACTGTCTGCAATTATCTGTGATTGATTAATAAAACAAGATAGCTTAGCGACAAATGTCGTCAAGCTAGCAGGAGTGACCTTCGGCAGCCGGTCCAAGCCACCCTGGAAAGACATCCTGCTCGAGCAAACATGGAGAAAAAATAACATAAAACGCAAAAATGATCGAGCCGCAGGCCTAGAGAAATCATGCGGTGAGTGTACAAACAAATCTAAAGTCATACACCAATACTGGCTGTTACTGTACAGCTGCTTTCCCCACTTACACACTGTTTACATGTGCAGCCTACCTTTATGTGACCGCAGGAAGTAGTTTCTGACGCAAGTGGACGCACGACGCAATTTATACGTAACGCCCTGACGTCAACAACATAAACGTGAAGGCGCTTCAACATGAGACAACATGAGACCACATGAACAGGTCATGGCATTTATTCAAGATGTGATGGTGGGCGTTAATTATCGGTCCTGATTACCTAAAAACTGAAATAAGTCTAATCACATTTTAAAATATATTTATATACCTAGACAGAGAAGTGCAGGCTTTTATTTCAAATATTAGCTGAAGTGGAAAATGCATGACCCACTCAATTTACTCTTTTCTTTCCAATCAAAAATATTAATAGAATTAAATGAATAAATATACTGATCTAACTCGAGGACAGACTTCTTATTATAAACTAAGTAAAACATGTATGTACCCTTTGATCAGCTTCTCTGTAAAACTGCTAAACATTGTCAATCTGTTCTATGTCTGATAAAGAAAGACTATCTGTTAATGCACAAGGACAATTTGCCATCCAAAGGCATAAGAGGACATGAATGATTTATGAACTTTGCAGCCAATGCTTGATGGATGAACTTCTAATGTCTGAAGTGCAATATTGTTGTTCTTGCTTGTTTCCCTTTGCAATGTCTCTGCTTGTTTTCCAACATCATGTTGATGCAGGGTCTTGTAAACCCATGTGAGCTGGGCACCCTTTTGGTGCATGACACACCTTATTACTACTACCTCTACTAATATAGTCAGCCACGGCTTACACAATTCAGAAAGTCCCAAAAAGAAGCAGTAGTATAAATAACTGACTGTTTGTTGATATGGAAATGCACCTCTCCTCCCATTGTGAAATGTGAAGCAAAAATATTGCCAGGAAGGAGGCTTAGGCTACATATTGTACTGGTGGAACAGAAACATGTCCAGGTGGACTCTGGCTAATGAAGACGTGGGAATGGTATCTTTTTTTTTCCTCTAACCAAAGCACACATTGAACTCACAGATAAAACGTCAATGGACACTGAGCAACATTAGAACAATTTCTGATTCACAAAGTAAGAATGCTGCTAAATTATTTTTTTTATGTATTTCAGAACTCCCCCTGTCTTTGTTTATATGTATTTATGTTTTTGCAGGTTTCATTTTTAAATAAAGACCATGAAAACTGCATTTGTAAACTCTCTGGTGTACAGCCAACAAATAGCCAGTCATATTGTGTCATGTGACGAGCAGGCGCAGAACCCCGATCTGACCACCTGAGCACATCTGGTACCTACATTGGTCCAGAACACCACAGTAGCCTGCATTTGTCAAGAGAGCTGTCAACCAATCATCTTTTTGACATCAAATAAATATTTAAAACTACATTTTGATGAAAAATCAATACTTGCATATAAATCTGCATGAAAAAAAAATGCAATGACAGAAACCATGCATGAGAAAAGTTCATTTCATTTTTTTATCATGACACATGCTCCATCTGCTGTAATAGAGGAGGCAGATATTAGGACCTTTACTGCAGCCTTTCACCAGAGGGAGCTCTAAAAGTTGTGGGCTCCACTTAAGATAGCTGGTGTACTGTCCTTGAATTAATACAAGTTCAACCGCGGTACTTATTTCTCTGATAGTCTTTAAAATGTATACTTAATAGTATTTTACAAGACAGCCTTATATTCATTTAAGAAATTGTGGAACCACTTAGAGTAAAATCAGCGATAAAGCAGATTATGCTTTAAGTCATGGCTACTTATAATTGACAGGTCATAACCAATGTAGCCTGTTGACCAGGATGAAGATTGAACAATCTACCTAGTCTTCAAAGTATGGTTACTTCTGGTTCCAAAAAAATGAAGATGGCATGCCCAAAATTCAGAACAGTTCACAAACTAATGGGCAATGTCATGGCAGAAACATTCACTTGTCATTGAATGTCTCAGGTCACATCAATCATTGACTTATTTTCAAATTTCTTTAGATTGAAGGAAACAGAGAGTGACTTTTCTTTACAAAGGCACAAAGATTGAGGACGGCTGAACCGCCAATTAACCTCCATGATGGGAGAGGAGAGTGCAGCAAAAAAGCACTTGTGGATGTATTCACACGAGATTAGAGCCATAATCTGACAGGATAAAGTATGGATATTATTAATATAAGATAAGAGTTCCAGGGCCACTTCACCTGTGCTGAAATGAAAGAGACTTCCTGCAGAGAGTTGAGATAACATTCTTCTGTCTTCACACTCTGTCAGACACCACAGGCATCAAGTATGGTGCAAATGTAGATTATTTCCTCCTTTATCCTCAAAGGTTTCATTTTCCCTCCCTCTTCAAATGCAGGAGGAAATGCATTAGTTCAGAAGTAACTATTTCCCATTAACCATGTTACCAGAGAAAGCTCCCAGGCTGAGGAATCAATCACAAATCTAAAGATATCTGATGAGGCAGCACAGGAGTGCTTCACTTGAAATACCTTTTTTTTCAAAGCCAAGCAAGAAATGCATCATTTCAGAATGGCTTCACACCATCAAAGAGATCTGCCGCTCTGCCCTGGAGTGGGTAATATCCCGGCACAAATCCAGAAATGTTATGAAGGATGGAGGAGAATAGTTTGAGGCTTCACACACCTCTTCACAGCATCGATACATGCCGTAGAAGACCGCTTTGGTCAGGCTGCATGGAGTTTTAACATTCAGCTCACTGACTCGACAAGTTTAAAGAAAACACACCTGTAGTCTGATCCAGCAACTAGAGCAGAACACTCCCGGTCTGTAATGATGTCAAACAGTTGCAAGCTTAAAAAGCTGATGAGGATGAATGGAATTAAAACTTTAACACAGAGTCAAATATGCATAAAAAGTTGAAATGCAGGTGTGGTGTTTATTTGACATCATTCACCATTTTATTTGTTGTTTTACTTGAACAGTGATAAAAAGCTCAGATATCTGAGAGGCGTTCTCAATCAGATAACCTGAGATCGATTGCTTCTGTCCACACCCAAGTACTTGGGGAATGGCTGTATTTTCTTCAAACGACAACAGATTGTTTCTTTCGATTTTAAGGCATGTTGTTGGGTTTTCCTCTAGAGAACCTTGGCTGTATGCTCGCAAACATCTTAAAGGGATAGTTCAGTTTTTCTGTAGTGGGGTTGCATGAGGTAATTGTCAATGGTAAGTGTATTAGCCACAGCAGATCCCAGTCAGCTTAGCCCCTTTGAGGGGAATCTGGCTGGAGAACCGGAATGGAAGCTATAGGAAAATAAATTTAGAGAGGAGATCTCAAAAGTGTTTCATCTATGTCTCCTGGACAACAATGAGATCTGTTTGAAAGCAAAATGAGACTACAGCGTATGTCTCCTGTCTCTCATTCTTGCCTCCAGAAAAAAGTTGCAAAACGTCTCAGCTTATACTCCCTTTCAGTTCAAAAGGAGATCTCGTCAAAATCTGAAATGATTCTAAGGTATTTCTCAAGTTTTGTGACTCCTTTTGAGCTCAGGTGGAGAAATCAGGGAGCTCTCTCAAATGTCTCAATCTAACATCATCCATTTGTTTTTGTCAGACTCAGTTTTTGTGTCCCAAGTTGAGCTCAGATGGAGCAAAGAAAGAGCCTGAGTTCATCTTTCATGAACATTTATAGTGCCCTGAAAAATTAAGATTTCAATGTACAATTCTCATTAAAACATTTCAACCACTTGCAAGATCAGCTATTTAGATGTCAAATGATGTCTTCTTTGACTTCACAATATGAGCATTCCTTTCCAAGTCTGTTTGGAACAAAACAACTTCACAAAGATTTAGTGCATTTAAGAGAAATTGCAAAAGATAGAGATTTCATACCAGGTATGACAGATGATTTATTTAAAATATGGGCCGCAAATGGGCTGACCAGATTTAACCAGATTATTACAATTAAAGGGGCGGATCATTTTGGGCGCTGGTGGCCTAGCGGTCTAAGCGCCCCACAGAGGCCACAGTCCTCGTCGTAGGGGTCGCCGGCTCGATTCCCGGCCGGTCGACCATTTCCTGCATGTCTTCCCCCGCTCACTACTCCCCACATTTCCTGTCTCTCTTCGGCTGTCCTGTCAAATAAAGGCAAAAGGGCCAAAAATATATTTTTAAAAAAGGGCGGAAAATTAGCCATTAATGAGATCTCTCATTTTAGTCTCAAATAAGACTCATGTCATGGTCTCAACTATTTATCCTAATGAATTTTTGGAGAAAGTAATGAGAAACGAGTGAGAACAATTTGAAACTTGAATGAGGCTGAAGTGAGAATCTCAATTTTGTCTCCGGAGACTTAGAAGAGAAAGCCTTGAGCAGTACAATTTTCCTCTGGGCAGGCTAATAACCACTGCAGACGGGGGTAAACCATGTAATTTAGCTTATATCAAGAAACTCCAACCTATGCATTAATGTTGGTGTAATTTTACGCTCTATTTAGGCATTTTTATGCTCTTTACTTTGCTGCAAGAAAGCCTGTTAAAAACTCTAATACTGGTCAAATTTGGCACCTTCACTCATTCTGCTTCAGAAAAACACACCCTGCAGCTTTAGACAGAACATCCTAAAAAATCTCCATCATGGAGATTATTTGTCAATGCACTTAAAATATTAGACAATACTTTGGAAATGCATGTTTCAGGTTCCATTTTTGGCACAGTAAGGAAAATGTGTGCACCTCCCTTTATGTAAAACAGGTAATGAGGCGTGTACATTCCAAGCTGCAGAGGCATTCTGACATGAGGAACTGATATCTGTTGACAAATCGTTGGTTGACATGTTCACTGCTGAGTGCCGTCTGATTTATGATACATGTAATGGAAATGCCACTTTAAGATATATGCTGTGTCCTGATGTTTGCATTCATGTGAATTACATCAGCTAAACATCGTATAAATGCCTGTCAGTATCATTATGTTGTGACTCACAGCACAAACCAGTTTACTATTATAGACAAACTCTGATTATTCATTATTAATGACAATAGAGCAAAAAGATTAAAAAGTCTGCTCACTCTACGAGAAACGTAACAATCATCATGAAATACATTTTTATAGCACTGTTCAAGGAGCCAAAGGATGCTGAAGAAGATTGACTCAGTGCTGTTTGCAGAGGATAATTTGTCTTTGGAAAAGAATGAGCAGCTATTAGTGTGATCTATATCACACATGGCGCTGGCATTAAGCCACTGATGTCTCACTTTGACAAATTAGACTCAGTGTGAAGTGAGTTGTTGGCATTGCCTCCTCTGCTTTAACATGAGTTTTTTGATCCAACTCGCAATCTCTGCATGGACTTCATCTGTTTGTCTAATCCCTCTAGTCATGCAGGGTCATGTGAGGTCAAGGCCTTTTAGCATGTAATGTGCAGATGACATCAGAAGTATGTTTATGGACTTGAAACGTGTCTGTTGCAGTGATAGGAGAAAGACACTGTGACATTCATGTGCACAACCCCCTCAGACCACTTCCTTCTGATATGCCTTGGAGGGGACAAAGTGCACACTCATCACAGGGAGGGCATGTGAACCCAACACTTTGAGACAACAGAACATTTCCGAAGTTTGCAACATGGGACTTTGTTTTACACATTTTTTATGTGTAAATGTCCGGTCAGTTGAAACCATATTGAAGTCACCTCAGCAGACAGCAGCAATGCTGGATATAAAAGCTGCAGTTTAATTCTCAGGGACAATGTATGTGGTTTACCATTATACAACTAAAAGGTGTTTCATATTCTGCATTACTGGGTACTAAAATAAAAAGAAGAAAAGAGAATTATCTGTCCAGGAAAAGAGTAGCATGCTCAGCAGCGGATTTCAAACTTTAAAACCTTGACGGCCCGCCGCCGTTCATACGCAACTTGGATGTTGATAAGTGTATGAGCCCTCAGGTTTCTTCACCGTTTTCTCCTTGTGTATGCGGTCGAGGCCAAAGGAGGAATTGGAACTTATCTCTAGGCTCTCCGCTGTCCGCTATTGTTGCAACACACTTTATTCACTTATCGTGCACGATCTCTGAGGAAGTAGCGCCAGCTTCACAACCAATCAGGACAACATAGCAGGGGCCGCCACTCAACCAATCAGGACAGAGGGTCAGAGAGTAGCTCTGATTGGTCTGTGGTAACGAGAACAAGGGGAATAATAACATTGCTTGATACAAAGGCATTGGAAAACAGAGATTTTGCCACAATCTCAAATTACTTCAATTACTAATGAATGCTGATTGGTATTATGACTTTTTTTCCAAACCCAGCGCAAAAGAAATATCGTTTTTTACCCCATTCCTACCAACTGCACCTTAAAGTGCTTCCACAAATCATCCTTATTTTGCGGCTGACACAATCCAGTTATTATTCAGAATGTCTGACAAAATTTCAGAGATGATCTCTTCTGACACAACATTTTTGTTTACACTTAAAACACTCTTTTGGAACCAGTAACACACCACCAAACTTCACTCACAAAAGCAATTCAGCAATTCTTTAACCTCTGAGAACATGTGAGAAACAGCAACTGAGGTATTCTGCAGGGTAATACTGTTAATCAATGAAGTCTGGTAGCTGTGAAATGAGACTTCTTACCTTCACACAGCTTACCAAAACTGCTGGTTTACAGACTGCTTGTATCAAGCTCCTCAAATCCAGTGACGGGAAGAGGATTTTAGAAGCGAATCAAAAATGTGACAAACACTTCTAAAGGAGCAAACTGACGTAGAGGGATACACAAAGTGTAATTTTATGTGTTAAATGTGAGAGCGATGAGTCAGGTTTCCTCCCCTCAGTCGGTCTGTCATCTTCATCTCCAAGGAGAATAATGCACAGCAGTGACAAATCTCATGCCTTGGGAGCAAATCTTAAAGACACATATTTTGCTCTGACTCATTCTGAACACGGAGAGTCTTATGAGCACTCACAGATTAGCTTCCTTGATTGACTGAAAGATACAGATTTACTTTTTAGGGGAACATTTTGATGTCAGTGAGGCTGCTTTGTAATGTGCAGGCCTTTTCTGAGCAGTTTCTCCAATCTGATGTGAAGAATGTGAAGCATTTGGATTCATAATGGCTGACAGTTCTGAAATGAAATCACATTTTCATTTATTTTTGAATGCTTTGAAACACATGATCTTCACTTGTTTTATTTTTAACACACACCCTTTCATTTCTGTCATCTCCACTTTTGAGGACAGAATATGGCGAGTCTGCTTCCTCCTGTCCTCTGCATCTAATTTTATTTTCTCTACAGTTAACAGTTGCTTCAGGCTATGCAGCCTGATGGTAAAGAAAAATCTCAACTGTAGTCTCCATTGATCAAAGCTATTGCTCTCAGCCATAGATTGATTGAGTGCTGTAGAGTTTCTGCTTAACAGGCAATTGGTAAAGTGCATAATAACTCATTTTTGGTCAGTTCGTCAATAACCTAACACTTAAATCTATAACACTTATCATGGATAAGTAAAGTGTGTGTCACTGTGATTTTTCATTCCATGTGAGTTTCAGTCAGGAATGGAGCTGAGCTCAGCCCGACTCAGGATTTTTATGTGTTGACAAAACTGCAGAGTCAGGGAGTCAGGGAGGCCAGGGTTTTATCCAAAGTCTGCTGCAGAAGAGGTCCAAAGATGTCCAGGCCGAGACAGGACCCATTAAAGGCTAAGATTGGCAGTAAAGCTGTTCTATGAGGTTTGTCCAGATCTAAAAATACAATGTAACAGTGCCTCAACGCTTTGATAGAGAAATTCAGTTTATAACTCCCCAGAACATTTTTACCTACCTTAAACTCACTCAGTGTGTTTTACAGCCTCATATCTGCTCTCTGGTTCAGTCATTTCTTTCAAAACTGTCACAGTAAACCTACTGAACACACACCTGTCCTGCGGGGAAAAGACAGAGAAAGGAAGCTGCAGAGGAAAGTATTTTTCTCAGATGTCAATGGAGACCAAAACAAAGCTTAATCTGCCAAATGCTGGAATAACATTTTCTCAGGGTGAAAGAAACCCCATGCTAATTACAGTACATTGCTTACATTATTGCATGTCTTTTGGATAAAGAAAAAGCCAATTTTACCTCATCCCACAGTGGCCAATAATCTATCAATGCAAACTTAACTGATTTTCATAGTTTAAATATCCTAATATAAGAATCCCCTAACACTAATTAAATCCTTATTTACTTCTTAAAACGTACCAGGGGTGAAATACAAATTCATTCAAAGATCCTGTTATTTTTCTAATCATTCAGAGAGGAAACCCTCTCCATTAATACATCTTAATCCAAACAGCTCTTTATTAACAGGTGAACCAGTGCCATATGGGAGAAAGTGAACTACATGCTCAGGAATACTAAAGTTCTTCGGTTAACGAAAGTTAAAAAGTCTGCCTGAAGGCAAGGTAAGCACCCCAAACCTCTTCCTGAAAGTGTGCGGCCCCTTTCTACTGCAGTACTTCACTTTCATGACAGCTCCTTCAATACTTGGTTAAGAAAACTGTATATTTGACACAACGCTGAGTAATGATTCAGACTGTGCAAGTTATTACCAAACAAACACAAGCGTGTGACAAGTTACAAACATAATCTGGGGACCGGTCTTAAGTACAGCGACATGCAGCCCTCCAGTCAGCTTAAAACAACTTTGTTCAAATGACAGCAACCTTACGGTTAGATTTCTCTCTCATTTGTTCTGTCTCTGAGCTAAATTGCACATCAAACAGCTTTAAAGAACTCAAACACGGCAAGTGACAATCAGTCTTATCAGATGGAGCCTTGCTTTGCTGTAGGTAGAGTGCTTTTTTCTGAATATGAACTCAGTTGTTGAATGCTTATCCAACCACTGCCCTTAAAGGCAGAGTGGCCTTCTCGAGCAAAACAACAGATACTATGGCAGCAATATATTTCTCAGACAGAACAATTTATGGGGCCATCACTATTAATCATTGCTGTGGAAAAGAAGATTGCCTAACTCATCCAGAGCCCCCATAGAAATGTAATTCTCCCACTGCCTAAAGTGCTTATAGGGCTGAGCTGCAGATGCATTTTGCCCACGCTCGGTCTGCGACCTACACTGGCATAGCAATAAGCTGTGTTGATTTAATATCCGTTTGCTGCATGCATTTTCTCGGACGTGCAATCAGTCCGCAAGGTTCTGCAGGAGGCTGTCATGAATCTCATCGGCTGTACTTTACCCTCCCCCCAACCCCTCGTCCTCCGATGGACAATCACCGGCTCGCCTGCGGACATGGCAGATCCAGCAGCCAGTTCTGATTACACTCATGACTCAGGGTGCCGATTGGCTGTCAGGGTGCAATCACGCATACAGTTTGTTTTCTTTGTTTTTCTTTTCTTTGCTTTTCACAGTTTTCTTTAATCATTGTCTCTGAAAGTTTTGTCACTGTGATTGAGTGGGATGTTTTGAAATGCAAATTCATGTTTCTACGCACAAAAAAGAAGACAAAATCTGAATATTTTCTCGTCCAAGTATGTGGAAAAATATTGAGAGGGGGAAGAAACCGGTGGAGCTGATAGGCGGCAATTCAAAATGTGAGATGACAAAGATGATGTGGATGAATATGGATTTAAAGTGTCAGGATGTGTGTTTACTCTCCCATGCCTAATAAGCCGAACATGCAAATGACATAGTTGGCGCCAAGATATTGAATATTCTTATGTGACAAAGGAATTACTACATCAAGCAACATGTTTCACTTGAAAAGCTTACACAAGAAATTGCCTCCTGACTTGGAAAGCGAGCCAGTGAAAAAGGCCACATTTTGTCTGATGGCCGGTAAGGGGCGACTGGCTGCAAAACTAGTCTGCTGGTAGAGACAGTGAGAAGCTACTTGTTTGCTTTATTTCCTCAGTAAGCATTTTCCAACACAATTTTTGGTCTCACTTGCTAGTTGCAAGTCTTTATAGCCACATCATGATTTATGAATTTGTAAAATATGTTAAGAGTAGAATATCAGGGTCAGAGTTCACTTTACTGCCCAGATATGTGTACGTGTATATAGCATCAAAGATGGACCTAATATTCACAAGGATAAGTGAGACAATCCTGCAATTGTGTAAAGTACAAGATTCTTGAATAAATATAATAGTTTCTTAACTTTGTCACAGGTAGGTACATTTACAAGGTTGTTTTTTCTTCTGTTTTTACAACATAAACATTGTGATTCAGGTTAGATATGATATTTATATGATTCGAATGTGTATCCAAACAATGAAGGTAATTGATCTTCAGACACAGTGAATGTGCCTTTGGAATATCACATGAATTGTTCCCAAGACTCTGACTGTCAAGTGGTCATCAATAAGCAGTATATCAAGGTATGTTATCAAGCCACCAGTTACTGTCACATGTGTTTCTACCATGGGCTGAATTAAATATGTATCTATAGTCTCAGTGATGTCACCCATTATTTTCTGAAGAGGTGTTATGAAGCCCAAAGATGGTGGTAATGATATTGGAGAAGCTGACTCCAACTAACTTCCAGAAAGAAGTGATGAAGGCACTTCCGCCTGTCAGTCAAATCAGCCATGCCCCTAATTATGCCCAACTATGCATGATTCTGTGCTTTAATATGATCAAAACTGATGGTTTATAAAACAATTCACCCCATGTAATGCTTTAGAAAAAAGAAAGGGGATATAGAGATCAAAAATGGTTTTGTACCAGGCTGTCAACATGTTAAATGGGGGATTCCTTGGCTTTTGGAGCAAGCTTCAAGTGGAGTGAGGGAACTGCAGTTTTTGCACTTTCATATTGGCTTCAACTTTCCACATCGTAGGATGCTGCTTTGTTTTTAGCCCCACTTATAAATCTGGTCATATCTTTGTTCAAAAATAAATGAGATGCCAAAGGCCACAATGCAAAACTCAAGGCTTCAATGTGATATTGTACAAACTATAAGGTGATGACTGTTGGCAAAAGCCAATGGTTTTTATGCATCATTCTTCTTCAAGTAAAGTTTTAATTTATATCACTAGGAGGCCATTTGTTTGAGGATGGAGCAGAGAACGACACATTCTGATCTGTTGTAGTGAAGCATTTAATCTTTTGGGGCTTATGCATATTAGGGGTCATTTCTATTGTTGGATCTTTGCGTTATCACTGACGTCCTCAGCATGTTTGTCAAGATTAATTTAACTATAAATGGCATCATAGTGTTTCCAGTAACTGAGCCTGACTCAGAGTGATGCATTTAACTCTGACAACCTGCTGCCAGCTCCTGACTTGTGCCAAAAAGATCTTCAGTAGAATATTTATGACGAAATATTCATTTTTAGATTGTTTTTCTAATTCAAGAATAATCATAATGCTTTCCTGAACTCTGCAGCAATGCCTTGATTTTTAATATTTGTCACTGTTCACGAGGCAGCCCCAGGTCTGTCAGCGTCTGAAGCAAGTCAGAAATGTAGGACTGCAGAGCGAACATCATTAAAATACAGACAGTTTTAGGAGTCTCTTTGTGCTGAACAGTCTGTATAAAGAGCTTGCAATCATCTCAAGTTTTGATTCAGATGATTTAAGTTGGCTGTAATGATATCTTTTTACCTGCATGTAGGCACGCGTGAATGAATGCAAGAGGATCAGCACCATGGATAGCGCCTGAGGAAACCCATTCCCTTGCCTGAAACCCTGAACTGCCAGGACTCAAAACATTGTAGCACAATGGAGGGCAGACACTATAGACAGCTCTGTGGTAACATTAATCTATAACACTACCATTAAAGTGTATGTATAAGGTTTCCACTTTGTTAGGCATTATAAACCTTTTAAATTAGTCATCATCTGCCATTATCAATCATTTAAAGATGCCATGCTGTGTTTTTTGTGTGTCTTTAGTTGATGTTATTCAGAATGTAATGACAGACATGAAAACATAAAGTCATAAGGTTAAACAAAATGATTGTATCAGGAGTTCAACACCGTATTTACTCATATGAACCTCAAGTTGACAGTAATGAGATACACCAGGTACAAGTGTCACTAAGAAGTTTGTGAACAGTGAAGAAAACAAGGCAGACATTTAAATAAAATGTTAAAGTTGTATTTTATAGAAGTGATAGCTCAGTTCAGACAGTAGATACAATTTTAACTGAGATAACTTAAGAGCTAGCCATATCTTCTAAAAAGACTTGCATTATATGACGCGTGATAGCCTCAAACTCCAGAGGCTCATCTTTCTTGCTGTCAGGTATTGCAGCTTTAGATGCAGTGATGATGTTAGGGTAAGCTACAGTACATGGTCATTTGCCTCAACCTACAAGGGCTTTCTAGAGACTTGATATGACCATTAAATATATGGTGTGTAGTAATTAGCAGCATTCATCAGAACAGACTTGGTAGAAATATATTATTCAGAAGTATGTTGAAATTAGTGTATGATCACCTTATGGCCAAGCTGTCGTCTCTGATGGACATTTTCTTTTTTCTATATATATTCTTTTTGGAATTCTTGTAATGTACATCCTCTTGTTTGCTGCTGTAACTCCGTGAATTTCCCTGTTGTGGGATGAATAAAGGAGTATTTTCGTATCTTATTAATTTTTTTTTGCTTTTGTTAACTTTGAATGAAGCTTTTAGATCTACATAAAGAGTGGGTCCCATTCCAACGAGGCCATCATCTTGCACGGCCAAGTTTCTACAGTAGCACAGAACGGACAAACTAGTAGCATATGTGTTTTTGTATTTAGTGAGTGGCTGCTTGAAATACATCGGTTGGAATAAGTTGGAGAGAGCATTTTTTGTGCACAAACAGGTTGCTATTGATAGAAGGTGTTGATAGTAACAACATGACAAATGTGAATCATAGGCGCTTCTTGTCCTCAAAGGTCACCATTGCTTCACCGACTGAAGGGGTGAGCAAGGGAGCGTTATAATCTAGAATCTGACCGCAAGATATTCCCATTTCTACTCATTATACCTTTAAAGATACATTCATACTACTCACCTACACCTGTCCCATTTGTTGTTAACCCCCCCTTGAAACCTAGGGTTTGCCACTTTTACAGCTGCCATCACATGACTGTATTAAGAATACAACTAGGCATGATAGCAACTTTTCAATCAATGGTAGCCATATAATCCCTGTATATTGTTGGATTTACTTTTAAAGTAAACTTATTCACAAAATGTACTTTTATTAACCTTGGGGCATTGATCTGCTATAATTCAATCAGACTTCTTTTTGCAACTTGTGGAATCTCCCCCTGCTGGTCACAAGAGATAATGCAGGTTCAAGGCACTTCCATAGTGGCTTCTGTTTTGTGTCCTGAATACAGTCTATGGCACCAGTGGGAAGTATGTGACCCTGAGGCAGCAATGATGTACCAATAATAACACTTAATCATTCCTAATGGGCAAAAAAGCCAACAGTAGAGTGAGGCATGTGTCAACAAAGCCCAGTCTGTACGCAACCTGTATCCTGGAAAGAGGTACACACAGGCACATTTGGTAAGATCACCTGTCTAGGTGCCAAAAGGGTGTGTGCAGAGTTTAAGGATATCCCACTTTGTGTTTGCACAAGTTGCTTGATTTCCTTTAAACTGTAACATAAACTTGCTGACCGTCTGCAGGATGTGAAACTGTTGTAAGGTCACTTGTTGACTTGCATTGACGGGGTTTTAAGTATCTTAATAAGGCAGCTTTCAAACCAAATTCACATTTTAGAGGAATAAGATATGATTAGAACTTTGTAACCTCCGACTTCTTAATCAGCAGTATCTGTGTACTCTTTTGAAAATAAGCATGTCTGTGTGTGCATGTTTTGGGGTTGCCGTTTCAGTGTGAGTTTGAATAAGAGTTTTAGACAGCCTTTTATGGCAGGTTTTCTTTATTTGCCTTTTCTGAAGCTGGGCCTTCGCTGTTTTTTCTATGATGCATTATCTGGAAACCAAAACCCTCCAAACCCTATCTGTTGTTTTGTTTTAACACTTGAACATTAAAATGTCAGCAGAGACAGCAAATGATTCAGACAAGTTTCCAGGATAACAGCACACAGTCAAGAAAGAACATTTATTTTCTTAACAGGAACACTCAGATGTCATTGAGATGAAAGATTATAGTGAAAATCAGAAATATGCTTCTACAATTGTATTTGCAGGGTTTAAATGAAAACTGTGCTCCTCTCCTGCTCTTGTGTCATCTTTAGTTTTTAAATGTCTCTGGTGAAAGATTGGACATGGCTTGTGTCAGCTGAGACGGGCCGTCCTACTGACAGCGGCATTTGTTTTAGGGAAGGTTACGACGATGTGTCAAGTAAGTATTCTCCTGACTGCTGTCAACACGAATTGCTGTTTTTGTTGTCGCAGTCGAGGGGACGGGTGGAGGGACCTGCTGTTGACGCAAATTGGACTGGTGGCATGTCAGGTTAGTGTTTGGAAGTCTAAAAAGGACAGGTCCCAATTTTTTTGACTTTGTGTGCGCGTGTGTGCATGGGAGGGAGAGGGGGTATGTAGTCTCCTTGTTATTCAGGATGGATGCCGGTCAGTGTGTATTTCTGTGATAGGAGAGGCGGACACCAGTTGTTTCAGTGGCTCAAGGTGTCGGAAGAGATTTCACAGCTCCTTGAGCACGGTAATCCTGGAGCTCTTGATACAAGATGGCAAATAAAACGGCCCCCTGGACGAGCCTGGAACACTTACTGAACCTTACTCTCACTGATCTGTATCGCTCCACCATGTGAAGTGCTCTTGTCCCCTACAAATAAGGTCAACAACACCTGGCTATGTGGTGTTATTTTCTGACAATTGATTAAATACTACATTTTATTTTTACTTTTTGTGTTGCAGACTCATATGAGCTGCACATTAGGTTGGTAGGCACTTTTTCGGTGGTGCTTAATGTGCTACACATATCCCCCATTCATAACGTTCACTTAATTCAACTTAACACCGTTTTTGGTATCATAAACACAAAAATCATACCCTGAAGTCTGGGATACTGAAGAGTTTTAAAACTTGTTATTTAAATGTTAAAAGTATTTTTTGATATTTTAATGCCACAGTTTCACAGAATAAGGCATGCACGTGTTATTAAAATACAATGGATTGAGTAAGTGTTTGAAAGATTAATTTATTCTTTGAAAAACCACTCTCTCTTAAACATTTTTCTACCTGTGCTCTGTAAATTCTGAGTGGAAGCAAAATGTGAGCTTTATGTAGTAACTGTTTTGTCCTGTAGAGGGCAGATTTGTTTTGTTGTTTTCTTCAGCAGCCAAACTGCAGAAACAAAGCCTGACATTAAAATATAAGAAAGGATTTAATCATCTGTGAAGCAGAAACTTTTGACACAGTTGTACTTTTCTCTAATACCTCAGATTTCTTTGGTTTATGTCTATCACATGTATTCTAATTTACCTGCTCATTTGTATATGCAGAGCTTTCATAAATAGGGAAATTACTATAATGGTTGTGTAGTGCAAAGTAGTACCACACATCTTGGGGAAATGCAGCATTTATCTGTAATAATCCTCGACCCCTGAGGCTCACTGGGCCAAGGTAGATAAGTAAACGGCCTGTCGCTGACGCTGTTCTTGCGTGGGTGGCCTGCAGCAATCACAGATGACGTCCTGTTGGCTGAGGAAGCTGGCGATCCATCTTCCCCCAACTCTCCCCTCGTCCTCTTCTTCTTCTTCTTCTTTTCCTCAGTCCCTTATCTTTCCTAAGAATCCTTTCCCCCACCAGTGCAGTTTTATCAGCTGGCGTCAGAGCCCGAAAGCAGAGAGCTCCAGGTCTCTATTCGTTGCTTTATCTGCAGGAGGAATTACGTTGACCTTGCGGCAACTTAAACACTTTATCAGAAGCACAATAATCTTCTTTGCGGGAAAGCATCAGCGGAAAGAGAGGAAATAAACGAGTTGTGGAATAGCAGGTCTGCAGGTTGGCACTGTGGGGTTACAGTGCTGCTGGCCTGAAGTCAAAGACAGCAAGGTTTCAGCATGCTGAACCTCATTGTCCTCCAAGAAAGGAGAATTTTTTTTTTTGTATAGCAGCCTTTTCTGCTTACAGGGGAAGAAACACATTAATGGCATACATGTGTTACATATATTAGAAATAAGATTATGTGGTGTGTCATTATTATGCATATTGCTTATTCCTTTCTAAAGCAACTGGCAGTGAGTCTTTTCATGCCACAGAATTAGGTCTTTGTTATTTTTACATGTGGTGTTGAGACAGGCTGACTCTACTGCAGGATTACCAGTGTTTGATCAGACAGGTCTGCAGTGTCTGCTCCTACATATTCCGATGATTGACAGATTTTTTTCACAGTTATAGTTCCCCACAGAAGATTTAGCATTTTATAACAACTCCTCTCTGATAATAAGCCTCCCTGATGCATCTCTGAGATGATTCTCCTCACAGGAGTGACAATCCGCTCAACGCTTTCGTCTTCATGGATGATACTGCTCTTATCCTCGGGCTGTTTCTTATGCTCTGTCCCACTGTTTCACCGACTGTATTCACACTGCATCTTAAAGTGTACCATCTCTGTTTTTTCACCCAGGTGGCAAACATCTGATGTGGCAGGTCTGTGAGAAGAAGAATGTGCTACAGAAAAAAACAACAACATTTACACTGAAGACACGTCCATGACAATATGACAGTTGTCAAAATAATCTGTCAAAAATGTGGGTACTGATGACACAATATCTCAAACCCCCATATTCTTGACCTCCAGTTGATCGATCGCTTTAATCAAAAAATAACTTTGATTACATTTATTTCATTCAAATCAAGTGAACAGAAGAATAAATGCCCAGTTGTTTAAAAAAATATTTTGCCTGAATTCAAAATGCAAAAAGACTTTTCACTAATGTTATTAGATGCTGTGAATATTTACTTTCAGGTGCACTTTTGTTTGCAATACAGTGGATTTACATGGCTGATTAATATTTAGTTGCTGACTTATTTCATTAGTTTTATTAAGCAGTCTTGTCCTGATTGGTTAAAACACAGCCATAGCTTTATTCATTTGTGTACATTAGCTACACTGCTGCTGCTGCTACTTTTCAGGGGAGGCTTCAAACTGTTAATGTAAAGGAAATAGCAAGTGAGGCTAAAAGTAAACCCCACTTTGAGTAAAATGTTGTAAATGAAAATTAAAACAGTTTGATACCGGTGGAATAAAAATGCTAAAAGGCAATTGCATAATAATGGACCGGAGTGGCAAAACTGGCCAAGCCACGCAAAGCTAATTTGCTGCTTAACCCTCCTGTTATCTTGCGGGTCAAATTGACCCTTTTTAAAGTCTATTTTAGGCAATATATTCCTTCCAAACCAGCTAAATGCAGCATAAAAATCTGGGCAGCATGTTAAAGAAGAGCTGTCGTGTTCATTTATCAATATCACTTCATAAAAAATTCAAAATGTAAAATAAAATATACAAATAATCGATATCATGTAAAGCTATTATATTTATATTTAGGTCTTTCCAATGTACATTAAAAAAAAGTTTTAACATTAATTTTAATGAAAAACGAGTGAGTTATCCTCATTGAACCATGATCTGTGAAAATTAATGAACACAAATGGACTGAATCTTGCTTTCAATGGTTAATAATGGAGTTAAAAATTAGATAAAAAAAAATGTGTATTGGGATATTTTGGGGTTCTGACACTTTTGGATAATTGAATATGCCCCAGGTCAAATTGACCCAGGAACATTATTGCTGTTCCAGAGAAACGAACATAACAGGAGGATTAAAATTTAGATAAGGCGTTGTAGCTTGGAAATGAAGACGTCGGCAGGTGAGCAAACCAGTAATATCTGTACATGTTGAAAAAAAAAGAGAAAGCTTCAAACTTTCGCAAAACAATTAAATGGCCACATGAAGGGTATTGATTGAGTAGAATGGAGAAACAGGCCTGGCCAATGTCAGACAACGACCCAGGTTATGAGGTGCAAACTGATGAGCTGGTGACTATAGGTGAGCTAAACTGCTCTTGCTTGATAAGGGAAGGCTTTACACTTTTGTTGTAAAAGCATTAGCAAGGGAGGCTGTCCCTAAGGTATCCCCCTCTGAGTTTATTGCTGCAAATGAAAATAAAGACAGTTTGATACCTCTGCGATAAAACTGCTGCCAAAACCTGCAAAAAAAAAAAAAAAAAAAAGGACCAGAATGAAAAATAAGCCCAGCCAAGGTGAGAATTTTTTGATACAGGCCTTCAGCTAAGCTTTGAGAAGCAAGACATGCTCTTTACCTGCTGAGCTAATTTACTGGTTAGTCTTTGGTTTGAGGCTTTGCAGCTTGATAATGAAGACATTAGCATGTGAGCTACAGAGTGTCCTCTTTACAGGTTGAGTCTAAGCAAGTGAAAAAAAAACATATCTTAATACTTTTGCAGAAGAAATAGATGGCCACATATATAATGTTGGCAGATTAGAATGGAAAACAGGTGTTTTACTCAAGAGGAGGCTTTAGAATTATAAGGCATTTGCAATTAAATAGCCTTAAAGAGAAGTCCTAAGAGGTTTTAACTTTTTATCCAAGTACATTTCACTGTGTGTACTCTTTCGCTTTTACTCCAGCTGGTATTTCAATCACTCTACTTGAGTGAAGAATGTGTGTACTTTGGTAACCTTTGCTAAAATCTGTCCCGCTTGACTCTGGACTCTCTTGGGGTCTACTCCCTGTAACCCTGAACATGTTGAACATGTCTGCTGTGAATGATGGAGAAAGAAGTTGTAACAGCTGCTGCAGCTTTACACATTTATCAGTTTTATTTAAATGCATAAAGATGTTCACAGCTGCCAGTGAGATGAATTAACCAGTTTACGCTCTGGTAACGTTTTTATTGGCAGTCTGTCTGTTTGAAGCAGACTCCTTATTACTGTTAAGACCCCAAAATGTTCTGCAAAGTGTAATAAAAAAATATTCTGAAACTAAAATTAATGTTCAGGTGATCTAGTTATGGTTCAAGGCATGTTCATCGATATAACAATAAAATGTAGTGTAATAAAAAAGTGAATTCAGAGAAATTGTGATGATTCTGCCCAAAAAGCTACAGCTTTATGTTCAGCAACATCCTTCATTACTGTAATGACTGTCTGTGTCTGGAGGGGCACACCTGATTTCTGCCACCTGTATATTATTGTCTTTTGAAACTGGCCTGGATTCAGGTGTGAATATGAAGCATAAAAGTTGATGCTGCAGAAAGCAAGAAATCCTGACTTTTAGTCTTCAGCACAGGTCAAGCCTGGAAAATTTTGCATCATACTTTAGGGTCATCTCTTTTTAGACTGCTCCTGACTCCTGACTCCTTACTCTGACATTTAAATTCCAATAAGCACTTATGGGGACGCAGGTTGAGCTCATTGGTTAAACAGGTTCAACTCCCTGCCTCTACCCTTTGCTACTAATGTTAGGTTGGGGTATGCAACTTTACAGAAACCAGCAAGGGTAAGGGAGATAGTACTTGTATCCAAATGTTGAAGCCACTCCCCCAAAGAACAAACATACACTGCCTCACATTGGATGCAAGTGGAGTCAAAAAGCACAGCACATCAGCATCATTACTAACAACATCCAGCAACCTTTCCCTGCCACTGTTGTACAATTAACAAGTAGAGGACCCCTGTCATGATCAATTTGTGTACAGGCTGGGTGCAGACTTGTGACAGCTGAATGCTGGATGCTTGTCTTTTGCAGAAAACAAACCAAAGAGGAGGACTAAAAATACAGACTAAAATAAAACTGGTTTAATAACCTCCTGAGAACAAACAAAGAAATAAACAAAAATGTACCTTTCTTCCAAATCCATAGTTAAGTCAAAATCAACAAGAAACACAGGAGAACATAGAGAACGGCAACATCCACACGTAAGATTCACACGTAAGACTTCTATATTCCCAGGGAAGGCGCACAATGAACTAACAGGGGAATGGAGAAACAGTGGAAGAAATGTATGCAGGATAATCAACATGTGTGACATGACACAGGTGAAACAAATGAGTGCCATCAACGCTGGAGGGAAACACACAAGAGCAGGAAGTAAAACTAAACCAGACACACAGGGATGAAGAACTTCAAAATAAAACAGGAAACACGATAGACTAGAAACACAAGACTTAAGATAACATATCAAATACACAGAAGGTAGAAAACAAGACCTGATCACAAGGTAGAACTACAAATAAAACCGGAAATCAAACTCAACTCAACTCAACTTTAAAGCACTTTAAAACGACCACAGCCAGAACAAAGTGCTGTACATAAATAGACAAACAACGCAGGCATAAAAACCATTAAAACACAGGATAATAAAACAATAAAAACAATAGAACAATAGATAAAAACAAGCCATAAAACACTAAAACAGGAGCAGAGTCTCATGCAGGGTTGAGAGAAAAATAACAAAGAAAATACAACACAAAATTTAAAGCTGTTTCTGTCAGAGCATTTGACCTATTGGATAAATTCAAGGTTTAAAGATAATTTAATAAAAAAAAACAAAGTATGCTCTCAAGATTCCCTACCCTAGCTTAACTACAAGAAACAGAAGAGGCTGTAACATCACAGGCACTCCCAATAGACTGTATGAAATATGGATGTAGTATCCGTGACGTCGCCCATCTGTTTCCAAAGAGCTGTTTTGAGGCAAATGCTGCTGTGGAGCCATAAAAAAGCACAATGTTAAAAAAAAAAAAAATGACATTGTAACATTGTGACATAAAGAGGCGGAGTTTGAGCCTCCTAGCCAACAGCTGAAGTGTTCCTACAAGCAGCTGTGCCTCTCATTGGAAGACTCGTCATCTCAATATCTTCGAAATTGCTGTGTAAGAGAAAAATCCCCCCCCCCCTCACAGTGAGAGGACATCGAGAAATGAGCTATCCAGACTACACTTTTCTTTTGTACCAGGCTGTAAATATGTTTATTTCTGCTCTAAAGATCGTCTTTTTCCCATTCATGTATGATGTGACTTCTGGTACTTCTGGAGCCAGCCTCAAGTGGATCCTCGATGAACTGCAGCTTTTAACACTTCCCCATTGGACAATATTTTTAGACCGGAGGTTGCCGCTTGGTACTCCCACAATGCCTTTCTTAAAGAAGCATGTGTTTCGTAGTGCTCCAAAAGGACCTCCTGTGTTAGGAGTGGAGAAACATTGTCGACATCATATAATACTATCAGATTCAACAGAGATCCTCCAGGTAAATCAAAGGCGTGACATATACTTGTTTATTTATGGACTCTGAATTGAAGAATAGGTTAAGAGCTTCTTTTGCAATAAATATAATGGAAATAAAATTTTCCAACATGCCTTCAATTTTAATCTGGAACATCTTTTCTTTCTCATCACATGCCTGTGTTGGTCACAGCACACAGTCCATACAGCAGGAACAGCCATCCACACAATCAGCAGAGAGCAGCAGTTTGAAATCGAGCATGACAGCCTGCTGTGTGACAGTGTCGCCTTGCAGACATGGCCGAACACAAATCATCCAACATGCTGTTTTCTTTGATCCTTCCTTCAGCACATTACTGCGAGCCTCTGTGTGCATATTAGCTGCTTTCTCACTCACCACACCGTCACTTTCCATCCTCCGACGCTGGCTTCTTCTCCGCTGTTAATATTCTCTCTCTCGCCGCATAACTCAGGGGATCAATCACCGGTTGCCATGGCAATAATACCCCCACCCATGCAGGTGTATGTGTGAGCATGACTCTTCCTATCTGTGTGTATGTTTGTGTGTTTGAGCTGTATCTGCTTTTCAGCACCAGTCAGAGCAGTGAGGCCTCCGTTGGTGACGCCGCTCCCCTGCACTGCCCCTGCATGCGGAGCGGCTTTGACAGCTGTCTGCTCGAGATGCTCTCACCTGCCACACTCGGCTTCCTCTCGGCTCCGTGCAGAATAATGACTGAACTCAAAGGAGAAGAGGATACATACACGTCGCTGCCAGGCTTGTTTTGTTTCTTATAGGTTAAGAAACACTTTTTATGAAGGCTACTTATTGAAACACCTTTCAAATGTTTGAAATAGCTTGAGTGAAAGAAGCTCTGGGGTCAAAGAACCATCATGTTCAATATTTATGTCCTGATGGTGAATAGGCAAACTTGAGGTTGAGGATATAAACAAAGAGCCAGTGTTCATACAGCTTTGTTATGCAACCGTATGTACACACAACAGTCATAAAGTAAAAAAGTTTTCAACTGTCACATCTGAGCGTGTCATACTTTTAATGATGCACCACAGCAGGAGGAAACCAAAATGGTTCAGGTGTTTCTCAATATTTATTTGACTTTCATGGGTGTGAGCCTTTTGATAACCGCCAGACACTAGCAGGTGATCAACGAAAGTCAATACACACCTTTAAATACACCTTTTAACAACAATTTAAATAATAGAATATCAAAATAAAAGGACAGAGACACAGATAAATTGCCAGTTTCTTCACATACCGTCAACAGAAATACACGTTTGTGTGTATTATTTCATGCTCTGCAGAAATGCCACAAATATCATTACTAACAGCAATACAAGTAACTGCACAAAGAGACAAATAGGATACGTATATGCAAGATTATTCAGGAAAATTTGAATGTTAAAGAAAATCTATTGCTCTCAAAGGGACTCAGAAAATGTATACTATGTCCAATTAATATCCATGACGAAGCGTAAAGTTGATGAATGAGAAAGTAAGTGAACAGATCTAAAGTTTGGCTGAAGCAGGATGGTTGGTTGAGTCATGGCAAAATCTGGTTGATTTCTGGTGAAGATCAGGTGATGAGTAAAGTCAGCAAAGATAGAAAGTGACAGATAGAGAGATTTACTGAACAAGTGTGAAACAGTCTTCCTGATTGAGCTTAGCTTTACTAGTGCTGAATTGTAAAAGCAATCTGTGGAGTTTTCTAATGTCAGTTTGGTAGACCAGCCCAAACCATGTTGTTGACATTGGTTGGGCCGTTGAACCATCAGAGACTGTTAAGCATGTTTTGTGAGACAGGCATGGTAAGTAAGTAAATAAGTAAGTAAAAAATATTAATATAGCACTTTTAAAACGCTCAGTTACAAAGTGCTTCACAGGCACACAACGATAAAACAATAAAAACAAGCAAGATAAAAACAAAATACATGCAGAAATAATCAGACAAACAAAGCAACAGACAGACAACAGTAGAGGTTAGATGGGAGGTTCTATGAAGGCTTGTGTACTGTATACATGGTGTAGTTCAGTTCAGGCAGTTCAGTTTTTTGAGAAAGCATTTCAATTTTTTGGCTAAAGTGTTTGTCATTGATGACATTGGTACTCATTCAGGTGAAATTCTGTGTTTTTGGGAGTCCTTCCAGAACTGGCTCAGAAGTGGATGGATAAACGTCTTCCAGAGGTGCAGAGCACTGTATGGCCAGTTTTATTTTTTGAAAGAAATTGAAAGAACCGTTTTTTTCACAGAACAAATGCAGCTCAGGAGAAATCTGGTTCTCAAAGTCTTCAGTGTTTCCCCATCCTCTCTGTCTCTTTCATCCCTTCTCTTGACTTATTCTCCTCCTACCGCCATGTCTTCCTCCAAATTTCACACCTTTACTTATCTCCCTCCTCCCACATGCTGTTTTTTTCATCTTGCTTTGTCACTTCCTGCAACCCCCCAACCTATCACTCTCCCTCCTCCATTTATTTTTCTGTTTTTCCCAGCTTCTTGATTTCTTGCTTTTACCACTTTCAACTTCCGCAGCAATGACAGATCTGGTGTATTTATAGGAAGACAGACTTGATAATTAGAACAGACCAAGAGTGATGCTGCTCTCTGTTGTTGATTGTATTTGGGCTGCACCCACGAAGTCAGCGATTTGAACCATCAGTCTAGGCAGCCCTGAGTTGACTCACATTTGTGAGCCTGATCTCTGAACTGTTGTCCCTTTCAGCCACAGCAGGGCAGGCTGTGAACTTCAAGAAAAATGTCTTAGTGACCTTTCAGTGACTGCTTCACACGGGACATCAGGAGGAGGGGCGGCTAGATGAGCTGCTGCTAGCTTGGTGCTTAGCCACAGGTCAAGATTCCGATGTCCTCCAGCTGACAGCAAGCACTCATTGAAAACTTAATCACACTTAGTTTTCAAAGAGAAACATGACTTATGTAGGCTAACATAGGAACTTTGTGTGAAGCTCAACTTAAAATATGAACTAATAATCAAAGCCTTATTTTGGAAGAGCCAATTTCTATTCAGCCATAGACTGTACTCATTGGTTTTCAAAGCTGTTACAGCTCATTGCCAGGGTGGAGTTTTATTTATTGATGCTGCTAACCAAAGCTAAAAGAAGCTAGCTTGTAGAACCTATCCAATTTGCGACTCCACAGTAAAAGCGAGCCATGACTGATGGACTCACACTTTAACATAAAATAGCTGGTCTTGTCATCACTACTGTCCCCTGTCTTCCCTATGGAGAGAAACCAAACAAATTGTGTTCAAATGCAAGGGTCACCACATATATATCATTATTACATAAACACTTAACAAGCTAACAAGCCTGGTAGTTAGTAATATCATTAAACACTTGTTTCTGATTGTTCAAAATCCCACAACAATAGTAAATAATTCTCAATACCAAAATACTCAAGGGACAACCTGATCACACATCAAATCAATCAACAGAACAGATGCTGGTACATTCCATCACTGCCTGTTGACTCTGTGGCAAAAAAAAAATCTTTCCATCATTGTCTCATCCTGAATGACAAAATCAGTAAACATGGAAAGTGTCAGCTGCATTTACAATGTAAAGAAATAAACACAAAGAAGAAGACGGGAGATGTTTTTGACTGGGGCACAGAAAATGGTGCAGCACCAAGCCAGTGAGTGCATCTTTAAGGTAACGCTTTGCTTGCGCTCCACCCACACCAACTACAAGAATGACCTGTCATTAAAACTCCAACCAGCAGTTTTAAATTATTGTCTGACATCCAGCGTAGTTTATTTGATAATTCACAACTCACACATTATATGACATTATGGGGAGTTACTCGCTTTTGGGGCCAGCCTCAAGTGGCAGCTCAAGGAACTTCAGTTTTTTTTCATCATTTTGTATCAACTGAGGTAACCTTGCAGTCAACAGACAAAATTCTGAGTTTGGACCTAATTATTATGAGGTGTGAATGGTAAACTGTAGTTCTAACCATCACGTGCATTAGTTGACCTTGCAGTAAAAGGTTGCTGTGCATGTAATGAGAATGAGAGTGCAGAATGAGAGAGAAAGCGGCCTGGCAGAGATAGACTGCTTCATACTCATCCGGCCTCAGGATGTGCTGCACCAACTGTGATCCAAGTAAATTAATCATATTTTGTAATTGTAGGGAGTGCCAGAGGAAGCTGGTCATCGAGCGGTCAGAGGAGGAAGAAGAGTGTCAGAAATTTGAGTCCAACACACAGCAGCACCAGGAACTGATATGACTGAAAACAAAGTGGGTGAAATGGAACTGCACAGCCCGATTTAATCTTCTTGAATCGTTGGGTCAATTAACGTCATTTGAGAGAATGAATCAATTGAAGCATCTTGTTTGTAGATAAGTTGAAGATTAAAATCATATCAGTTTGCCTTTTGATGCCCATGGTTCTGCGATCATTTCTTTATAATGTGCCGAAATAATGCACTTCTTAGACCTTGTATCCAACAGAGTATTGAAAAAAGGAATGAACCCCCCACAGCCTGCCCATAAAAATATAAAAGCATAACAAAAACAAGCTTTTCTTCAAAGGAAATGGTGTGGGTTTTATTCTGCATGTCTTCTGAAAATAGTTTCCATCTTGTTTTTGATGTGATCCAGGAACTTTAAAAAAAACCTACAGTTTTTAATCAAAGTCAGGCGAAGAGGTTTGGGGAAAGGCATGAAAAAAAGAGAGGAATATAAATAGAAAAATAAACAAAAAACTCCCCGGCTGCACACACAGGCTTTTGTTCTTCCAGACAAGCGCGATTGATGCCCCCTCCCTCCAGAGGGTAATATCGCTCAGACCAGGAAGCAGCCAACCTTGAATTCTAGCATCACTTCTGAAAGTTGTGCCTTTGGTGAAGCAGCGGCAGCAGCTGCAGTTGCACTTCATAAAATGTTACAGTGGATGGATGTAGCCAGTGAAGGATGTACTGAATAAAGAGTCTTTAGAGGCTGAACAGGCTGTTCTGCTGCACATCAAAATCCTTCAAAACTCTCAGCCAATGGAGAGCAGTGGCTGAGTCTGTTTACCAAACGCTTCTTTTGTTCTTGCAGAACTTAACATGTCAAAGCTTCTCCACGCATCCCTTACGGTAGATGAGTCACATTACAAAGTGTGCTTTTTCGCAGCACATTCAAGGTTTGAATTTAGGTTTCTATGAACTTTATTGCAAAAAAAACCCAACAACCTGCAATTGCAATGAATAATTTAACATTCTCAAATCCATTTCCTAGAAGTGCTGTGACTCTCTCCAGTGTTATTGAGATAGCAGAAGGACTTCTTCAAGTCTTTTTGGGGATCAAAAATGCCTGATAAAGATCATAACTGCAGAAGACAAAAATATTCCTTCAATTCCAATTCTGTGGCTGCTTCAGATAAATTTCACTCACCGCACAGAAGAGACCGAAAGACTTGATAAGGCGACAGGTTTCCTTTTGATCTGAGTGAGTTTCTGACTTTCTTCTAAAGCCTGGCCTACACTGAAAGATTTTTTTGAAATTTTGAAATATGTTGAAAATTGGCGAGACTCTACACACATGACATGAAACATTAACAGTTTTTTTTTTTTTTTGTCAGATCCCATTCACCAACAACCAGACTCCAGACTCTCTAAACTGGAAATCCCATCTCGGGTCTTTAGAGTAAACAAACATGGTGGACGACAGGATGGCTGTCAAGCTAAAGCTACCTAGCTTGCCTTCTTGGGAATAAATAACAAATTTAATATAAAGCTAAGTGTAGCAGCTAAGCCTAAAACTTAAAGCCACTGAGGGGCTGTCTAGACGGGCTAAACATAATTGACGCGCTCGCCATTCGTTGTGTCTTGTGAAAAGAAGTATCCGACGTCTTCTGGTTGCATTTACAGATGATTTATTGTTCACCGTCTTTTCTCCAATGTGTTACATGCAAGAATCCAACATAAGTGTCCCTCAAAATCCATCAATCACATTTACTCCACGAACACTTCACCCAGCCAGCATTCCGGCGTTGCGGCACATTGCGGTCAAAAAACTATTTGTGCTCCACAGTCTAGAAACACACCTGATACCTGATGAAAGGTTCCTACCTAAGTATGAATGTGTACCCAACAGGGGTGACACCTAGAGGACAACTTAGTGTCACACACACATCTTGAAATGGCCCTTACCCTAAGGGTGTATTGGATGTTTGAGGACATTGATCGGTGAGATCAACTTCCTGGTTTGACTCAATGAATCATTTGATTCATTTATTTTCCTTGTGTCCAATAGCTCAGCCTAAATCCATTTTTTCATTGATGCTGTTTTAATTTCTCTGCACCCAAGAGATGTGTGTACTGTGCTTACCCTGCTTCAAGTATCATATTTCCTTTTTAAACACAAAGAAAAGATCACACCAAAACTTCACTTCTAGGATTAAAAAAATTAATCATTTTTGTTGTGATCCCATGTTCTGATGAAATCTGTCACGGCTGCCTTGGGACCCTTCTGTCAGCTATAAACCAAATTTACCTCCATGAAACTGTTCAAGCCCGAGGAATATTTCCCAGTGTTTAACACTTACAGTCAAACCAGATGATTTGCATTCCAAACTAGTTTCAAAGGGAAGCAGTTAAGAAATGTTCGTCCTCTTCTCTGTGGAGCGATGTGACGATGATGTGCAAACTGCACACAGCACACAGATAATTACCAACGCAGCTGGCTGGTGATGCTTGAAGATAAAGGATCAGCATGATTATGGAACAGTGCGGGTCTCATACGTTCTTCAGAGGAACAGCGTGTTGAGGAGATGTTTTTTTCTTTTCATCATCAACTGTCAGAGGAGGTTTATTCCTACAGAACTCCGCTCAGAAACATAACATTTTTACTTCTTTCCTATTCACACAGAATGATTTTCTCAAATTCAGGCTTACCCTATAAATGACATTGAATAGAGGCAGTGACTTTGCATTCCTGTCTGCAGAATGAAGGTCACTTGACCATTGGGGGGGGGGACGAGGCAGGTACAATAGGTTTGGAGCCGGGGTTGAGTGAAGTCCAGGCCACCATGGGGAGCTGCCAGTTATAACAGAGGGAAGAGGGTTGGTGTGTAAAGCTTGACTGAAACCTGGACAATACAAGGTTACACTTCCATTAACTCCAGGGTTTTGGATTTAATTTGAGCAGCCACAGGGAAATGGCAGAGAGTGGAGGATGGTTTTCTACAGTGCAGGAGAAACTGAGGCTTGACTTACCTCAGCCATTTTTAAAGAAACCCTCAGAACTCAGTGGTTGAATAAAAATAAAGACCATTTACTCAAGTAATGTGCTTAAAAGTGCACAAATTAACTACTTGATTCATGTATTTCATGTATGTTCCATTCTGTATGCAACTTCAATACAGCTCGGAAGAAATTTACCTTGTAAACTAGCTATCTTACATTTCCTGAAGTCCAAAGCCGACTGTGACAGAAATGTTAAACTGAACATCAGTTAGGTATTATAAGGGCACTATTAATGACATAATGTATGTAGTGAAACACCTCAAATAAGGAAGTGCTTTTTGATCATACATTTCAAACCAGTTATGTGTGCCTTACATGATACTGGTAAAGATGTGGAAAAAGAGATCGGCAAAAATGCAAATCTATTCAAATAAGCTAAGCAGCAGTAGTCAGTCGGGTCAAAGCGGCAACCTCAGGCCTCAAGTGTGTTAAAAACTGCAGTTCCTCAAGTGTCCACTTTATGCCGGCTCTGGAAGTACTGGAAATCACACACACACAAATTCAAAAAGACGATCTTTACAGCAAAAATAAACACGTTTACAGCCTTGTACAAAAGATGTGTTCTGAGAAATGGCACATTTCTCTATCGGCACACACTGTAAGGGTTGTACATGTTTTTCATGACGCACTGGCTTAGAGGATATTAAGATTACAAGTTTTGCATGAAAATAATGCACTTCCCTGTAAACACAAAGACTGTTGTGTCGACTTTTATCTATTAGTCAGTGTGTTAGTTTCCATGAAACGACCTGCAGTAAAGCTTCCAGGAAGTGCCGTTGGCAAAGTCTGTCATACTCTACTCGACAGTTCTTCCTATCATTTTTTCTGTGTTGGTTTTTTATATTCTCATTGATCACTGAAAAAATTGAAGTGATAGTTGTGAAATTGAAAACCATGGTAATTTTCTCAGCTGTTTATCTTCACAGATTCCTTCTGATACAGAAAAAGACAGATAAATGCTTTATTGATTCAAACTTAAATTGAAAACTGAGATAAAAGAGGCAATGTCTGCAACTTGTACCTTTAATGCAAAATCTTAAATTGTGGCCATAAGAGCGTCAAGTTCCAATTAACTAACTAAACACTAAGGCATAAACCAACACAGCCCATTGCTCTGGAGGTTTTCGGCTAATTCTTCTTCTACAACAGTAATTCAACATACAATTTGCACAACACATCTCCCTTTCTCTCAGTATGCATTTTTGCATGTTCACTGTAGATGTTTTCATGTGAGCTGAGCTAGAGTCTCTATGGGGCATGCGTGACAATGTCACTGCAGGCTTTAACAGTAACCAGTTTAAAAAGAAGAACGAGGTGTTTATGGTATGGAGAATTCCTTCAGAGCACCTTCACCGTGGGTTTGTCTGAGGACAGAACCCTTATCAAGAGACAAACTGAGGTTTACAAGCCCGACACCTGCAGCGGCAGCCCAAGTTTATCTCCAGGCGAAATGTTCTGCAGCACTCCTGGTGTTGCATGTTTCATGTCGGGCTCTTTCATGTGTAAATTGGGAGAGTGTTATGGAAAGAAAGTCTACTCGCAGTGCTGTAGTCATGAACAGCAGAAATGTTGACATTCATTTTTATTATCTGAAACGAGGAGGGAGGTATGAAGTCATGTACTTCTGTAAAGAAAAACCGTAAGAGAGTTAATATACAGACCTTACCTGTTCATTCATTTCTCCAACTATTCATTTACATATATATTGTTACATCTAAATTGTGATGCTCATACATGATAACATGTGTTTCTTCTTGGGGTTGAATTTAAAAAAAGGCATCAAAAAGCATTAATTCAACAAACGCAATAATGTGTAATAAATAGATAATAAGATGGCTAAATCGTATTCTTTGGAGTTGGTGGAAACCAGACAGAGCTGCCTTTCGCTAAAGTCACATTTGTTTACCCAACTTTGGCTGTTTTTCTCCCTTCAGCTCTCTGTGGTATAATCAGTGTTTGTCCATCCATTTGAACCTTTTAAATCTACAAGTACCACTTCCTCTTCCCCAACAGGTCCCATGAGGTCGACTAATCTAACAGCTTGTCCACAGCGTTTGTTTATTTACTCAATACAGCGCAGTCCAGAGGCTTAGTCAGGTCTCACATTTGTTTATATGCTGCACTCCCCAGACTGTTTTTAAAAGTTTTGTTTGAGTGTGTTTTGACCTCAATCTGCCAGAGCTTCAGCATATAATCAAACTTGATTACCTCCTGAGAGTTTCCCCTTCCTCTGGTTTAGACTCGGCTGGACAGGAAAATAACCTACTTATTGCAGACATTTTGATTCAACAAAACACGTAGCACGTAATGCTAAGGTTGTAAGCCTCGTCGAGAGTCAAGATTTACATCCATATGCAATACATTTAAAACAAACTTTGAAGAAAATATGTCAAGGAATACTGCAAATTGACATAGTTGTTCAGATTTTAAAAGTTTGGAACGTCAAGAGTAACGTCCAAATTCCACCAGATCCACGTCCAGTCTATCTTAGATCTGCCACAGCACTGTATCTGATTGGTTTCTATTCTAGTAAATGTGTCAACTCTGACTTGTATTTTTACCGGATGCCAAAGCACGGCACATCAATATGCACAGAGCGGATCGAGCGGCACAGGAAGTCAGGCACCAAAACAAAATTAAAACATCCGGTTAGTTTTCAGAATCCAACGCTCTGTGTTATCACCAGATTGTTTTTAACTTAACAACAACAGGCCTGGAGTCAACAGGTCAGAGGTTTTCAGAGTACAATAAAGACAACATGGATGAGGAGAGGAGGAGGATAATCCTTAAAGCGGGAAGGTGGGTGTTGACGGATGAGAAAAGCACGGAGCTGGACCACAGCAGATTGCAGACAGACCGGACACGGATCTGGTGGGAGTCCCGTTCAAAGTGTGCACTCGCAAGTCAGGGAAGATCAGCATAATTCTCCTCTTCCCACTCATGCATAGTCACACACTTCTTCCAGCTGTCATTGTCTCTGGTCGGTTAATCAGCTGTTGCATCTGTAGTCTCCTCATCCAATAACACGGTGGCACACCCTCTTGTCAGCTGATCACTTTTCACTCCTTTTTGAATGCGATTCTTCCTCTACCTCTAGTTCCTTTATGCTCATATGCACGTCCCTCTGCTCCCCATCTCCGCCTGGTCTCTGCAGAATCATCAGTCTTCATTCATCTTCCATCTGGTCCTAGCAAATCAGCAGCCACCATTACCACCAGCGCCCGGACTCTATGGGGGGATTTTCCTGCTGCTGCTCAGATCAGATGTCCTACAATCTCAAAATCTCCCCACAGAGTCCAGACGACAAAGACCTTCTGTCAAGTCACATTTCTTCAATAATTGTTGTGATGAATACCATTTCATTCTTTGACTTGTCTCTCCTGATTGAAATCCAGCTTATCCCTGCATCTGTCATGAATGTGAACATAGCTGCAGCTGAAATAAACAACTTCAGTCTTGATCCAGCCGATCCAGTGATTCAATAATACAGTGATCATTGTTCAAGGTCAGTCAAGGTGAAGGTGTGCAAGGCTGTGTGGTCGTAAAGAAAGCCTTTAATAATGGCTCATATCAGACTTACAGTCAAATACACCAAGTTCATGTCACGCACAAACCTTCGAAAATATCTGGTAGTTGACTAACCTGACATCATTTCAGATTTAATGTAAAGTATGACCACTTTACTTACCTTTTCAAATAAGAGGATGTATTAAAGAGAACACTCCTGTGAAGGCCGCTCACTGGAGTACTGTCATCGGATGCTTCAATGTTCGGGAGCTGAGGAGTGTGTGCACTTCAGTCCCTTTCATGTTAAGACTTTTGAGAGCCAACAATCAAGGTTTGGTGCAGATGAAGCTGACTGTGGAGCTCTGCATAAATCAGCAGATACATTTTATCATCCATGACTTCTACACTTTTGTCCTTGCGTTATAACAACAACAACAATAATAATAATAATAATAATAATATTAATAATAATAATAATAATAATACTGATAATAATAATAATAATAATAATAATAATAATAATAATAACAATATCATTTTATTATTATTATTATTATTATTATTATTATTATTATTATTACCATTATCATTATTATTATTATTATTATTATTATTATTATTATTATTATTATTATTATTATTATTATTATTATTATTATCATTATCATTATCATTATTATTATTATTAAGTCTATGTTGAATCCTGAAAGTGAAAAAAGGCAGTCCATCAAAGTAGGTCATGAGGGGCTGCTCTGTTTCTTTGACTCATGTTTTACAAATAAGTAAGTGATCTGATATTACAGCAAACATTGTGCTTTTGAGAACAACATCATTTGGACTCGATCAAGATACAAAAAAGCTATTCTAGGCTGACTTTTTGACATACAGTACCAGGAGCGCAGCTCTTTGGTTTGCCTAGGGACTGTCTTTGAGACAAATTCTAGATGTGATGGCAGAGACAAATTAATGACTCAATAAAATAAAAAAGTTGTATACTTCTGACTATTTGAAACTTTTGTGCTGGATATCAGCACTGCTGTGATTATCTTTGGCACTCTGCCTGAGACCTCGTGCATGCCGTGCTGATCTCACCATAACACCACACCTATCATGTGGCACGTAGAGGATAATTCATAGTATGCAGGTATTGTTAATAAGAAGAATGAGAAGGACTGCTTCATCTCTGTCGGAGGCTGTTGACATTATCTTTTCCTGTATCAGTATTCAAACACCACAATGTCCCATACTGTGCAAACTACTGCTTTGTTGATTTTTCTGTCATCCTCTACAGCTACATGTGTCTTTTAGAGGGGGGCTAGAGCCTATCCCAGCAGAATTAACCCTGGACAGGTCTCCAGCCAAGGAAGCCAGAGTACCCAGGAAGAACCCACGCAAGAACATGCATACTCCACATAGAAAGGTCCCAATCAAGCCAGGGGATCCAAACCAGGAATATTCTTGTTGTGAGGCAACTGCGCACCACTGAGCAGCACCAATGGTTAAACCATTGTTGAATTAAAAGTTGATCATTTATCTTCCTGCTGTTTAGTTACTCTTTAGAACTCAAGGGTGACTTTATCTTACTGCCAACACAGACGGTTACATTTTTATAATAATCCAATGGCTGTAAATGATTATATAGATAATGATATTGTTTTGATTAGCCTTGCAACTTGTGTCTGTTAAAGCATGCACAGTACTTTGAGCCCTACTGTAGCTCTAAATGTATCAGATAAGTCACTGGTGTTTCAACTCAAGGATAAAACAAAACAACAAAACAAATGTGTTTTTACTGTTGACACATTCTGTCTTGTTTTTAATGACTTTATTCTTGTTGAGTGCTGATTTCTTGTTATTATTGATGGTTACCTTATTAGTGCTGAGCACTCAGTCACTTTGTTTGTCGTGTCTTGTCCTGTGCTGTCAGTTGACATTTGAACCTGTGGATATGCTATTTAATATAGTTTATAATAATAATAATAATAATAATAATAATAATAATAATAATAATAATAATAATAATAATAATGATTATTATTATAATACTATTAGTAGTAGTAGTAGTAGTAGTAGTAGTAGTAGTAGTAGTAGTAGTAGTAGTAGCAGTAGTAGTATTAGCAGTAGTAGTAGTAATAGTAGTAGTAGTATTAGTATTAGTAGTAGTCGTAGTATTATTATTATTATTATTATTATTATTATTAGTAGTAGTAGTAGTAGTAGTAGTAGTAGTAGTAGTAGTAGTAGTAGTAGTATAATTATATTTATAATAATATGTTTCATCATCCAGCTTGGAGGGACATTAATTGGATTTAAAATTAGTATGCTTTCATTTAACAGCTGATTTCCTAAATAACCTGCTGCTGCACTGCTTTACTGGGACTACACACAACTTGTTGTGACAACTGATTGAATGACAAACCAGATAAAACCAATACTTAGAATACCAGAAATGATTTTTATGTGTACACTGACCTCGTTTTTTAATGAGCCTGGAGGATTCAAGTACAGTAACACATGTTGTCAGCTGGGTTCTGTCATTCTTATGGACTTTGTGCCTCTGCAAATGTTTAGTTCTTGATTGCCTTCAAAAATGTCTATTAAATCTACGGCTGCAAATCCCTGCCTCCTCAGTGCACACCACCTTCATTACACACAGTATTTCACTTGTGCTCTGCCTCAACTGGTGCAATGCATGAATGTGGACATCTACGCTTCACATGAGGATACACAACAAAGCCACATAACATTGTGTAAGTGGCTTTATCTTTTCCAGACAGGTGTGTCTGATGCTGAAGGTTGGCCAAGTATCTCTATGCTTTACATCAATACTGGAGAAATGTTTTCACCCTACACCAACCACTAGTGCATTAAGGTATGATTAAAGGGGTTATTTCATCAAGACTGCAAAGTTGATTGAGTAATTTGCTCTGAGGTAATAAACGGAGAAGTGGGCTCATTTTTCCATCTGGTGTCATGTTGGACGTTTTAGAAAGAAGGCAGGTTTAAGATGCTCTTGCATTGCCTTTACTTTTGAAACACAAGCCAAAGAGGTACTCCTTAGATGATAACAACCTGCTGTAATTGAAACTGTACTAAATACTGCCTGACCAATTGATCCAAGGCTAAGAGTATGAGTTATGTCCACTTCCCAGAACAATGTTTTCCATCTTGTGTTATAGCTCACTGTAGCCTCTTGTGGCGTGGAGCTGTTGGTATAGATGGAAGGTTTGTGGGATGTGCAACATGAGAGAGTGGTGGTCCCATTTGTCTGAACAATGTTCTACATATCATTTTAATTGGTCAAGGTGCAGCAATAACTAGTCAAACATATTCGTGCAGTAAAGATCATGACTGTCGTCTCATCTATCAGTGATAAAACCAAGCTAATTTAAAACAGACACAACTTAAATAAATTCTCTTCAGTTGTCCTTTATAGGAATCGGATGAGAACTGGGTCTTATATCTGCTCCAATTTCAAGGCTGCCACTTTTATTTAGGCCCCCTGTGCCGTTATCTTGATCCCTGCATTTTGTTTTAATGAAACTCTGGATGTTACAAGTTACTGCGCTGCATCCATCACCTCAATTAGGCAAGAGGGAGCTTCGGTTATAGCATGTGCATCCTTTATTCCTCTGTGTTTGTGTGAGTTTGGGCTGCAGAGAGGTTCTTTTCAAGTAAAGTGAACTAAAAATGCTCTACTTCTCTGTGTCCTATATTCAGTTTTTGTGCACGATCTTTGCAGCTTTGTAATTTTTACACCTTTGAGATGCTTCATTTGTCAGTCTGGATGTTGTCATTATAATTTATGTGGCAAGTTTTCTCTCTGTGCTGCACAAAGCTGATCTGTTTTCTCCCCATTCTCTTTTCTTACTGCTAACCAAAGCCGTTGAGCAGACAAGAGAAACAAGCACAATGTGAGATTGTCACGGCCTTGTCACAATCTCTTCTCTCAGCCATATATCTGCTCCTCCTGCAAATGGCTGCCTCCTCCTCCTCCTCCTCCTCCTCCTCCGTGTTACATCCAACCACCTGTACCCACCAACAAGGTCTGCTGAAGGTCTGATGAAGGCAAGGAGGGTGCTTCCACAGTTTTGGTTTGTGGATGAAAAGGGTAAGAGAGGGAAAGGAGGATTGAGGTGTGTGTGTTCTTGTGTGTGTCTGTGGCAGAAATGAAGAAATCTCCTCTAAGCTGATGTCAGCGCTAGGAGTTAATCTAGCAGCTACTCACAGTGTTGGCTGCCAACCAGTCTGAACAATGAATCATTGGAAACAAATGAGGTGTTTTGTAACACATGTTACAGGTAACACTTTTTTAGTCATTATTTCAATCTGGAAAGACAAGTTCATGAATTAAAGATATTTATTTTACAACGATTGTGTGATTTTTTATTATTGTCAGGGTCGCTTTGGTGCTTGAATGAGATAGGGTGATCGAAGGGTGTCTCCCCCGTGGTGTTCAGCAAACTGGTGGTGGAGGTTTTGGCTGATGTCATCTGAAGCTGATGAGGTAAAGGAGCTGATCATAACTGCTAAAACTGGGCAGTAATGGTGAGATTGCTGAAGATGTCATCTAAAGCTGAGGAAGCTGCACAGTCTCGGCGGTGATGGGGAGGTGGAAGGTGAATGAGAACTGGGGAAAAGAGACCATACTTAAACAAGACAGCGGCAAAATGATAGGCCAACATTGAGGGTGTGTTGCAGTGCTATTGGATGGATATGACCAGGCGAGGACCACAGGGAGTATGAGTGAGTATGTATGGAGAGAGCATGATGGATGAAGTGAAATATATCAGATAATATGGAATTGCTTTTTAAAAGCAATGGCCCATTATATCGAGGAATCGTAATTCCCTTAAAGATACAGAGTGTAGTTTTTCAGCAGCACTAAGCAGAACAGGCTTGGTTTAAATGTAAAATTATTTTCATAGGTATTAAAATCATATATTAAAGTATGTTTAAATTAGTGTATAGTCTCCTGGATATAAAAATCTTTTTTGTTTTTGATAACTTAGATCGAGCCTTTTATATCTATGTGGGAGTAGGTCCCCTTTCACGTAGGCCGCCATCTTGTACCACCATGTTACGGATATGACAACAAGCCCCCCTGTCAGAAGTTTTTATGGTGAAGTGGACAACCTTAGGACTCATTTTGCCAGGTGTTTTTTTTTAAAAGTTTAACACCGGCCTGTCTTTGACTTCTGAATGAGTTCAATGTCCATTAGAAAATCTCTATCCTTTTTTTGCCCATCACTGTCTTACTCAGAATCCTTGATCTGCTGGGTCTGACTTAGTCATGTAAGTAGGTGAAAGTATTATAGGCTAGACAAAAGGAATTACAGCAGTAGGCTGTTAATCTGCAAATGATGAACTGACCCACCACTGCCCTTACACTTTCTTTTACATTACATCTCATTATGACAGTACAGCTGTGTCCCAGATCCATCCAAAAAAGTATGAACTATATTTAATCTCTTTATTTCGCAATTAAAGCCTTAACAGCTAGAAGCAGTGACAGCTACAACTATAGATGTATGTTTTTCCAGAGAGGATTTTTGATTTTGTGCTGATTTTAGCACCCCCTGTGGATAAAAGTATTCCCCTCGGTCTCTTAAATATTGACGGGAATAGTATGTGTAATTGTTTATGGAAGAGACTAAAGTAGAGATGTAAAATGAATACTGTTTTTGACAGATTTCTGCAGGATACATAGCTATGAGTTGGAGTTAAGGGTATGGTTTCTTTTTGTGGTTATGTCAGATCAATAAGTGTAAATGATAATTATCTGGATTTTTTTAAAGCACTAAACATAGAACAATCTAAGCCCACAACCAACAGATTTAGTTGCTTGTTGGTATTAAGAATCCCTTGTCATGTTTGTCTTTGTAGTATAAGCTCAGAGGAAAACATACTTTAGCATTTCTTGGCTTTGCATGTATTTAAGCAAGGTCCACATGATTGTTATTTGATCTACCAATTGTTAAAGGTTATCTCTCTGTGACCTCTATGGAGTGTTCACAGCCAGATCTCCCAGTCTATTTCATTACTGTGATAGTCATATTACATATGTGTAGCAGGAAGAGGGAAAATTCAAGGCTGATGTATGTCCGCGGTTTTGTCCCTTTGTTGTGCTTTGTCATCTATTTTTAAGGGCAGTTCTCTTACTTTTTTTCTGACCTCATTGAGCAGTCTCTGAAGAAAACGATGGCCTTGCTTCCTTTCAAATGGATAACCTATCAGGAAATATTTGAAAAAGGCTTTTTCAATTTGCATCCTAGAATAACAATTAAGTGTACAGTCAACTTCTCACTGATGGTCTGGTTTGTTGTATAGGTCTTATGTAGACATATAACCATTCTAAGCTGATGTTTTGGCCATCTTGTAAAGCTTGAAGATGATTCACTTGTTCCCGGTCAGAGAATGACTGGACCAATAAGAATCATTTTTGAAGATTGCAAGCCTGTAAACAATGGCTGCCTTTGAAGATATCAACATGAATGCTTTATTGGCGTCAGTTTTATCAGAACTTTTTTTTTGCGTGTTTCCCTTCTCAAACACCATCTACTGGGTGTTGCCCAGATGAATGTGAAATACAGCCCATGCCATGGATGTTTTGAAGAATTTTGTTGTGTTAAATCTTTATTAAGTCTCGTTGAGCAACAGGTGAGAGGAGATTGAATACACCTGAGTCAAGGTGGCACAAATTACAGAGGTCTGAATGCCAATTATGTGATGTGGTATAAAAGGTGTGGAGAAACAACAAACTGGTGGGTGTTTTTCATCTGTGTGAAGAGGCTTTTTGTTTTTTGAAGGCTTTTTACTAGCCAAGATAATGTTGTTTTTCCCATCTGAAAATCAGAATCTTGGTTGTCCATCCTTCCCACTCACACTGCCTATCAACGACAAATATAACAGTATGTTTAGGATATTTAAAACTAATAGCCTACAATCGTTAAATAATAATAAGTTTTATTTTCTTTGTATTTGAAGGATAATCAATATTCAGCAACACTTAAGTGATGAGTTTGTTGTTGGAATTTGAAAGAATAAAGACCACAAAATGACTCTTGCTTGAATTTTAGCGTTGAAATAATTCATATCAGATTTTGAGCTTGTAGTGTGTAATTGAAACAATGCATGGATTTGTCGTCAGGTCCCACACTGAACAGGTTTCGGGAACAACAATATTAGATTCCCTTATTTAAATGGGTACCATGCCGCAATTCCCCGGCGAACATCAGCAGAAATTAGCCTGAAGCACTGAGAAGGATTGTTATGTAGCAGGAGCTCTGTTTTCCACTCTACCTGATGACACCTCTGAGATTCGCCAGGAAAAAGCATTTTGTCAGCCTTATATTTTACCGGCACATAACCCAATAACCCTACTAATGCACTCTTGGCCTGTGATTTGTTCTCGTTTGTCACAGCAGAAAGTGCAAGGGTAAACACGGCGCTGAAACATGAGCCTGAAGACGTGGAGGAGCTGTATCGGCTGCTGCCCTCCACAAGCCCCCATCAGGGAGAGGGCGGACAGGCCTGAGGAGAGATAATTAGTACCACCCTCATTGATTAGTGCAGATTAATGTACTTTTAAAAGAAGCTCTGGGTCTACTTTTGCTTGCTCGGACTTGTGCTTGGTTTCAAGTTGTCAGTGCATCAACTTAAGGATCTATTTTAAACAAATAATTTGTTGGATTTCTATAAGAAAAAAATAAGTCACATCATGTCTGATTTTTTTGTGTGCTCAGATAAATAAATAGATGGTTTGTGGTCTGATTATGGTAATACTGTACTTGAGCTAATTTATTTTCTGTTGTCACCATCTGTGGTGTGAATCAATCATTGCTGTGGTGTTTCTGCACTGCTCCTGGCAGCCAGAGATCACCTGTCAATCAATGTGGGTGATACTGCGATGTCTCCTGCCTTCGATTTTCTCTCTTGATAAAGTTTCCCTCTGTGCAGCTGCTGCTCTTTTTCTGCCAGAGCGGTACTTTGGTTCATTGTGGACAAATGAAAAACTTGTTTCCGCATGTGCACTTGAGATTCATTCATGGACACTAACCAGACTGCTTTCAGGTAGCATCATAACTTCATTATACTAAGTGGTTTTTAACTATATGAAGACTGAATCATTTATTATTGTGGCTCTGAGCTCTGATACATTTCAGATTACACAATGATGGTGGTTAAAGAAACCACGGCATCCTTCCTGATTAAATGAGTAATATAAGTACTGTGGTTTGTTCACATAACAAAGGATCCTATATTATTCAAGCAAGAGGACTGAATATACAAATAAACAAATAAAAGGCTTTACAGGGAGGATTTTTACAATTTCTACAACAAGTTTAAACAGATCAGTAATAAACAACTTAAAGAGCACCTATCTTCCCCGTTCTACCACACAAACCAGTCTTTAAGGAAAACATGCTAGACCAGTAAAAGCTAAACCACTATATTTACAGGTATATCCTAAATGCAGAAATGGCGTTTTGTGGACTGATAACATAAATATTTGAAACTGGGTTCCAGAGTGGAACTTAGAGAACAATCCCTTCTGTTGCTGTGTAAACTAGCAATACATAGATCCACCAAAAATGATAAGATCAGAGCCCCATTCGCCCATGCACATATCATACCCACTCCGTTAGCGGTACAAAGCAGGATGACAATAACAACAATGGTGGACTGCAGAGCTACAGTATGTTTTGTGCTGCTGACTCTACTGAGTTTATCAATGCTTAGTGATTTTCAAGCATGCATTTGCCATCATACTCTTGTTCATTTGTACTCAAGGCTCCATTGAAGAATGGCTTTATGCAAAGATGTGTGGTGCTCCTCAGTGGTGCTTCATTACAAAGTTATCCTGCCAACTACTAGCTTGGAATGCACACTCCAACGTTATTTTTTGTGGATCCCTGTCCTTGTGGATTCTTTTTGCAAAATTGTCATTATCTAGCAGATATATTTGAAACACAAAGGAAAGACTTTTACATTTTTAATGGGGCCATTCTTGTCATGGCAATGCCTTATGGTCTGGCATTAACATTTGTCCTTGAGGAACATTGTTATGATTCAATACATTATACATATGTCATGTCTCTGCTGTGAACAGAGACCTCAGTCAGACACAGTTCTGCTTTTTCACTGATAAATCAAGAAATGTAGAGGAACATAAGACGGCATTATCGGACAAAGTGTAATATCTCATGATATTCATCTGCTCCTCTGTGCACTCTGCGCAAATACTCTAAAATCAGGACTGCAAACATAAAACTTGGACATTAGATTTAAAAAGTTAGTGATTCATCAAAATACAAAGAACACTACATTTAGTGGCTTTTATGTGAAGGCACTGTTAACATTTGGTCCAACATGTGTTGCAGTATGACCATTTGAACTCAAAAAATCCACCAATATCAGCAAGAGCTTTTCCTCTGATTTGATGTCAGGCCCTGACTTTAGCCATAGACCACAGAAAAAGTTGATGTTACGAAACTAATGTTAAAAAATTGGGTTTTGATCTTCCTTCTTAGGCCTAGAATTTCAGCCATCCAGTCTTTAACTACCCAAGAAGCCCCGTCTAAAAGCAAGCTCTGCTAGATTTTACATAAAATGGACCTTTGTCCTTACTGAAGTAATAAATACACTGCAAAATAGAAGCATTTCCCAACTGGTTTTATAAGCTCTGACTTTTATGCAGCCAGTGGAGTGGCTCCCTGCTGGACATTACAAAGATGCAAGGTTGAAGAGCCCCATTAGCTCACATATATAAAGCTACTTTGATAGTCTCAATGTTTCCATTTTTTAGCCTGTAAAAATACTTTCTGCAATCTCCTGCAGCTTTTACAGTGTGAACATTATCATCTGCTGCATTGTCCCATTAAGGTAAAAGTCCCTGAAGCTGAGCGTCAGCACATTGACCACATACTGCAGTCACTGTGCTAGAGTCTAAGCCAGTGGGAGTCGTGTTACTGCCCTAAAATATATATTACATTTAAGGTCTAAAGTCTAAAATGTAATAAGGTAAATCGTTGCATGATGAGGCCAAAATAAGAAACACTTGAAATAGATGTCTGCATTATTTTTTGTCCACTCATCTATGGAGACAATATACTTGACCATATTGCAAGGCATTAATTATTCTGCTTCTAGTGGTCCTTGCTGTCTGTGTGCACGCTATCCAATTATATAACAATGGCCGGCTTCCCTTGTGTGCATCCCTGTGTGGCTAATGGCCAGAGTGACAAACAAACAGCTCATCACACGTCTTCAGAGAGCCCTTCAAAGCACTAACTGGGTTGGAGATGTTTATTTTGGCCCTGGCAGGTTGTATGTCCAACAGTTCTCATACAATGTATAGTGTCACTGTTGAATTACATTTATACAGAGATTTTTTCAGCTCAAAGCTTGCACCTCCCCATCATCGAGTCCTGGAGTCTTGGCTCGAATTTACCATCTGTCGGGAAGCGTTAGGGAGTTGTGCATTGGCTGATGAGACACAGTGGATGTTTCCTCTGGTAGAAATTTCTGTACGGAACTTGTGTACAAATAACAGTATATACTATTTCTGTGTCTATCAGATTCTCCCCAAGTACGCTGCTATTTAGTGAACTGTTTACGCAATTATTTAACTTGTGTATTCATTTTTACAAGAGCACGGTCATGGTGTCTCAGGTTTTACAGAACCATTGTGCACTTACAGGAGATGAAGTTCTCAACAACTGATGGCATCTTTTGTTAAAACTGCACCACTGACACAATGCACTATTTTATTAATTTACAGGCTCTAAAATGTTATGATTATGCTTATCTTAAAATTGCTCAGATAAAAAAAGCAAAAACATGTAACTAAACAAATGTATTCAGAGATTGTTTGAAAATAAAGACAGCTGATATGAACTTTGTGAAACAGGTATTAATAAATAGGAACTTTTTACTGCCGTTCTTTACCTTTACCAAATAGGATAATTGAAGAAACGTTAGGGGTGACATGCAGCAGAGGGTCACAGCAGTCGGACCAGCAAAGGCTGCGATGAGGACTTAAGCCTCTTTACATGGGGCACATGCTTATATTTCTAGGTCAACAGGCACCCTAAACTAGTACAAATTTAAAGCCTTTTGTACCCGTCAAAGGAGTAGCCTCGTGAAACAGCTTTTATTAAGATTAATACATGCGTTGTTCACTTTGTACATTCATAAAATGTTTAAATACAATAAGCCAAGACACGGTGGAACATATCATGGAAACATGCACAAAATATAGTTTCCACTGCTGGACTGCAGGCTGTGGTTGCTTATTTTTTTAAAACGTTGTTACTACACTTACTGCTTTAAATTCTTCCTTTTCCTGCTGTTAAAGTAAGCTAATGGTTTTTCACTTGCAGCAGGTGACATTTATCATTTCTTTGTCAAATTCAGTTATTCCTCACCTGAAACTTCCAGGAGGATTCATCTGTCATGCCCACAGAGAGGTATTAGTCGGGTTCCATGCCTGGCTGTAACGGAAAGGTCAGGAGATTTGTCTCCTCCTTAACTGTAATTTTTCTCCTCTGGTTTCTGAGGAACAGTGAGCTGTGATGTTAAAGCCGGGCCACAGCCTCCACTCCATCATGGCAGACATCTCAATCCGTTTCCACTGTTAGCCTTTTATACCACATTTACAGCAGCACAGGTTTTCAATACTGATCAGTCACTGCTCCTTTCCTCTTCATTCATCACTACCTCCTTCGTCCCATTATTCGTTTTTCCTCCTCATCCTTTTCTCTTTTGCTTGTGCAGTCGCCTGCCTTCACTCCCTTCCTCCTTTCCCCAGTAGCAGACCAGTTCATACATCTCTGCCTCCGTTTTTCCTCTTACCCCTTTCAGCCCTTGTCTTTACCCCCACCCTTTCTCCTCTTTGTCATTTTTTTGCAGGGCTGAGTGAGGCCGGATGCTGGTAATCTGGCGCTCTGATTGCATAGGACATGCATGAATGGCACCAAACCTTGTTCCCAATATACCCACGCTTTGAGTCATGGCTTTAATCATTACTAATGGAGGCTGATAAATACCTGGGACCGGTTGAGTGTTTGAATGTCACTGCTCTGGGATGACAGGGGGCTTTCAAAAAGAAATTGGATTTCCTTGTTTTCTTATGTGGTGACTTAACGGTTCAGGTTAATGCTCAGTGCAATGTGATGTGAATTTATTAATGATTGAATTCTAGCAACTGATTTAAACTAGCAGAGTAAACCTTGTGTAGCCTATTATTTGATACTAACGTCATGCCAGTAAGGCATTAGGAACCACAGCTGCTACAGCTTGAATTTGGTAAAACGGTCCAACACCACTCTGGCCAAATCCGGCTTTGGTAGAGAGTCATGAAGGCCATTAGTTGCCTGCTTTATTATTGGTTTGAATTTACCCACTGTATTAAAAAAAATCAATGAACTATAGCCATACATTGGACAAACTAAATCCTATTTAAAGGGACATAAAACACGTTTCATTTCATTTTGAAGGATATGTTTCCATAGTAAGGGGAAAAAAAATACCTATACAGTCATATATCGTCATCCTGACTGGTATGATGCAATTACCGATATACCAGCGCTAAGTATTGGTTTTTTAACTCAATAAATACAGCACACTATGTAGGTTTTTCCTGCTAATTTCAACCACCACTTTACTTCTATATGGAACCTTGCTGTAGTGCTAAAGACATGAATGAGTGTAACGTGAATGGCAGTTAATTGACCAAAGAAGAAGTTGTCAGAGGCATGACAACAGAAGAAGACAACAGGATTTTGGACGAGGTGAAAAGAAGTTCAGAGATGTACTAGCCACTTTGGAAACCCAAAAGAAGAAAACAGCTGGAAAAAGCTGGTCCAGCTCTTCATGCTGAGATGAGAAGAAAGGTGGAGGATGCGTTCAAGTCTGCAGGAAGTTGCACTCACCTGTGATGGTTGGACACCACGGTCCAGACTCCTATGTGAAAATTACAGCCCATTAAGTGAGTGAGAGTTTATTCCCACGTATGACAAACGAGCATGATGCATGGGACCTACATCTGTGGTCATGGCTGGTTTATTGAAGGCTAAGGAGGCCATATTCCCCAGACGTCCACAAGGCTTTCAAGGCTCAGACTATATCATCTCACCTGTTCAAAGTCCAGGTAAAAGAGAACATCCAGATTTAAGCTTTAGTTGTACCTTTCTAGGGAAACCATTTGATGTGCACTAAAGTATGTTCAGATATTTGCTGAGCAATGTTGATTCGGGTTTCGGAAAGCAAAGAGTATCTGTTTGCATGTGCTCAGAAGAAAACTTCAAGATGCCTCCTGTCACATAATCCTAAAACTAATTGCAAATTATTGACTGAATAATTGGTCCAGGTTGATTTAACTAAATGTTATAGGAAGCTTGGATTCAAAACAGAGAGAGATTTGTTGATGTACATGAGCTCAGGAGAAGACGTTGATTTGAACAGCTTAGGACTGATGATGGGATGAAGTTGTACTGAGTACTTAATTTTCATCAGTAGGTGAGAAATGATATCTAAACCATTACCAAATCCTTATTTTCCAAAGACTTGAAAATGTAGCAATTAAGCTCAGTAAGATTGAGAGTCCCACTGAGAGAGGATGAGGAGTCAGTCTTTGGTTGGACATCATGTTTGAGCTGTTGAATTATACCCTGTTCGGACAGGCAGGTGGTGTGGCATAAAATATTCCCTCAATAACTTAAGTGCTCTGTTTCAGATGCAGACAGCATTCAGTGCTATATTCCAAAAAACAGGCCCATTAGGAGTAGAAACCCTGCAGTTAAGTACACAGTTGAACACTTCAAAGAGCCTCCAACTTTTCAGAAGCAGGATTTATGCACTTCAGCGGGTTTTCTGGGCTCTTTGTCTTCCAAAGAGAAAAAAAGTTTGTGATATCAGAGGTCATTGGTGGTCTGCCTTGGTGTCCCATTTCCTATGTTTGCTCTACAAGAGAAATGGCAAAGGCAAGAAGAACTATTTCATCAAACAACCAGGTAAGATCATCATTTAACCTAACAATAAAAAAGCATTTTGTAGTTTAGTTTCACCTCCTTCAGCTTCTCCCACAATCAACACTTGATACCAGTCAGATGGGTATTTCTGTTGGGACACGTACAAAAACATGATCAACCTCACTCTGCTTCACAATAGACGTGTCATGTAATGGAAGATGAAACTGGCCAAAAGGTCCACAACACAAAATGATTGTAGTGCCATGAATAATCTTCCCTCCAGTGTGGGCTGGATGTAATTGTGGTCTGTAACTTTAGCAGATCTGTTTCATATTGATGTAGTTGTTTTGTGAATGACAGAAAACACCTCCTGTATTCATGTTCATCTCTTCCCTGTCCTGTGCCTTTTTCTTTCTACCGGTTCCATCTTTAACTGTCTGCATTGCTTTTCCACCTAGGCACTGTAACTGATGCCTTAACAATACCGTTAAGTCCTATTAAGTCGGTACAATTTGTACTTTTTACTGTCAGAATGCAATTTGCAGAAATAGATCTGCAGATACATGTACCTGGAGGCTGTGAGGAGGGTTTTGCACTGCTTCTTTCTTTAGCTGTACTTCAGTTGAGTTGAGTCTCATACCAATTTTCAAGAAAGCAGGAAATTCTATACCCTAAATACTATAGGGATCTCTCTCTGGCTCTTCAAAAAGACTTAATACAAGCTGAAGATCCTTTTGAAAGTTAAAATTAAGGTTATTTCACACAAGAGATATCGCTGACAGTTCGCACCTTTGCAAACTTGAAACCCTGTTAAAGATAATGATGTGATGCCTCCCTTAAAAATTGCCTTAACTCTAGATAACTGGGGCTGATATCATGACACTAACTCCTACCTGTCTTCCTTCAAAGTAACAAACAAAGCTGTTGTTTCTTTGCCTGTGGCTCCAGCATCGTATTCTTATTCTTTGCACCGCACAGTTTATCTGAGATGAACATCTTGATAGTCTCTCTCCACTGTCTTCCCTTTCAGCCTCCTCCTCTTTCAAGCTAGTGCTGCTTAGCAGCTTAAAATATACCATTGTGTGAACTTTACCCATTTTATAGCTCCCTGAACGGAGTCACTCAAACGTAGAGATGATTAAAACCAAACTGACAGATCTGCAATGAAGTCTGTGGAAAAAGTTCATGAGCCCCTCTCTCTCCCCATTAGTTTATTTAGATTGCCTTAATCTGATATAAGCTATTTAAAGTCATCACCCAATTATATATGCTCTTTTTGTTAGTGGCCCTGGGCAATGGAGTGTGAATTTATTTATTGCCTCCAACCAAACCTGCACACATACATATACACACATGCAAATGCATAAACAGGCTGAGAGAGCAGTTCCATGTGGAGTAACACTGGCAACCTATCAAAATCACATGCATTCATTTTTAATTAAAATCTAAACTTGGGTGTTTTGCTGCAGAATATTTTATATCCCCCTAGGAAACTGAGGAGTTCAATGTTTAATTCATTTCTCATCAGTCAGCCTTGAGATTGGTTGTTGTCATTGTTTTCTACCTGACCTGAGCTTCTCTGAATGTTTTACTTTTCCATTTAGAAGCTAATGCATTCCTCCAAGGTCCACAGAATACAATATTATTAACAATCAGCGGTTATGTTTGTAGAAAGCACACATTATTTTCCTGGTTTGTTTGGGTTCCATTATAAGAGATGAAGAAAAGTTTGGCTTAGTTGATGTGAAGGATCCAGAACAAGGCTGGATGAGCTTTTAAAGCCATATTTGAGCCTGTGTGGGTTTAAGTAAGCAAAGGTTTCCTTTTATGGTGTGCAAACAGAGTGCCAGGTGTCATACAGTATATAGGACTATAAAATCAGAAGTAATCGTGGCATCACTTTAGCAACATAACACTGTGTCCTAAGAGTATGCAGGTATAAGATATCACACTGCATTGTGTAGCAACGGACACTCAATGTGCACTCTGCATTCATTAAATATACACCTCCATCTGTCATCTAATATATCCATACTGCTATGAGCTGTGCACAGCAGACCAGTTGAGATAGAAGAGTATTTTCAAACGTTCTCTGTTTTCAATTTATAAATAGAAAACACATGGCCTCCACTGTTTTCCACTCAAACCTCATCATATTCTGTTCATAGATTTAAGAGGAGGTATTATGCTCGTATTAAGGCTTTTTATCATCCTATTGATTTCTCTGTAGCTTTAAAGGATTAATAACTTTAAAAAAAAATCACGATCTATCCTTGATATTAGCTTCTGTCTGAAACGCTTAATTTCAGCTACTGTCTCTTTAAGGCCTGCCCCTCTTTATGAGCCCACTTTCTTCCTATTGGCCAGCTCTCCAGAAGCCTCCCTCACTTCAAGTCAATGCTAAAAAGTCATTATTTAGGAAGCAGGTGTTTCAATATTTTAAATGACACATTATGAAACATGGCCATATGTTCTAGACCCTGAATCTGACCTGGAAAGTTTAAAAAGGCGATAACAAGAAAATCCCTATAACTGAAAAGTGTGTCCCTCTCGCTTGATTCTCCCATGGCTTTTTGAATCAGACATTCAGAGCAGCTGGCAGTCTCATCCTTGGATTACTCGAACACATGTTGGCCACACTATATGAAAGTTTGCCCACGTTTAGAACTGACATCCAACATTTTAACTCAGTATATACCACCTTGTACCACCTCTTCAAAGAACAGTGCACACATTCAATATCAATGTGCTTATATCATCACATTATTGATCCAATATGAATAGAAGGAGTGTTACATTGACTCAAGTCCTGGCCCTTTATCTGCTGGCTATGGCCAGTGTATACAAAACAAATTATACTGAAAGTGCTTGATGACAAAGAAGGATCTCAGATAAATCACAAACACACACACACAACTGCAAACAAAAATGAGTTCAATACATTTATTTTTAATTGATTAATTGCACATTTGCTCAAGTGCAGTCATACTCAATGTAAAGCTTTAAAAAATACAATCTCAGTCATCTCTGACGTGAATCTGAGTGCTTTCTCGCCGATGTTTTAAAAATAAAATACAGTTTATGACATAAACCTTCTCTTTAGAGTCCTATTCTTTGATAAATCTGTAAAGTAAACACTGAGAAACAGGGCAGCATAACTGGTCAACGTCAAAGATACTTTCATTCATATTTAGGTAGTGTAACTTTCGACATTATACATGTGCAGTTCCATTAGTCTGTGTAAACACACGGGTGTCTTTTTTTGATATTTGAAGAGTGCGACATACTGTACTACCCATTAAAAGAGAGCCCTCACATTAAGTGTAGAATAAATTACCAGCTGTCTATGGCACCTGAATGATCATAAACACTACTTTTTGAGCTGCAGCAGTTTTGTGCATGCTCCATATTGTACAGACATGTTTCCCAATCTCCCTTTTAGAAATAGCTCAACAGGTTTACAATACTTAACATTTTTTTCTCAAATTAAAAAATATTTTGGATCATTGACTGTACACAATACCAAAAACAATGTGCTTTTTCCCCATATAGTGTTTAACATGCCCGTCACCGGCTGTAGATACAGTGCGCTCAGTTCCCCTTTTTTTTTTAGGCGAGTGGTCTTCACAGGATGCGTCAAGGAGGCCTCTCTCCGTGAAACTTTCGGTGTCTGTACCTGCCGTTCTTTTCCTTGGCTAGGTTAATACAGGCATTGTGCTTGTTGGTCTGCAAGTGGTTCCAGTACTTGATGAGTTCGTTGGGGTGGAACTGATGGGATGTGATCAGGTGGCTGTACTTACAACTGGAGTAAGACACCCGCCAATGGTTGAAGAGGAACTCATTGGGAGGGGGCGCTGGGTCGATGCGCAGCTTGGCCAGACAGATCCCCACGTAAACGTCCTCCAGGTGCAGTCTGCGTATGCTGAGAGAGGCCTGGTAGATCAGCTCAGCCATGTCCCCTGAGAACACGTACCCAGTGCCTGAGCAGAATATTGGGTAACGCTCGCTCGGGTACAGCTCTGGTGGCATGTACCACTTGCTGTCCTTGTTTCGGTTTGGTGCATAGCCTCTCATCAGATAGCCCGTAAAGTACCTCTGCTTTGGAGGTAACTCGGGCTTCAGCAGCTTTTGGATGAGATACTCGGTATTGACAAACATGTCGCTGTCTGTCTTCATCACGTAAGTGGCATGCGGGCAATGCGTTGCCACCCAGTTCATACCCATCAAGGTCTTGATGGTCAGGTTGTAGTAGGTGTCCTGATAGTCCTGTTGGATGATGTCATGGTGGATATGACTCTCTTCCTCGATGCTGCTCTGGAGGAAAGTGTCCGAGCTCTTTCCTGTGCCGAGAAGGAAGAGACGGACAAACCCCAGCCCCATTGCTACACTCTCATTCCCCCATGTCTGACGGATGGCGTTGCGGGCATCTGCCTGGCCCGGTTCTGCAGCGATGAGGAGGATAAGGAAGGGTGTGCTGTCCCTACACTTGTTGGGCTCGTTAAGGATGTAGCGGTATGGCTGAGCGCTGAGCCTCCCACCAACACCCATCTCCCTCTGTAAACTGTTGTTAGTGCTCATGGTGTCCCCAAGCCCCATTACTCCCATCCTGGCGACTCCTCCTCCACCACCTCCCCCTCCTCCTGCTGCATCCCCTGCTGCTCCATCCGACTGCTGAGAGCTGAGGTTGAGCAGAGGTTTTGGTGCAACATATCCTGTCTCTCTCCAAAGGCTCCTCAGAGAGTTGCTCTGGTTTGCTTCTCCCTTGGGGCTGCGAAAGCCCCTGACGGTGTAGGCCAGCGGGTTTTCCCTGGGCCCACTGCGCCCTGGCAGCCAGTCTTGGTGGCTGAAAAACAAGAAGAGGGTGAAGAGCAGAGCCAGCGAGAGGAGTCCGGCCACATGTGTTCGAAAGAGCGAACGCTTGACGGTCCAGGTCATCTTGATGGGACAGCAGTGCCGCCGTCTCCACTGCATGGTGCAGATCGGGGTCGCAGGAGGCTGCTGCTGCTCGAGAATGGGCGGCGGCGGCGGTCACATACAGTCACCTCAAACATGTGGTTGCCAACAGTCAGAGGGTTATCTGAGCTGGCAGTTGAGTTGGAGCGAGCCTCCTGGTGGAGTCAGGGGAACGTTTGAGCCCCCCAGATCAGCTTGTAGAAGGGTTAAAAGGGCCCCTGATGGAGCTAGGATGGCAATGTTACTCTGGCCATGGAGGCGTCTCCCTGGCTCTTCTTTGGCACAGTGGACAAACACAAGATCATGCTCTTTGTCTCGTCTCCTTCAGGGTATGATAAGGGTCACCTCCTCTGTGTTTGCTCTCTCTGATCTGAAAAGAAACAGAAACAGAGAAAACAGTGTTGGCAGCATTCCGAAAAAGCACCTCCCTTTCTCTGGCACTGAGCCACATGTCAGTTGTATGAGCTGCAGATGTGTTATCTTTTCCATTTGTGGAGACAAGTGAGGTTATTTCTTAATCATTTTATTCATGGTTTGTTTTGACACAATCACTGTAATCAAGAATTAATGTTATGCACATGTTAAAAGTCCCAATTATGGCTTCCAGTATATGATGTCTCCACTCTGTTCAATGATGCATTTGGTAAGCTGACTTCACATTTTGAAAGTGTGGAGCTAGATAAATAAAAAGGTGACGACATTTTGCAATAGGTGGAGCTTAATAAACATGGCACTATAATAAAATCTCTGATTGGACTGAGACATAAAACATTGCTGACTTTGTGGATGTGCAGAAATGGTAGATTTAGACTTATATTCTGAGCATGACTGTGGGTGAAGGGAAGATTTCTACTTCAAAATTACTTAGCATAACTGAAAAAAGGCACACACAGATGTACGTCTTGATGCTGCTGTACATCATAATTCACTTTTTTTTTTTGAATGAATCAATCTCACTGTAAAAACAACTCACTTAAATGGGCCACAATGATAGAAAATGAGATGATTCCCTGATCATCAAAAACTCATGTTGCAGTTGAGACCTAAAAATAGTACAGAATAGAAAATACTTGATAAAGTTCTTTAAGGAAACTATCAGCTGTCTGGTGCTTGGCATAGTGAGATGGTGGATGCCTCTTGCATGTCATTATTCAGCTTAATGCCTGGGGCACAAGTATAAATTGCAGGTTTGCTCAACGTGGTGCCGGCTAACCCTACTCTGAGCCGCTTGGGTGAGTGAGTGTCATCAGCCCCCCACCATGCTTCGACAGCAAGGGAGGAGATGCATCTGTCAGAATGAGTTTTCAGGGTCCAGCAGGCAGTGGTGCTGAAGCCGGAGCAAGCCTCTGGCGATAACAGCCTTCACCTGCCATTCACCTTCCACCTTTAGCTTATCAATGCTGCCTACCGTCTAGTTGAGACCACCCAGGCTGCTCTATCCTTCACCACAAACAGGCATGAAAACAGGGCACGCACATAACACACAAATATGCAGCACTGCTGACAAAATGTGACTTGAATGGTTGCATCTGTTGCCCACAGGGAGACGTGCCCAGAAGGAGGCACAAAGGAGATCACGTAAGCACCACTGATTCTCCATCTCACCAAGGCACACAATCAGTTTGCACAAGCACAAACATTTACTGTGTAATGCACATAACCATATGCACACTAAAAACTGCACACATTATCATTTTTTTGTGTCCAGAGACCCACTTACATCAAATCTAACACAAGGCTGAATTTATGATACACAAAACAAAAATATTGCACTCGTAATGACTCTTGTGTCAAAAGCCTCAGAGGAAGGATACATGGGCACATCATGCATAATTATATCCACACTAGACACATGCATCATAATTGCTGTTCGTATTCGCACACGCACGTAAGCAGATAAGAAGGAATGTGCCAGCACAGACTTCTTGGTTAGACTCTAGTGAATATCAGTGTTGCAGCAGTGCAAGTCTTGAATCCACCCTTCCTCCTTCAGTGTGATAGATTCACTGACTGCCTGCAAGGCCGTTTCGTTAACATGTTAGCCAGCCTTTCCATTTCCATTAGCAGACACCAAACAACAGAGTATTATCCTGTGCGAATGCCACATGCCTGTCGAGTTTGCAACATTCTGCTTTTCTAAACTTCCAATTTTCATTTCCAGCTATGTTTGCTCATTCATCATGACAACTGGCAAGGAACACGATAACCTTTTCAGGCGAGTGTGCTTACCCAGCGCAAGCAATTACAGGAGAATGAGAGGGGCCAGGGCGGGCTTTGTTTTAAAGGTTAACATACTTTACATCGAAGCATATCCAGCGCTTGAGAGATTTCTGCTGTCAACTAAATGAACATCTAGTTACATGAATTCTGATGGAGTGAGCACACACAGAAGGGCACATAAATACAAATGAACACACATGAAGTGAATGCCCACACACGCTCACATCCACCCACCCACCCACACACTTACCAGGAGACGGCTATGTGTGATCGAGTGTGTAGCTTTGTTTTTCATTTTGTTTTTTGTTTTTGTTCAAAATGCCAGTTTCTTTGGGAGATCAGAAATCAATTTTAACTTCCTAACAGTTCCATTTAATGTGCCAACACCTCTCCTCATTAATTCATTTTCTTGCCTCCCATCAATGTCACTTCTATGGAAGCCAATTAGTTACACTAGCACTAATTGAAGCCCCAGCGATTCTGCAGCGGTCAATAATCTGAGCGAAGGCTTTGGGAATGACACAGTGACATACTAGGCATACATTATGGAGTTGTCCCTGTCACCACATCAGCTCAAGCCTTAGTGCAAAAACATACACAGTTGCAGGGAAAAGTACAGCAAGGTATAAATTACATTCACTATGGTTTACTTCTTTTGTTTCCATGCCTACAATAAAGGACCTTGTCCATTTTTGCCTCCACACTGTAGAATGCATGCAAAACGAGCCTTCCTGATGTCAGGAGTATACAACCTTCATTCAGTCAAATAGTCCACTTCGAGAAAGTGACACATTTTCCTCAAGAAAAGTATGGCTGCCATTTGTGAGACCTTAAGAGTGGCTGTTCACTGAAATTAGAGGTTTAAAACATGCTTTAGTAACAGGCCTGAATGATTCTGTGGCTGAGTGAGGTCCCTGTCCATGGTAGTAACACTGCCTTGAAGGAATAAAACCCATTCAACCATCACATTCATGAGTTATTTTAATGCTAAAGTGGGGTTAAGTACAATTTCTTTCATCAGAGTAAAGAAGAAATTATGAAAAGTTCTTTGAGCAAGAGGAAAGAGAAAAAAAACTCTACCTCAACAATGAATTCAAAGTAGCTGTGGCTTGTAAGGGACCATATCTCTCAAGGCTTCAACCATATAATATACCATCAATCAACTGAAGGATTACTTTGTCAGTGAAAAATACTTTTGTCTTCAGTGCAAAGATATTTCCAACTTGCTTTCTTGATCAACTAACAGTCTAAAACATTCGTTTTTTATGTTTGCCACTACATTAGAAAAACAAAACAGCAAATCCCAATATAACAGGGGATGCTAAACACATAGCAGGACATGCAGTTTGCTGGAAAGAGCAACAAATGATTATTAATTATTAGTGAATCAGTTAGTTACCTCATGATATCATCGGGGACGAATAATTCAACTGAAAAGCACTATATAAATACAATGTATTATTATTATTATTATTATTATTATATGTGCACTTCACTTTACAGCATTACTGTTGTATGCATAGTTCTCTTCTTAACTGTGTCACAGATTGCAAGATTTATTTCACCATTGTAGTTAATAGTCATACACCTATTTCTAACTCTGTTGTTTGCTATCAGTTATTTAACCCAACATAAAAGGTGCTTAATACTAACTCCACCCTCACGTACACCACTATTAAACCCATTTACACCATGTTTGAGATTTGAAATCTGTTTCAATCTGGAATGTGCCTTTTCATTCGACTAAACGATTAAACGTGGACACCCTCACTAGTCAGCAACAAAATTACTAATCAGTAAAAAAAATTACAATATGTAACCAGCACAGGCTTAAGGGCTTTAATCTGGACAAGTAGGACTGAAGGCCTGTGGTGCTAGCTCTGCTAACTCTAGCCACACTCAGCAAACAAATTCAACATCGATTACCCACAGACTCTGCGAGACCATGTTTCGTCCATGTAACATAACATGTGCTAAATGTTGACTGTTTCCTGAGAGTTTTCTTGCGTTTAGTTGGTTAGTCAAAATTAAAATATCTGTATGATCAAGATCTAAGAAGGAAGAAAAGCTGCAAAAAAGTGACGCTGCTAGACTCGTTATCTTTACTGGGTGAACAGCATGCTTTGGCAGCCAAGCGGTCGATTGCTGGTAAATCCATTTATGATACGATTGTCACATCGGTACATAGGACATAGCTTACTTTCCAGATGACAAAAAAGATAATAAAAGAGCATCAAAAAAATGTACGGTAAGAAACTGCAGAAGTAGTAGAAGATACATTTTGAGTCAGAGATTTCATGTCACCACTTGGTAAGATTTTCAATTATGATGTAGGGAGTTAAGGTCAATGTCTGTTCTGCAGCAAATCAAAATGTTTTCTAGGTTATAAAATAGGCTTTTGTGTTTTATTAAGCATTAAATTGGTCACAAACCTGGAGTACTGCACTTTAAGAGAACTACACTATCTTCAGATCAGTCATAACAGTTGGTCTGTTTATTGCTTTATCATAGTCCAATATAAAGATTATGAACATGGCCCGCACTTTGCCCAGAGAGGATGCCTACAGTTCTGTTACTGTTTAACTTGAGACTCTGCCCTGGCACTTCAGAAGTAGTAGAAGATACATGTTGAGTCAGAGATTTCATGTCACCACTTGGTAAGATTTTCAATTATGATGTAGGGAGTTAAGGTCAATGTCTGTTCTGCAGCAAATCAAAATGTTTTCTAGGTTATAAAATAGGCTTTTGTGTTTTATTAAGCATTAAATTGGTCACAAACCTGGAGTACTGCACTTTAAGAGAACTACACTATCTTCAGATCAGTCATATAAAAGTTGGTCTGTTTATTGCTTTATCATAGTCCAATATAAAGATTATGAACATGGCCCGCACTTTGCCCAGAGATGATGCCTACAGTTCTGTTAATGTTTAACTTGAGACTCTGCCCTGGCACTTCATTGTTAAGATTCAAGCAAAGAGCCAAACATCACAGTGAAGTCTGAAGAAATGTTTTTGTCTTAAAGATAACTCTGTCTTCTATCACTCTCTCTCTGGGACCAGTAATCATAAGCATTCTTACTGTATAGCTTACGCTAGCAAGACACTGAATCTAAATTCTGCCAATGTGGCTTGGCCTGCACAGCAGCGTTTTAAGAATTTCATATCTGCTTTTGTTCTCTCGAGGTCATGCTGGGCTTATCTTATCTAAAACCATCTTCTAGGGAATTCAGTCCCCGGCTTTGTTCTGAGCAGTCACTTGAAAGTAAAGAAGGTGCAGTTGAGTCCACAGCTTTCTCCTCTGAGCATCTACGGCCTCATCTTAATCCCTCCTTGTCCTGGTCACTTTCCTCGCCCTCGTTCAGCTGATCTCTTACTCAACAATCTGTCATTTTCTGACTCTTGTTTTCCATCTGATTGCAGTGAAGAGTTCACAAAGACTGCAAAGAAAACAAGTGAAATAGAGAGGAAGGGAGTTGTTGTTACTCTTCCTCCTCCTGACTTTCACTGCCATTCAATCCATTTTTTTGACAAGCTCATGGTCCTGATTTCATCAGCCCAAGTGAGATATATGGGCCTCATATTCTTGAGCAATACGCACTGTTGAATAAATAACTCCTGTTGGTTGGGGTGGGAGGTTTGAATCTGTAAAACTACAGGAATAGGAAATTAATTTTAACAATTATGTATTAGCAAAAAAAAACAACATTAATTTAATCATACTAATTCACCAGTTTTAACATTATTATTCATCACTTTACCTAACTGTTCAACTTGTTTTCTTTTTTTACATTAGCTCACTTTGAATGTGTTTCTTTTATCAAAGTTGATCATGTAAACAAACTATGAATCCATAACCTTTACCTAACTATTCAACCATTTGACCATAAAGGAGTTATTTTCCATTACTTCTGGCTAATTATTTATTCATCAACTTTTGAAAGATTTTGCAGTTAACTAACCATTAACTGTACTTGACGCTAAATTTCTGAAAATCTGCTGTTAGCTTTTGTTAATACTAAAATAACGTGTAAGTCATGAATACATGTTGGCTAACTATTTACCAGTTACTTTAAGCCGTTTGGTACATGCTGCTGTTAGCTAATCATTTATCCACAATTAAAACCTAACTATTTTAGAATTTTAAAGTTAGCTATCTTTTTTTCAACAACTTTTAGCTAACTTCTTGAACATTTTGATGTTAGCCATCCATTTACCCCTAACTTTAATCTAACCTTTACAGCATCTTCAGTCCGCTTATAATTTTCCCACAACTTTTGGCCACTTCAGACTATTTGCATGATTTTTGATCACTTGGAGTTTATTTGTTCAACTATTTATGAAACATTTTTGGCTTCAGCTGTTTAGCATTTACTTTTATGGATCTTTGCATTAGAACTGACCTGCTCATAGGTGTACCGATGGATGGATATCTTTGGAGTGTTAATCCATTACCAAGTTCTCTGCTTGATAATACATTTCCAACACAACCACAACACGTGGCCAAATGTAAAAGCTTTTAATCATCCTGCGATTTTCACCCTCTGAAAACAGCATATATATCCAAGTAGCCCTGGTTAGAAACAATTGGGCTATGATAAATAATAAAATTATGGCATAAAGTATTGAGTATTTGCTATCATAAGTGTACATATGATAGGTTTTCCTTCCAATGTGATCTTTTTCAATTGGCTGCTTAGGGTGGCTACGTTAGGTCATGTAAATAGTATCATTACAGGAGGTTTTGAATGATCTGACTGAAATTTAGGCCACTAACTAAATACAATGTAAGCAATACATTTGTGATACTTCAAGCATTACATTTAGATAACAAAAATTGAACAGCTGTTTTCTTTCACAAACAATGCCCTACTGTTCCTTTGAATAATTCACTCACTGACTGTGTGTTCACTTTGACCAGAGGAAAACTTCTATCTAAGAAAAAGTCCAAATAAAAGACAGAAACTGTATTTAGGGGAATGACCTGGTGTATGTGTGACTCAACTAGGATAGGACCGCTGGGAGAGGAAGGGTTGTGGTCTCTCTAAGTCTAGCAGAGTAGATGAGTGACACTAGACGGCCAGCAGCTGTGTTTTTTGTACTCCTCATCACTAGAGGATGGTCAGATCTGGGTCATATCTGATCCTTAAAGGGTCAGTTCACTCAATTTACAAATGAAAGAAACATATTTTCTCACTTACTTCTGCCACACTCTCTTTCTGGTGGTACCTTACTGTGCGGACAGTTTTATTTTCTCCAGTTCAGACTACCTTTGGGATCTCTGCCTCTACCTCGACACAATAAAGGAAGGTACAGAAAACTATAGAAACTAATGCTCCCGGTGACATATGTGACATCCATGAAATAAGACATTTTGTAGTTGAATGCTATGAAACGAAATGACCAATAATCCTTTTGTTTGATGGAATTATCAGAAACTAATTCTTAAATGGTTTTGGTCATTTTTAATGCACAAGTATTAAAAACACCAGTTTAGCTTCTGTATCAAGAGGATTTAATGCTTTGCTTTAAAGCGCTTAGACAATTAACTAAATATCCTCTGGTTTTGGACCAGAAAACTGAACACTCAAATGTTACTTTCACAATTTTGGGCAACAATTACACAAACTCTAAATTGATTTATAATGATGAGAAACACTTTTTACAGATTTAACTTCATGTTGAAGTGGAGGCAGCATTCCCAGATAACACTTTAAGGTTAGAAATTAGTGAGGAAATATTGTTAGAGCTTTATACGAAAGGACCCTTTAACACACACATTAAAGCCATATAATGTGAATGTACAGTGCTGCATTTAGATTAATTTATCCTTTTAAAAAGGCTGTGACAAAGGATCAACTAGCCTCTTAAAGCTCAAATACAGGAGACCTCCGGGAAATAAAGCTTTGGCAGCTTCTACGGCTGTTGTAAATATTATATGACAGTTATTTTCTCCCTTTCTGCGAGTGTGTGGGATCCAACCCTTCATACAGTGCAGCTGCCAACTTTTACAGCTGGATATAATTCCTGAAGTATTTCCGTTTAAGTCCGTTGATAAAGCTCGGCCATCGCCTTCTCTTCATCGACTCTTTTCGGGGTATCGCTTTGACACCACAGCAATAAATTATGAGCCGGTTTGAAAATTAGACCCTATTAAATTTTCATGGTCCAGTGGGCAAAGTGAATACCCAGATGGTGAGCTTAGCTGCTGTTTTTTCTAATGTCCATCTCAGCAGTTAGCAGATATCCCTAAGCATGCACGGGTTTCAGTGCCAAATAGTTCAGGCAGCTGGACGTGATGAAGTGGATAAAAAGCGCTGTTAATTGAACTGGATCAATGGGAACTCCCTGGCCTGGCTTCTTGGCAGGTCTAAGAAAGGGGTTTCCTAAACCTGAAGGAATGAATACAGTAAAGGTAGCTGACCCTTATTTGATGACAGTAATTGTAGCTGTAGGAACTGCTGCTGGAAGAAAATTACCTCTGCTCTGGGCAAGGTGAAATAAAAGTAACGCTCATCCTTCTTCCATAGGGAGTAAAGTAAAGGGATTAAGTATTTTTCATTTTCAAGTGGTACACCTGTCTAGAACACCTGCCCTCAGGGGTCCTTGGGTGTCACTGCAACACTTAAGGAAACCACTGGGGGTCCAAAATAGTGCCTGATGGAGAGGAGATACAGGATGTAGGGAGGAAGAGGAAGGGGCTGGGTGGATTGATTGATGGATTGATTGATGGATGGATGGGTACTAGTCAAGGCGGCTGGGAAGGGTGGCTGTCTGGATGTAATGGAGGGTAGAGGAGGGCGGGGAAGGCTAAATGAATAATGAGGATGTAGAGGACTGATGAGACGTGCAGTGTTGCGTACCTCCTCCTCCTCATGCTGCTCCTGCTGCTGCGGCTGCTTTCAGGGCTGCGGTCGGCTGTCGGAATGCGAGGACCCCGGTGCCTTCACCCGCCATCACCGCCTCCTTAGAAGGGGGACAATCTGTGCTCTAATGCCTCTCCTCCTGCCGCTCCCCCTCCTCTAATAACACTGACACCTTGGATGCGTTGCGTCCCTGCTCGTCCTCATCCCCACAGGCTCAACAAACCTGCAGGTTTTGGGTTCTGCTCCTGCAGCGTCTCCTCCTTGTGTCCGTTATACACCACAGCCTCACAACTTACTAAACATTTCTTGCTTCCCCTCGCTTATTCCCTGATCTTATTGTAGTTTTTTTTTTCCACCTTTCCAGGTGTGTAATTTAATGCAAAAATGCAGAAAACACCACAGCATCCACACACGTTTATCCGCTGGACGGAGGGGAGAGCAGCGGCGGCAGATCAGCAGGAGTGCGGCTGCTCTTCCACGATGCTCCTCAGCTGAATGCTCAGTGTAAGCGCAGAAAAGGACCAAAACAAAATAAAAAATATCCTCTCCCACCTTAGAGTCACATCACTGCCAAAACACGCTCCCCGAGTCCTGAAGGCAAAACCAAAACAACTAGTCGTGTACCTTCACCTCCACGCTGCGGTCCTCTGTCCACTCCTTTCTGTTTTTCTTCTCCTCCGCTCCGTCATGGACCGACCCCTCTTGGATCTCTTTGCCGGGCAAGGCTGCCGTTGGCTGGGGCAGGCTGGCCGACAGACACCGCTACACTGACGGAACTCTACACGTCACTGCATTATTATCAGAGCATCTCACGTGACCCAGTTAGACGCTCGTGTTGCGTTCATTGGGGGTGGGCAAAAAAGATCCCCCTCGTCAACACACACACTTTCACATTGACAGAAACACGCCCCAGCAGAAAATGTGTTGCAACACATACAGTATAATTAAAGCTCGCTAAAGGAACAGTCGTGCTGTTAAACGAGTATACTTTTCTTTCTATCTAGTGTTTCTCCACTCACAGTGAGCAACATTATACTGGAATTTGCGAATTATACTATCTTAAGAGACTGATTTAGAAGAGACACTAAACAAGTGACTGATGATCTCAGTCTGTATTGTACAAATACATTGTTATACATAGGCCTAAATAATAAAGTTACATCTAGATTTATTTCAATAGGGTAATGAATTTAGGGGATTTTTAAATGTTATGTCTATGAGTGTAAAATATGTTGAACATTTCAAAAAGAAAAATTAAGTTGCATTTTTTTTTTTTACACGAACAGCTATAAAGATGTCTCAAAGACCTTCATTAAACTGCCTTTGTGTGAGGTTTTAGAAGTTCATGGCCTTTTTGAATTAAGTTGTTAAAATCTAGCATTTAAATCTTATATCATTTAGGTTATTCAAATGTAAGCCATTTTTTCTAAACAAAAACAAGGAGAGTGTCATGAATATATACGTATAAGCCCTTAAATATGCCATACATTAATCATATCACTGGTTATGGGGGAGCCCCAGGGATCCTTGAAGTGGCTCCCTGGTGCACCTTGCTATTTTTACTCTCACCCTTTTTATCCTGTGATTCTGCAACAGGGTTGTAATGAAGCTCTGCTGCCCTTACGCCTCTGTGCTTTTACAAATTCTTACTCATCGGCATAGTATTGGTGCCCAGGTGCATGATCTTAAATAGCATTTCAGTGTTTGTTGCAGGACACAATCAAATGGATGGCGACAACAGTTACATGTAACAGAGCTGCATCATTCGAGCGCAACAACAACTGAATGTGATACTTTATCTTTCTTTGCAGATTTGTAGACTCAAGCAAAGCTTCTTTTCATTTTGAATAACATTGTCCAAATAATGGCAGACTCAAGCAATCTCCATGACATTGTTACAGGAACTGATATGTCCCACCTTGAACAGGCTGAATGAAAGGGGCTTATAATAACAGAGTATATCTCAATGACAGAATGTTTTGCTGTGCTGACCACGTTTCCTTCCTTCCTTCTTTTATGAGACAGGGGGATCCAGGACACAATCTTTTCAAATGTTTTTTTTTTATCTGAATAGTCCATGAAGACTGAGATCCACTGCTCCTAGGAACAACAATAGAGTTGGGCTATTATTCATGTTTCAACACTATCAAAAAGGGGACACTTTATTATACCTACCATTGAGTCCTTAGGTTAAGGCTGTTTTTCACGACTTGTTCTTTAGACTTTAGTTTGAGTGAAGGGGGTAATGAATGCAGCAACAATTATGCTGCTGATAATGGTATTCTGCCAACTTTGTTGCTACTATCTGGGGAATATCTTTCTGTTTCCACACAAAATTGCCCCACTGTCAAGGCTTGGTCCATAGAGAGACAGATTTCCCAGTTTGGTGTTGAAGATCTTCAATGATCTGCTCAAATGGTTGTATAATAAGATTGTTTTCCAGCTGAATTCAGCTGAGTACTCCGTTCAGCTGTATGCTTGGATTCAGATCTTCAAAATTTGTCCTAAAGTTTGTGCCGTTTGGTGTCCAAATACCTTTGGCACTAAAGAGCATCTGTGGACTGTGCCAGCCACATTTACTTACTAGAAACAGAAGAGAAAGTATGTACACAAAGCAAAACAAGAAGACTAAAAAAACTCTAATTACTTCATGTCCATGTTTTTTTTTTATCATATTACTTTTTCCAGTTATTATAAATGTGATAAATCTGCCTCAAGTTACTAAGAAATAACATTTGCAAGAGGCATCTTCAATCGCTCCTTAAAGTGGATTGCATTCACAAATCCAATACTCATTCCTCCAGTTTTTTTAATCTGCACTTGAATGCAGCATCAGTCCCTCCTCCCCTCCACGCTCCCTCCTCCCCAAGCCCGCCACCATGCTCCCCCTCTGTGGGCGGAAAATAGGGGATTTAAGTCGGAAAGAGCACGGTGGCCGGTGGTTGTCTTGTAACAGCTGGATTTGCCACCATTGTGCTCTTTGTTTAACACGGTCTGCGCTGCTCCTCAGTGGACAGTAGCTTAGAAAAAAAGCACCTTTGGCCATGTTTGTTACATTAGTTATGCCTCATTATGCACACCACCATTACCTACTATATTTAGCATGCTTTCTCATCTAGACTGACAATTAAAAAAAAAACAGAAAAACACATGCTCCAGGTCGCTGACAGTAGCAAGTCTCTCCCTACACAAGCAGCTCCATGATGAAACTCTACCTGCCTCATTAATGACTTAAACACAATGCAAACCCTTCATCAGCCTTCAGTCATATTTACACTCCTGTACCTCCAGAGACTGGTGTGTTTCTTGATAAGCAATGAAAGCGGCTTCACTCTCTGTCTCACTCTCTCTCTCTCTCTCTCTCTCTCTCTCTCTCTCTCTCTCTCTCTCTCTCTCTCTCTCTCTCTCTCTAGAAGTGGAGCAGATGGAATTATGTCTCATGCAAAAAGCTGCTCGCCACTTCAGGGACAATAAGCCTGTGGGAGAGCAGCCTCTTGCAGCACTGTAAATATTGTAAGCTAGCACCGCAGCATAGCAGCACAGGTGACTGAATAATTAATAGGGTCTGTGTCTTTGACAGATATACTTTGGAGGCCATTAGCTCTGCTACCTGGCCGGTGAGAGCATATTTGTCAAAAGAAAGTAATGCCGGGGCGGTGATTGATTTCCCGTGGCTGCCAGGTTAGAGGGAGCACGCCTCTGTACATTAATATCATGTGGCATCTATTAGATAGGTGACTTCCTCAACTCGTCGAGCCCGGCTGCTTCGGCTAAGACCAGCGTATCAAAATTTAAATTGTCATCATTAATTGCTGGTGCTCAGGGAGTATCTTGGAACACCACGTCTGCCTCTCCTACTGTAATGCAGAGAGGCCCTGCAAAGGGAAACACACACACACACACACACACACACACTTACGCACGCACACACACACACACACACACACACACACACACACACAAAGTTGGCCTCAGGTACAGTATACAGTACTGTAAACGCACACATGTCTACACTTTATTACTTATTACTATGATTATAGATTTACTTGACTATATGAGTAAGAAAGTCAGTCAAAGTAAAAAAATGAAGGTATAGTGCACTTTGGAAACATACAAGTTAACCAGAGCTGCTAATCATGATTTCCAGGCCCTCAGGTGGAGCTGCTTTAAAAACAGATGACTCTGTAGTGGAAATCACTGCATGGGTTCTAAATCACTTCAAAAATCCATAGTCTGTTGACACACATTGTCACTTCATCCACAAATCCAGGTTAAACTGTACTATACAAAGAGTAAACTTCATATAAACATGATCCAGAAATGCCGGTGACTTCTCTGGGACATTGCCCATATAAGATAGACGGAGGTGAAGTGGAAAACCGTCCTGAGGTCTGACAAATCAAAATTAGATTTTTTTTTGGAAATCATGGACGCTGTATCCTCCATTCCAAAGAGGAGAGGGACCAACCGGCTTTTTATCAGCACACAGTCCAAAAGCCAGCATCCATGGTGGTATGGGGATGCATAACTGTCCGAGGCATGGGTAGCTTACACATCTGGGACGGCACCAATTAATGCTAAACATAATGGTTTTGAAGCAGCTCATATTGCCCACCTGACAATGAATTCTTCAGGGAAGACCTTACATATTTCAGCAAGACAATGTCAACTACATTCTGCACCCATTACAACAACATGGCTCTGTAGTAGAAGAGTCCTGATGCTAAAATGGCTTGCCTGCAGTCTGGACTTGTCACCCACATTTGGCACACCATACAATTAAAAAATGAAACAAAGGGGAGTGCAGGCTGTCAAGCAGCTGTTATCTATATCAGGCAAGAAACTGGTCTCCTTGGTTCCCAAAAAGAGTGTTGTTAAAAGGGGAGATGCAACATAATAGTGACATGTCCCTGTGCTGACTTTTTTTTTAAATGTGATGGTAAAACAAAGAGCAACAGAAAGACATGTAGACTGTGAGTTACTTCATATTGTTACACATCATATAATTATCTCATATTGTTCATGCCTGGTACATAAAAAAAAACAAAAAAAACATTTAATCAATCTGATGAATGTTTCATATTGAATTATAAGTTGTCAGATAAAAGACACAGTGAGGTCAGTTTTTCACAACATAATGCAGAGTGGATTACACCAAGCGTCAGCTTTGTCATTGGATAAAAATTAACCGCTGTGGCTGACAATTGACAGCCGGGGGTGTTAAATGTCAACAGCAGTTGTCTGTTTCCAGCCGAGGGAGTTTCACGCTGGCTGCTGATGGTATGTTTTTTAACCAACACTACAGGGCCATTACTGAGCATGTTTGCAGAGATGCCACTTCTCTTTGTCAAATCTAACTTTGCATGTGCATGTTAACTGCTTACTATGATAGAGACATAATATGTGACTCACCATTCAGTGACCGGTTGAGATGACTGTTTCTCTTCTGCTTCCTCCTCTGACTCTGACGACTAAAAAGTTATGTGCAGGGCTTTCAAACTCTGTTTGTCACATACCTCATTGTTGTACAAAGAGGCGGGTAATCAAAACCTGATCCTCCACACCCTCACAGTTTTGAACTGTTTTAAACAGCAAAATAAGCAGACTTTGATCCAGGATTTTTAATAGTTGTGAAGGTTCTTTTGCACAGATTTTTTGGGATGTTTAATGAGAATCTCAACTCTCACAGCATAGATGCACTCTTACTATTTCAGGTTGAATGTCCAAAGGCTTTAATTTCATACTGATTCCTCTGCAGTCATATTTTAGAAACCGTTTTCAAGCTCCTGTAATGCGATCTTCTTTTATCACACCAGCCTCATACACTCAAAGTGAAAATTCAGCAAAAGCATGTTTGTGCTTTGGCAGGAAGTGAGGGGCTATTCATAAAAACATAACTGCTATGGAAAAGCAAATGCAGACAGCGAACACATTTCTTCATTGTATTTTTTGTCTGTTTCAAACTCACTTCAAAAGTAAGAAAGAGCAGCTCTGTTTCTTTCTGTGCAAAGCGATAAGTTCAAACACCAATGGTCCAACATTTGCATAGCAGCCTGAAAACCCTCTCACATTTGAATAATTTCTAATTTCTATGCTTTCAGTCATGGTCAATTCGCCATATGGGCAAGTTCTGAAAAGAAACGCTAACTGACAGGGCAAATAATGCAGTAATATCTACCTATCCACACTGTAAATTCACCCATTCGATCAGTCAATAGTTTTTTATTTGTTCCAACTCTTCTTTGGCGCATCTTCCTTAGGTTGTGTTGCACTTGACTTTCTCTTTTCTCTCTAATGCTGCTGGAGGAGAAAAGGTTTGTTATCTCAACGCTTCACCTTTTAAGAAATGCAGTCTCAGATGAAATGCGAGCTGTTATTGCTTCTCTTTAAGAGTGCAGTTGCAATATCCTGTGGCGAAGCCTCAAGTGCAGGCAGGGATGTCTCTGTGAATATCTTTGCCTTCACTCAGACTCGGGCCTCTGTTCAATGTGCAGAAATCAGGACTAAGCTCTTTTATAGCACTGGACAGTCTAAAAGAAAGTAAGCATTCTCTCAGGAGCATAAAATCACACGTTGAAATGTGACATTTATCTTTTTAATCATAAAAGGGCACATTAACTAATGCGTTGCAAAAAGATTATTTGGCAAGTGGCTCATTTTCTACCAGCAACCAACAAATTTTAATTATTTTAGTAAGAAAATTAAATTTGCTCTAGCCACACATGCATTAAGAAATATCAAAAACACAGTTATATGGATTAATTATTCTGTCAAATGTCAAATAAATGCATAAAGCATAAAATGAAAATTAAATTTTTGTCAGATCCATATGGAAATGCATTTTCATGAACAGATTTAATCAGAAAAATGCATCCAAATCAAGGAGTTGGCAAGCAGTTTGGAAAGCAGCATGCCTGTCAGGATGGATTGTCTGGATTCTAGCAGATGGGCAAAAGCGATGCCGTGTTTACTGTCAACATATAGAGACGGGACATGAGAGAGAGCACACGTGCATGTGTTTCCCCACAAGAGAAATAAATCTGGTCTCAGTCTGTGTGCAGGCGACACTTTAACACAATTTTTAATTCGTCTGAACCATACCCAGACACATCTGGTCACAGGATACTTGTCACAGGCTGAGTGAATCCAGAGCTTTTCTGTCATCACTGCCAGATGTAGATGTGGCCACACAGTCTGACCTCGAACACATATGAAATGTAAACAAGAAGAGCTGAATGTAGAGGCAGGAAGTCCTGTGAACAATTCAGAGATACTGTATGACAAGAGGACACTATGAGGTCTTCTTATATTTACAGTCATATTTACAATCACGTATCTTGCAACATTTAAAAAAAAAAACAGGAAGCTTGTTTATGTGGGAAGTAATTTAAATTTGAAGAGTAAAATTAGAAGTTTCATCTTGTCAATTGATGTAAGAAAATTAAAAACCATATCATAGTTAGCAACACAACCTCAGAATTTCAAAGGTCCAGTGTGAGTAAGAAGGCAGACGAGTGTGTTTGGGGCTCATGAACCAGGAAAGCTAAGTGTACACATAACACAACTTATTTTTAAGGACATAAGATCACTTACTCTGTGAAGGCTTGTGGTAGTTTGGATTAGCAATCCATAATTCAAACCCATATAGGGCACAGGTCAGTCTATTACCAACCATGACATGTTATTAAAATACATTTTGACCAATTCCAAGTGAATGTCCAATTCTTTTTCACAGCTAATACAGACTCCTGAAGCAACACATTTCTGGGCTCTATACTGAAAGAGAAAGATGAGTTCCTTTTTTCTTTTCTTCTAGCGTATACTGACTCAAATTTTAGCAACCACTGAGTCATTTCCTTGCTAATTTCAATTCAAGCATACCTGGACATAAAATAATCCACCACCAAATAGCCTGTGTTTGTTTTTAATGTGTCCTCATCCAATGTCATTGGCATTTTATACCCATGTTGTGTGTCAGGCTTTGGGGCTCTCATTCAGACTCCCATGGTACCTGTCTGTTGTATCTCAGACAGACTAATGGTAGTTGATATTCTTTAACTTGGGGTTAACATGCATGCTCTGATTTTTGGAGCTTTTAATACCTTTATTTAGACGATCTGAGAAGAGAGATTGTGGGATGATGCTACAGAGGGCCACAGGTTGCCTTCCATCTCGGTAGTCTGTGGCCTCAGCCTCTGCACATGGGAAGCACACACATATTTGGCAGCTGAGCCAAAGCAATGCCCCAAGCAGTGCTGCTTTAAACAATAACACAACAGTTTCACACCCTTATACGGGAGTCAATTCCTGCCCTATCTGAGGATGTTCCTATTTGTCACATCATCCCCTATGCCCCGCCTCTGTGCACTTTCTCTGTCTTTTTTATACATCAACAACAGCAAATTCTTAAAAAGGTCTTTTGTTAGAGTCGGTGAGACATCCTGCAAAGTATCTGTTTGTAGATCAAGTGGCCAAAAACTCTGAATAAGGTAAGGTATCAATTTTGTAAGTGGATAACTAAAAGATATTTGGTTCCAAAGAACGAAAGCAAAAAGAGTGAAAAAAGTCCCTCCCTGTCCCTCTTTCATTCTGTTGCGTCTGCGGTACATAAAGGTGTCTCCTTGTGTCCACAGTAAATGACATGTCAATGTCACTCGCAGAGTCACTCATTTATTTAGTCTGCTCTTAATTTTGTCTCTTAATTTGTCTCTGCCCAATAGGCTATGCTGTGTAGACAAAAAAAAGTTGGACACACACAGCATATTCGAAACCAAACCAACATCATCAGACAAAATTAAATACTTAATAAATAAAGACATTGTTGTCTGAATATGAATAAGAGCCCCTGGAGCCCTCTAAAGTCCAGGACCAGTCAATGAACCAAAGTTTTGCTGTGATTCAGCTGATTTCTGACCCTGCAGCACCACACAGCAGACAGATAAGAGATCAATCAATGTGTATTCTGGTGGGGTCATTTTCTCTCAGAGAAAGTCTGCTTCGATGTTTGTATTTCCAAACCATGTTAAGCTGACAGAGCCAGCTGGTTTGGAGAGATAGCTTCTATAGATTCAGTTAGTGGAGATGGGAGCATCCAGAAAGATGCACTGTGCACCTGTGTACTCCTGATAATGGAACCAGTACTGAGAGTGCTCAAACTGATTATTAATATGATTTCCTCTTAGAATACGAACATATTGCACCATAGGTTAATAACATTGTGACAGTGGCATTATTCTAAAAGCTGTGGCATTTGTTGTATCCCATACTGGTAACATAATCATATCAATCAATCAATAAAGGCATGCAGATTATGTGGTTTTTAGTCTTTCCTATTAATTATCTTAAATCAACGTTGTGCTTTTTTAAAATAAAATGTATTGTTTTATTTTTTTTAAATGTTGTAATATGGCTGAGCTGATCATCAAGAGCTTAGGGAAGCCTGACATGAGTTCATGATAATACTATTTTCTAGAATTCAAAATGAAATTAAAAGAACGTGAATGTGTTTTTAAAGGTTTGACGGACTACGTTTGATCAGAATAAATCTCACATGAAAGTGTAACTACTACAGAAATTACAATGTGTGAGAATAAAAAAAAAAATAATAAAGGCTGTGTATTTTTTTAAAAGAGCTTAAAAAATGTTATATTGAAAGTAACACAATTAAAGCATTCACTGCTGCTGCTACTTCTTGTATTATTTGTAGGTTACTATATATGTGCTTTTATTGCACCGCTGCTTTAATCTGAAACACTACATTAAGTTTTTTATTATTTTTAATCTGAAGCATAACTTGTCATAGCAACATAAAAACACTTCAGTAAAGTACAAGTCCTTTAGAGGTGTACTGCAGTACAGCCCTGGATGAACGTCAATGGGTCCTGTTTGAAAACCTCAGAATAAAAGTATTCCTGATTTATCATGTGGTGATGATATCACAATTTCAGAAGCAGGGCCACACCTCAACTGCGCCTCTTCCGTTTTCCCATAAATTCAAATCTGACCATTTCCTCCTTTCTTGCTCTCGTTTCCGAATCCCTTCCTCCCTTCCCTTTCTCCTTCTGCTCCTCTCCTCCTTATCCGTAGGGCCCTGAGGGGGTTACGTGCCCGGGTGCTACGGCGGATCCCCAAAGTTCAATATCGATCAATACAATAATCCGTAATCAATAAACTATCTTTCAAATCTCATTCTGTTGTTGGTGTGGTCCTTGCTAGTGAAGAGGGGGATCGTCCATTTTTACACTATTAGTGAACATGGAACACACATAGGCCTGAAATACACATGCATGTACAAGCAGGGATCTGTTGACATGCACTGATGGACAGATGTCACTGAGAATGGGCCTCAGAAAAACAGAGGTTTTCAAAAATGCATTACTTTAACATGAACTTTTTTTGACATCTGAGACCGACTTCCAAACTTTGGGAGGCTTTCATCTGCTTGTTGTTGACGATCTAAAAGGAAACAGGCAAAGCAGGTCTGCGCTGATGTGTGTGGTCAGATTTATGCAGATGAAAAAGATCAAAGCAGGGATCATATGGATTCTATTTAAATATTTGACTGTGAATTTTTAAAAAGCCCAGTTGAATTGCTGTTCAGACCTACGTGTTTGTTTTCCTCTTGCAGATGATTTAGGCTGGTTTGCTTTGTGAATTAAACATGTTTGTAGACTTCTTTTGTTTCGTACAGACCACATGAGAACTCATAATCTCAGCATAAAGCAACCAAGCATGTTTGATTTATTCATGTCATGACCTCAGAGCTGTTTGTTTTGCCTGCCACCTTATCTCTTTTACCCCTCCTTAATCAAAACCTGATACATCCTTCATTGAGCTGAAAGTAAACTAAGACTTTCACACCACAGGAGGGGAAACTCTAAGATTCATATGGGGAAAAAAAGCTAACATTTTTTTTATATTAAAGTGTGATTGATAACACACTGAAGCATTATTAGCAACTGTAAACACCAAACACTATCCTAAATAAGTCCCTCCTTAGTTTTCATTTTCTCACACAAAAATATTTAGAAATTAATTACAAACTGTCCTTTATGGGAGCTTAACGTTTGGACACTCACACATTTTAAAGCCAGTAACCTTTCAGTAATCTTCACACTGCCCTTACTTAAACATGTAGATGGTGTCGCATGTCCTCTCATCGTGAGTTTTCTGCAAAGAGAAAGCCTACAGCATTTTGTTTCGAGTTTCATTAATTCCTCTTCTTCTACTTGGAACATGCTGTTTAGTTGAGAGAACAGTATTACAGCCAAAAAATTAAGTTTGACCTATAAGTCAGTTAAATTGTGTTGCTCATTGTAGTGTAGAATCACTCAGGTGGTGATAAGCTGGAAAGTTTGTGTGGGCAGTTTCTTTCTTTGCCAAAAAAGCACAGATGTGTGCGCTAACCTCATATCCATTTTGTGTATGACTGGGACAGTGTGTGTATGTGTGTGTGTTAAAATGCAGCAGAAAGCTCAGACATGGATACTGTGTCTTTCCTTGTATTGGTCTCTGTCAACGCCTCTTCTTTTCAGTTTTTTTTTTGTGCTCCTGTTTGTGTGGGTGTGGGAGTGAGCGTGTTTGTGAGTGTGTGTATGAAAAACGGCGGCCGCTGTAGGCGTGTTGGCGGTGGGACGGGTAAAACGTAGAGGTCAGCTATCACTTTGAAACATGCTGGTCCTTATCTCTGTCATGAGGCCTAATAGAGTAATGAATCAACATAAAGCCCGGGACTCTCCTCAATGGACCGCTGGCTCCTCTACCAACACTTGCTCTTCACTTCGACTACACTTACTGCCTCTGTAAGCATCTTTTGCCCTCCACCGTTGTTTATGGGAAGGTTTCAAAAGTGCCTGAATTGTGACTACTGTCAGAGGTGTATTCACACATGAGCAGACCTGCTGGCTCATCTCACACTCAGCCACCATGAAATAACCCCAGCCATGGACAAATGGGATGGAGGGCCTTTTGAAGAGAAGGTGATACAAGCAGAAAGGGAAAGCAGCACATTTGTGATCACCTTATGATCTCATTCCCATATCCCTGACTACAAGTATTATAGGCTATGTGAGTTATCCTACCACAATGGAGAAAAGAAGCATGATTCATGGCAGAAGAATGGGTTTTTTCAAAAATTTGATCCCGACACTCTGCAAAGAGAAGATGAAGTTTGGTCGATATTTTCAATTAGGGGGAAGAAAAGGCTTGTATGAGACATAGTGGGTGTTCAGAGCTTTCAATAGCTGATAGTTAGTGTGTACAGTGCAAAGAAAACTGCATTTTTTTGGTGACGGTTTTAGTGATTATGTGTCTCACACTTCCATCAATTAACCCTTTGTAATGATGATTTACTCAAAGTAGACGATGCCATTCAATATATTCTCCACAGGAAAGAGGCATTAAGTCCATCGTTGATTACTCACAAACTTTAATATAAATAACTGAAAAATAATTGTATAACCCATTATACTTCATCCTTAAAAAAATCAGTAATCCAGTACTGTTTATCTTTTAAAAACATGTTTCATTGTTTAGTCACTGGATGCAGGTTTTTATGTAAAAACATTGTATTTAGCACTTTGTCATGCACTTTATTTTATTGACAGGATTGATGTATCAGTGACCACACGAGATTACTTATATGATTGAAAATGGCTTTATAATGGGCGTCTTGGTTCCGGATTTTTCCCTTTATGCGTCATTGTCATCATTATTAGACTTGTGATTATGTAATCTTTGTGGATTTCCTTTTATGTTTGCATGAGTGGACCCCAGGAAGAGAAGTTGCTACTGAGGAAGTGGCTAACATGGATCCAAACAAGTAACTTTAGTGTAGTTTATTTCAGAAAGACGGGACAGTGTGCGATGTCACTAATTTCCACTTGTAGTTCCACATGAAAGTGAGGTAAGACATAAAATAAACCCCATGCAAAAAAAATAAAATAAAAACTCAGGTTGCTGCCATGGCGGCCTGTCAACTAGGATGGAGACATTATAACAGGTATTTACCTCATCCTCCAAATAAGTTCACTCCTGATCCAAAGAACCAAGTTAGATGTCACAAACTTGAAACTTCAAAAGAGATGTTAAAAAAATAGTCTGTAAAGTCCTCTTCTGCAATACGGTCTCTGGAAGGTACCTAGCAAGCCTAGCAAGCACAGCTGTTGAAGTCAGGCATCACAGGCCAAAGTTACCCTTAGCAGAATTTGTTACGTGGACTCCTCAGCTCACCAGACAAACTGAATTTAAGCTGCTCCTACGAAATCAGTGTTATTTCAATTTAACAACTTTAATTTGAGTAGTTACTTTGTTACTTTGTCTTTGATAAATGAATATTAAATCAAGATTTATGTGTCAGAAATAAATTATCCATTTACAAAAAACTATTTCAGTTAACAATCTTTTCCATTAAAAAAATAAAAACAATCTAATAACAGAAAAAAACATTGTTTATTTCAACAAACTAAACTTTAACCTCAAATAAATGATTAATAACAAATAAGAAAGTTAATAATTCATCACGGCTCACCTTAGGTCTTAATTTTCACTGTTACGCTGATGACGTCCAAATCTACATCTCCACCAAATCCATCACTTCTTCCATCCTCACCACACTGACCCACTGCCTCTATGAAATGAGAACCTGGATGCAAACCAACGTCCTTCAGCTAAATTATGACAAATCGGACATCATAATCCTCGGCCCTAAATCCCTCGCCCAAATCACACAAAACTCCTGCCTCACGACTGAAAACCCCACTCTGTCTCCATCACCCCACATCCGCAACCTCTGTGTAATTCTAGACAGCAACCTCACATTTGAACAGCAAGTCATTCATATCATAAGAACTGCCTCTTTCACCTCAAAAACATAACCTGTTTCCACTCACTCCTTTGCACTCCATCACATCCAGAATCGACTTCTGTAAACAGAATTGTATATGGTTCATCATCCAATGTCCTCAACACACTCCAGTACATTCAGTCAGATCAGAGTTCCTCTCCTAACTTACAAAGTTTTCCATAGCTTGGCCCTTTCCTGAGACTGTCGCCTTTCCTATATCACTAACCTGCTTCCTCCTCACACCCTCTCTACATAGGATCAAGCACCAAACCTTTCTCTAAGTTGTTTCTTTTAATGTGTGCTTTTATGATTTCTAAAGGGTCTTTGAGTACTTTGAAAAGCTCTTTAATAAATATTAATTATATTAATAAATAAATTACAATTGAATAAAAAACACGATTATTATTATTATTATTATTATTATTATTATTATTATTATTATTATTACTATTATTATTATTATTATTAATACTAATATTATTAATATTAGTAGTAGTATTGTTGTTGTTGTTGTTATTGTTGGTTATTATTATTGTTAATTATTATTATTATTACGTTTTTTATCTTCCTTGTTTTTTTATTTCTTGTGTCTTTTGTCTATTGGTCTTCTTTTTTCACTCTAGTTTCTTGGTTTAGTCTTTGATGTTTCCTGTTTTATTTTGAAGTTCTTGCTCCCTGTGTGTCTGGTGTAGTTTACTTCCTGCCCTTGTGTGTTTCCCTCCACTTTGATTACCCTCATTAGTTTCACCTGTTTCATGTCAAACCTTTGTCTGATTACCTTGTGTGTATTTAGTCTCTGTGTTTCCTCTGTTCTGTTTCAGTTCTTTGAGTCTTACCTGTGCATCTTTCCCCTGTGTTCTTGTTTCTTCTTTTGTGATTCTTGTATTTTTGTACTTTGTGTTTTCCCGTGTGGATGTTTGGATTTCCCCCTCCTGTGTTTTTGCTGGATATTTACTTCGAATGATGTCTTGGACTTTTAAGATTTGGACACTTTAAAAGTAAGCTCCTTTGATTTTACCTTTTGATCTTATTCATTCATTTGATTTTTGTTTAGTCTGCATCTGGGTCCTCATCTTTAAGTATTAATTATGAGAATTTTTACCCTAACCTTCCCAGAACACACACCTCTGCTCTTTTCATACTCACACTAGCCTGCCATTGCAATGCAAACGATCAAAACACACATGGGAAGGTTTCATCAGGTACAGACCGCAACATGTAGGCCCAGGAATGGTTTAAGTTTACACTCTGTGCTCTTCAGCACAGTGTGAGTGTTGCAGTGTGTGTGTCTGTCCAGAGTGGAAAGAAGTAGAGCTAGCTGACAGCTCTGATTAATTAATTGATTGCAGACTGTCTCATATCTCAGAAAATAGAAAATATATGTAATGGTGAAATGCTAAATATACTCAGGTGAACTTGGTGTGAGGTGACCTGAGCATGATGCTTCAGAAAAGTCTTTGTGTAGAAAACCTAGGCTGTTCATTTCTTTAGTGATATTTATCTCACAGTAGACACTGATGAGAAAGAAGCTTCTTGTAACGACTTGTGCAAACATGGGGCTCATAGTATAAGACCTGTGCTGCGTAAATTCAATGCAAGAGAAGAATCCAGCTTTATTCTTTCCTCTAAATGGACCTGTTATATTCATCCTCATTTTCTACCATATACATAAGTAAGTAATCTCTGTAAACAAAAAGAGCTCAGGCTTCAGACTTCTCCGCTTACAACAGTTGTTCCTCTACTCGCAGGCTAACCTCAACTTGTTAGCATTTCTTCATGGTCATTAGCTCAAACATGTCAGATGGGTTTTAAAAGTTGGTATTTACAATCAAGGATAACACATGTGGTTTGTTGGTGCACTTGCAGGATGAGGCGGTTCTTGAAAAGTTAAGTTCACCACAACTGGACAGGATCTTGGAAAACTGGCCAATCAGAGGAAAGTGGACTCTTACAGCGGAGGGGGAGTCCTACAGCGGCAGGAGCTAAACCAGACTGTTTCAGGCTGAGGATGAAATGAAGAGCTGCATAAAGGGTAAGTGCTTTGTTAATAAAGATAATTCTTTAAGTGTGGATTGTGCAAAAACTGCACTGCTGGAGTCCCAGATTAAAATTACAGAGCTGAAAATAAGCATAATATGTTTCCTTCTAATACTGCCGCCCCATATGGATCTGACATCTGATCAGTCTTATCTTGGATATTAGCCTTAAGGGGTTTCAATGGATCTAATTCTTTCCAGGGAAATATACCATCTGCCTTTCGTGCATTTAGCTTCTTATTCCATTTCTTTAACTGCACCACTGTTCTTTTTATGAGGATATTTTTAGATCATAAAGAGCCCATCCACATATGGTTCATACTTGCCCTCCAGTCATAACTGATATCTTCTCATGAGCTGCACGAGGCCTCGCTCACTCACTCTGCTTGATGATGCTTCTATGATACAGGCGTGTGTCTAAAAGTAGAGCTCGGCACAAATTAGCCAGGTTACAAGCCTTCAAAGAGAATGCATTAATCAATTTCCATTGGCTTTGAAACACTGGTTCCCTCTTTGAATTCTGCGGGTGCTCATAGACTGAGCTTCTTTTTTTTTAAAGATACCCTCTTTTTTCTTTTTCTTTTGATTTTCAATACCCTCATCTTTCTTATGTTTTATTCAGTTTGAGTTATGTTCATTTCTCTTCTGTTAAGAACAAAGCTCAGAATATGATCAGATATATGAACAACATCTATCCTCGGCTAATTTAGTGCATCATGAAATAAAGAAGTGAAAACTTTTTTTGGTACAACAGACAGGGCCGTATTTCGAAACGCGTGAGGTACAGGTTTTTTTCTCTTAATGTATCACATTCAAAGCACCTTCATCATCTCATCTGGCGGTCACTGAGACCATGGGGGCATATTCGGTCTGTGCATCTTTTGTTCATTGGATATAAACAATCAAAACATGAGTGGCTATTTCATTTTCTGTTTTAAAAACAATAATTTAACTTTAAATTCAGGGTAGGGTTTTTTCATTGTTCTTGGTGATTAATGATAATTACCAAGAGACAAAAACTAAGTGGAGAACAAAGCAAGACAGGCAGGGGCACCTTCCAGGAAGGGGGTCCACCCTATAGGCACTTTTGCCGGGCAGACTTCAGTGGCATGTTGGCCTCTGAAGGTGCTGGAGGTCTGGATCAACAATCACCTGAGCCTCCTGTGATATCGGTCAATGCACATCAAAGAGACGGCAAACCACTCCCTCTCCAGTAAGCAGGAATGTCATGTTCCCTCCTTATGACCTGCCTTAACCAATCATCATTCCTAATGAGTTATGTATGTCAAGCCATTGTCTGTTTACAGAATAAGCAACATCACTTAATTTCTGTCCATTTTGAGCTTTGAAATCAAAAGACCACATCCACAGGCATCGACATATTATGCTGGTGCAACAAAGACATGCACAGAAATGACCCGGTTGGTAGCATGGGACTGACGTTACACCCGTGAAGCTAACCTAAACATGCGTTTAAGTTACTGATAAAATGTTGTAGATCACTCGAGTACAGTCCACAGCAGAACAAATCATTGTTTACCTGAGGCACACACTTGTGGCTTTTGAAAGTTTATTGACTCGTGATAGTTTGCTACATTCTCAAATTTGGTACAGAATACTGCAGGAACACTGATAAGTTATGGAGGCAGGGCTTATGGCCTATACTGCAGCCAGTCAACAGAGGGAGTTCTAAATATGTTGGCTTCATAGTCAGTGAAAACTCAAGGCGTCCATTTTAATATATGGTCTGAGTCAACCTGACCCCCTGAGCCCAATCAAAGGCCTGAACCCAATCAGAGGTAGTGTAGGGTGGGCCATGACATTATAGCATTCCTCTGAGTCTTTTCTTCTAATTGGCACAAAATCTAAATTAAACAAACTCCATAACTTCTCTATTCCCATCGACAACTCGCCCCTCTTCCCCTCCCCTCAGGGTGAAGAGTCTGGGTGTCATCCTCGACAGCACCCTTTCCTTCACCTCCCATATCGACCACGTCACCCGGTCCGCCTACTTCCACCTCCGCAATATTAACCGTCTCCGTCCTTCATTCACTCCCCACTCCACTGCCATTCTTGTTCACAGCCTCATCACCTCCCGTTTGGACTATTGCAACTCCCTTCTGTTTGGCCTACCCCACAAAACCCTGTATAAACTACAACTGGTTCAAAATTCAGCCGCCCTTATCACACGCACCGCCTCCATCCACCACATCACACCCATTCTGCAACAGCTCCACTGGCTCCCCATCACAGACTGGATCAACTACAAAATACTTCTCACCTTCAAATCCATGCATAACCTTGCCCCTGCATATATTCTCTGACCTCCTCCACACTCCCACACCCGTCCGCACCCTCAGATCCTCCTCCTCCATCCACCTCACTGTCCCCCCTGCTCGCCTTGTTACCATGGGGAGCAGAGCCTTCAGCCACTCTGCTCCCCAGCTTTGGAACTCTCTCCCACTCTTCCCCTCTCATCTGTTTAGACTGACTTACTCCATCTGACCACAACTCCACTGTCCACTCACTTAAAACTTTTTAAATTGTGTTTTACTTACTGTTTATCTAAACTCTGTTTGTTTTAATGTTGTAAGGTGACCTTGAGTGTCAAGAAAGGCGCCTATACATAAAATGCATTATTATTATTATTATTATTATTATTATTATTATTATTATTATTATTATTATTATTATTATTATTATTATTATTATTATTAAAAGCCCTCTTGCTTTATTTGAGGTCCAGACCTCTGTGACCTCATGGCTTGTTCTCACTGCAAAGTTGTTCCTTTAACAACTGCTCAACTCATCAATATACAAGGCTATAGGTACTACTGCAGCTTCAAGAGTTTTGGCCCAAAGTCTTAAAAAATATAGTAATGTTATTGTTCAGAATTTTCATGGTTTGGATGTCTGCTCTGATAAAAAGGCTGCCATTATTTATTAACTTACAAAAAGGGCTCCACTGCCTCTGACAAGAAAACTGTCATGAGTGAAACTTGTGGGCAAACCCCTCAACATGCATACCCTATATGCAATGCAGGTATAAAAATGTGCTTCATTCTCCCTGCTCTGTATTAGTGGAGCATTAGAAGAGCATTATTTTTAGGTTTGATGCGTGCGCACAGCATGATGATCAGGTTTGTCGTTAAATCTCCTCCAGGAAGACTTAAGGAGACTCTTTACTGGGAGTCTGATGCTTACAGCAGCACCACTTAGCCCTTGTCAAACCCAGCGATTCCTCTGAGAGGAGACTGTAATGGCTCTCATTTGGTTGTTTTGTTTTGCCTCTCTGTCTAACTCATAACAGGCATGCAGTTTGGCGCGCTCATCCCCTGGCTTCTCTCTGTGGAGCAGACACGTATAAATCCTTTTGCATGCAATCCTGCCAAACTCCCCTGTGGGCAGGCTTTGCATTTGAAATGTACAATTAGTCACCCCTGTTTAGGTTGAATGCAACATTTCTGAGACATCAAGCCTGAGGGCAACGCAGGAAGAATGGCAGTGCGACCCCATACATTGTACCTCCGTGTTGTTCATTCTCTGACTCGCTCTTTCGCTTCACTCTCATTTGCTCTCCTCTTTTCTCTCTCTGTGTTGTACATCCCGAGAGGAACTGGAAGGTGTCACCTGGGGGGTGGGCGGATGAGGTGCGTCCGTAGTTGTGTCTTTATGGAAGCTTCATTCATGCTGTATGTGTTTTGGCAGGAGTGTAAACACGCTGCCTGAGCTTCCCGGTCAGGGTTGAGGGAGTAGATTGGATAAACGGGGGTACTTCATCTAATCAGCAGGGCCGGCAGCGCGCTGCAGAGCCAGCTGTTGGCCAGACGCGGGCGGGGGCAAAATCTGCTTGTAGTACCTGCTTCTAGCAGTGACCCCTAGCGTGCCCCCTCGCTGTGCCTAATCTACAAAGACATTAATACAGGGAGAGCTGACTCACAACCAGGCTGTTAGGGGAGGCTTTTTAATCTTGCTAAGTGTTCTGCTGGCAAATTGAGTTTTTTATTTTTTCTACAAACTCCCCATGAAGGATTAAAAACACGGTTCAACATGCTAAATGCTCGTGTTAAAGGAATGCATTTTTAGCCCTGTGTTTGTGATCTATTTTTTTATTCCTCCTACAAGGCCTGAAGATTTTGGAACAGTTTAATAGCAGGAAAAGCTGCACGAAAATCCCCAGAGAATCTTGTTTGATAGCATATTTTCTGCCAGTAGCCAGTCTTTTATATCAGGGCCAGGAGAGGCTTGCTAAGGTCAGGCGCAGCCACCTACACAATCTGACAGGCTCAGATTTAAAAAAGCATTTTGTTTAGTGTGACGCCAAAGCTAAGCTGATGAATGGAAGGAAATTCTGAGAATGGACCAGAGCTTTCTCTGGTATTGTAGTTTATATCTCTACTCCAAAAAACAGAGTTTCTTAGAAAAGATTGTCTCACTCTTCCCTTGATGCTGAGAATAATGAAGTCAGTGGAACTGGTTAACAACAAAAATGTTGCAGCTCTGTTTCAGTTTAATCTCCAGGTGGGCTTACTCCCTCTGCTTTGTGTCATGTGTTCTCTTAGTTTTATGACTGATACTTGTATGAATACATATGCAGACAAACACTAACATTACTAACATGATATTTAACCTATTTATCTCATCAAACATGAGAACATTTATTTCAGTCATTTTCTTTTAACCCTCTAAAAGACAGAGCTTTAGTAAATATAGAAGCTGTGCAGCTGTTTATGTCCAGACTAAATGTATAGAGCAAATAAATAGAAGGTTTAAAGAAGACAATTCCCGTTAAAGTTTTATTGAGCCTCACTGCACAGATTTCTTTAGAGGAATGTGAGAGAAAAACTGAAGCAATGTTGCCAACGATCTAGAAACCCTCATTGTTGTTTTGCACGTATTTCAGAGAAAATAACATATTTGTGTTTCACAGACATTATTTTCCTGTCATTCCATATCTGTCAGAAGAGATTTTAGATGCAAGCATTTGAAGTCTATATCTCATGCCTGGCACATGATGCCCTTTTTTTTTTTTTACATCAGTAGCAGCTCCTCTTGGTGAGGATACAACTGGCCCATGCAGACTTTACGGTTTTCTTCAGGAAAGCTCTTTTCAGAAGATGTGGGGCCTGCACTATTTGTTAAACCCTTTCTTTTAGTTATCTGGCTTCACAAACCCTGACAGTTATCAATCTGACGAGTCCACCCAGAGTTATTGTTCACATGAAGAGGGCGCTGTTAGGAATATATGACCAAAGGCAAACCTAAACAAGTCTGCTGTCAGCAGACTATTTCACACACCCAGGGTAAAGTATGATATAAGAAAAGTCTGAAGATGTTTAAACACACAGGACTTAACCGACACAGCTGTTAACATTTTTAATAGCATTTCTCTCTCATGGTGTCAAAATCCTGCATTTAAAGAAAACTGCAGTACAGTAACAACATTGTGTGTTGTTGATTTGAAAAGGCTCCTTAGTTCAAGACGAAGGAAAATTGATGTGAATTCTACATGTACGCGAATTGGTTTTGTGTGGTCTATCCACAGCCTCATGGCTCCAGAATGATGATGCACTTGATTTGCAGATTGCGGAGAGTTTACTTTTGAAAACTCCAAGGCAATATGGCCTAACTTTCAGTTATTGTCGGAAATGTTGGTGCAAAAAAACGTTTTATTTCAACCTAAATTAAATGTCTTTAAACCAATGACCATTTAAACTTGTTACAGGCTGTCTTTTATGGTAAGATACTCGCTGTGATGAACCTTCTTAATGTATTTTTGTGACTATTGCATGAGCTGTTGTGATACTGTGTTTAAGTTTGGTTTGTCTTATGCATCTTGCTCATCAATCATGAGGTTAAAACACCTAAGCAACATCACTCATACTTTATAAATGTCGAAATATTACTCCAACATTTGGATGCTTTATTCCTGAGCTGTGTATTTTGGTGTAATGCAACACCTCAACAGAGTTTATTCCTGATTTTTCATCCTAGGAATGTCTGACAGTTTGTTTTCCCTCGCTGAAAGTGCTCATCACGAGGGACCGTGAGTAGGTATAAAGTTTTATTTCCTTTTTTGTTCTCAGTTCACTGATGAAAGCTACAGTGCCGTTGTTTCATGCCTCATTTTGTACAGTGAGCGTGCGCACACACAGACAAACACACACACAGCAAAGCAGCGAGAGTAACCACTCATGCTTAACTGGACCGACTCCATGCTTTCTGCTCACATTTCCTCAAGGATACTTAGCGTATTCATAGCCTCTTATCCCCACGGAAAAACACATCAGGAAGGAAATGAAGCTGCTAAAAAAAACGAGGAGTTTTTCCCTTATTTCTTATCAACAGACGACAATGGGCAGAGTCAATGAACAAATCCTAAACTGCCCCAGTATGAGCTGCAGCAGAGCTCTTCGGCTCAGATTCCGGCGTGTCTGACTGACTGAGCAGCAGATATTAAACATTATTGAATCTTAGCAAAGACCTGGACTGCGGGGTTCTGAAATTTGACACAGCTGATGAAAGCTGCGCTGAAAATTGGAGGGGGAAGTGCTTCAAATGTTTCAAATCTCTGGGCTGAAATGAATCTGTTTTTTATCAGGTCACTGAAGCATTTCTCTGGCAATCAGAGAAAAAGGGGCCTTGAACCGAAATCAAAGAGGATCACAGAGCCCCACCAAAAGCAAAACATTAAAATACATTTCATAAAGCTGAAATCTATTCCCACTCTAGAACTTAAATTTAACCTATAACAAGATTCTGTTGGGAAAATACGTCCTGTTTTTAGATATTGGTTAGAAATGTTGAAAGGAAAAAGGGAGAGAAACAGTGTGTAATTGGTCTGAGGTTGAAAGCAGTCCAGAAGCAAGTGCATACGTCGCTTTAATGAATCAGATGTGATGAAAGGCAGGCATATTTTCAAAGACATACATATTTTAATTGGGGGTTTTCAGAAGCGGCTTTCATCTCCTCCTCTGTGTTTTCATGTTCTTTCATTAGGGTGGCAAAAAGATGTCCCTCAAGGTGTGTAGCGCTGACAGTTATCCCATGACAAACACATAAAATATCCCAGGTGATTAAAAGCTGGACATCTGCCATCCTAGAGGATGGTTTAGGTCTTTATTGTCTGCTCTGTGCATAAGAAGGAAGAGAAAGAAGTCAAACTTGTCCTTTTGATCATCACAGTTGACGTGACTGGAAAGAAAGGAACACCATTAAGCTTCAGTGCAATTTCTGTCAGACAATTGTTCCCTGAACACATGTCATTTGGCCTCAATTATTGTCTTCTTAAGCTGCCTTTCAACATAGCAACTGCCATTTCTCCATTCATTCAAATGCCACAGCTGATAAAGGTGAACAGTGGAGCGGCAGTAATGTCACAAAATGATTCATTTTCATCAATGTGAGTGCTGGCGCTCTCCAAGGGCGCTTGAGGAAAGCATTTTTTGGCTGCTGTTGAAGTGTGATTCCTGTAATGTCGCGGTTTCAAATAAATGAATTTGGTCATGCTAAAACCTTCTTTAAACACTAATCTCTGTGTTGCTGTAAAATTAGTTCTCATTCCACCAGCAGGCTTTGCTTTTGCAATTACTGTAGCATTTGAGAGGAAGAGGTTCTGACTGTGCAGATAAAGCGAACAGTTCTGATGATTCCGTGAGCCGACGGTGAACTTTGTTTTTACATTTTCTTTCTGTCTTTAGTGAAATTGTATTCAGCTAGAGGCTGATTCTTCTGCAATCCTGTAATTGCACTGTAATTCCATTTCATGGCTTATTACCAGATATAAATTCTGCATCACTGCTGTCTGCAGTTGGATGAAACGAGTAGATGCATTGGATGAAATGCTCACACATTCAAGTGCATGCAATAATAATCTTCATCGTCTTCATCATAACTTCAAGTTCTAGGGCTCCTTTTAAGAAATCCAAGGAAATGTAAGGTAAAACAGGAACAAAAATGAAAAATGATTGCCAGATGGCACAGTTTGCAGGCCATGTTGATCTCAGTTGGGTTTCAAATTGTTTATTGAAAACACCCGGCGATGTAGCATTGGTATATTGATTGATAGAACATCTTTTACCCTCCTTAGTAAGGAAAAGTATATCTGCTGCCATGAGAATGTTGTGTCTTACAGTCTTCTGAGATGTATGTTGTTAAGTCAGAAAAACAGCATAAATGTCAGGCTGCAAGGGCCCAATGGTTAAAATGTGCCTACGGAGATGACGGTCCACAAAGCGGGCGGCTTGGGTTTGATTCCAACCTGCAGCCCACTTATCCCAGGTTCCTACTCTTTCCACTGTCCTCTCCTCTCAATAAAGGTATAAAAGCCTCAAAATAAACTTAAAGCATGAATTAAACATCAATCACTGGTATAATGACTAAAGAAGAAAACAAAGGGTGCTGATATTAGTGGTTGGAATTTTACACCAGATCTTATCCAGACAGTGTAAAGCTTTTCATAACTATTCCCTTAAAAAAATCCACTTCTGGAAAGAATACTGAAAGGTTGAAGGTGGATCATCATGATTATGGACAAAACTCAAAGATCATCTGTTGGAACACAATTTGCACATATTAACCACAATCATGATAACACACCTGCTTGATATAGTATACAGCAGTCTGTGTAAAAATACAGGTTTTCTCATCTTTTGATGAGAACATAAAAATCTATATTTATTTTTGGAACCTTTTCTCTGGAAGGGTCAATGGAGGGGACGTCAGCTTTCCTTAAATAAACATGTAGAGAGGCCTCTTTCCTTTTTGTTGACTTTGGATGATATAACCTCCATCCTATTTTTTTTCCAACATGAGATGATTACTAGAATTGCCCTGGAAAATTATTGATTAAAATATTGTACTTTATCTTAAGTCACACAATCCTATAAAGATAAAGCCCAATTGACGTATTGAGGTTAACCCACCAGTGTTTTGTAACAACACATATTTTTACCAACACTATTTAAACACCAAACAGCATATGATTTAAAATGACAGCTATCCTCGGGTTAGAGGACAACAAACATTTTATCTGGTTGAATGTAGTTGAATAGATAAATAAACGTCAGTATGGTTTGTGCAGTCAGGTTGATGGCACGTATGAAGCCGGTGCAGGCGGAGGTCGTCTTTGCTAGATCGTCACATCCTCCCTCCTCACCCCATTTGTATCTGACAGATTGACACAAGGGTGTGTATGTGTGTCGAGCTGTGCCGTGGGGGCTGAGGCGGAGGTGTTGATCGGTGAACTGAAGCTCTGTGACTCATCTCTCCACCACCACTAGCTTCACTGAACAGCTTCCACTGACTGTGCCCCAACATCCACAGATAGATATCATCAATCATCAGGGCTCAGTCCTCATCTAATCTCAAACACGGCTAGGTCAGCTATACATGACAATCTAACCCAGGCTGAATGTTCTGCTTTATTATGTCAGTATAAACTACAAGCTGCTTGTGTACAAAGGGAAAAGTCCACTTGAATATTTTTAAATAGCCTCATGCTAAACCAACCTTACATATTTTATTTTCTTAAAGGAATTAATACATTGAATATAAATATAAATTGTTTGTTGAATTACCTTTGGCTCAACACGACCAAAAGGATAAATTAAAACCGCAAGCAGATATGTGCGGGCCCTCGTACAAGCACTGCCTGATGCGTGCCACCGCGTAATGTGCATTACCGCCTGATGCACGCCACAGCCTGATGTGCAGCAGGTGTTGCTGTGCTGCACTTCAGAGGCCTAGGCTGAAACTGTGAGGCTACTCATGCAGTTATCAGCATAGTATACATTGCAGTACTACCTGTCACCAGTAGATGGTACTGTTACTTTAATTATGTTCTGAAGGATTGTTTATCACAGATCATTATAGAAAGAGTTGTGATCACAAGCATGTTAAAAAAATGGTTCTGAGAGTAATTACTGCTTGTGCCCATTAGGTGGCGCTATTCCGGCCATAATGTGTCTGTAGATGAGCCGGGTCCATGATGAAACATCTGAAATTTGGAAGAGATCGGAGATTGTATGTAAATGTCAGTACCATGTATTTCCTGTGTTTAGCGTTGTGGCTGTAGAAGATAAATGAACCCATAGATGTGTTAAGGGATGGACCCTGATCATGTGTATGTAACTTCAAACAGATTCATCACTGTATGAAGGAGCTATAAGTATTTCCTGTTTCATGGCGAGACATCTGAGTTTGGGGCGTTGCCAGAGACACACCCTTCAACAACAGGTCAGTCTGTCCAGTGATGCTCATGAATGTGTGAAGGTAATTTCTGAGCACATTTGAGAAATAACTGTTTAAAACAGGAGAAGCATTTCATCACAAGGTAAGACATGTGACTGCCTGTTGCCAGTAGGGGGCCCTATAAGATATAGGTGAATATTTGCATACAGACGCATTAAGCCTGCGGCAGATATCCTACATGTAATGTTTGGTCCTGATCTAACATTGTATCTAAGATATACTAAGGTTTTAATATCCTAAAAGATTTGGCACAGTGCCAAAAACAGTGAAAGCCATGATTACTCCCGCCCACAAGATTTTTTGGGCGCAGGAGGTATACCTCAAATTTTTGCACTTTTTTTTTATAGAAGAGCCCCAACATATGTAAGTGGGATGACTTTGGGACAAATTTTGGTGAGTTTTGGGCCACATCGAGGCATTCAAATTTGGCTTTGAACCGGGGGAAGAATCCTAGCCATCCTTCGGGATACAACAGGGCCTCGCCACCACTGCGTGTCAGTGCTCGGGCCCTAATAAGGCTCCCTGTTGGTTTTAGGCTATGGGTGCGAGAGGCTTTTTTGTGCGTCCTGATGCCCTGAATGAGCTTGTCCGATATCGTGCATGTAGCTAAAAAAAAAAAACTATGGGGAGGGGTATTTTACCCATTTTAACCCTTAAGGGGGCACTGTGGAGCAGATTATGGAATTTTTTGGACGAGAGCCCCAAAATGTTTAAAGGTGATGAGTGGCTCATAATTGTGGCCCATTTTTGTGAGATTGTGATCTTTTTAAAGCCCCCAAAATCAATTTCCTGCTTATGCGAGACATCTGAGTTTGATGTACCTGCCACACCCCCACTTTTTATATTTGGCAAACGTTTTCTGATAACTTTTACACGTCAATATGTCTACTTTGGATTGTTCCTTGTCTGGATTGGATTGGAGAAAAATCCTAGGACTAGATCTCTTTGATGCGCACCTTGCAAATTGCCAAAATCAGAAATTCCCAAGTTTATCAAGACATTGTTCAGAAGAACTTAAGGCCATTGATCAATCAATTGATGCTCAAAAGAAGATGGGTGATGCTAAAGGACAATGACCCAAAGCACAGAAGTAAATCAACATCAGAATGGCTTCAACAGATGAAAATACACCTTCTGGAGTGGCCCAGTCCGAGTCTTGACCTCAACCCGATTTAGATGCATGACCTCATGAGAGCGATTCACACCAGACATCCCAAGAATATTGGTTAACTGAAAAGTTTTGTAAAGAGTAATGGTCCAAAATTCCTCCTGACCATTGTGCAGGTCTGATCTGCAACTAAAGAAAACACTTGGTCGAGGTTTTTGATGCTATAGAAGGGTCTACCAGTTATTAAATCCAAGGGTTCAAATACTTTTCCACCCTGCACTGTGAATGTTTACATGGTATGCCGGTATCCAGGTAATTCCAAAGGGTTCACATACTTTTCTTGCAACTGTATAAGGTGAGAAGTAGGCTCATTTTCCTATCTGGCTACTTAGATTTTGCAACTAATGGAGTTGTCTTGTTGTCGATTTACAAAATGCAGGCTTAAAGCACCTTTATATTGGCTTTCACTTTAAAATGAGAGGCTTCCTCCAGTTTTCTTTTAATCTCTGTTCTGGTCAAAGTTGGTAGGATGCAGTGATCCCCTGTGTCAAGCTGACATTTTGAATGTTCTTGGTCCTTTTTGATCAAACCCTGACTCTACACCCTTTACTCCTTCCTTTTGATGTAGAGGAGTCATTATTCCTAGCTAAAGTTAAAATTAAAACCAAGCCTGCTTTGAGGTCATGTTGTCATTTCCAGAGGGATATACTACTATGGTCCAGGAAGTAAGACATCAGAGTATTTACAACTCCAATCTTAGGTATCTCAAATCTAGCCCCCATCTCCACACATTCCTAATCAGTTTCATCGGCCACAGCGGGATCCTGCCTGATGACGTTGGGCTGCAATATTTCTGTAATAACCCTGACGTTGTTTTTACTGAAGCCCCCCTGTGTTGGCATCCTGCTGTTAGCCTCATTTGACTAAAGGAGGGCAGCTGATCTTATTAAGCCAGACGGGGTCTGAAAATGGCCTTACAGCTGCTGACAGCTTGATCATGAACATACACATTGTTTGGTATTTACTGGAACAACTGATGCTGTCATTTTCACAGTGTGGCTCTGGTTTAGGTCTAATGGGTTGTCTACTTATCTGAAGGGTTTGCAGTCCATTCCTCAGGCCCTTCAGCCTCTCAGCCAACATTTGGCCAAGACACTGAGCTTGAAGTTGCTCACATCAGTGTAGAACTGCTGAATTGCATTTATTTGAAGACCTTGTGATTGGCTGGGAAAAAAGCACTATATTAATTAGGTTGATTTACCTATTTCATACACTCAGTCTTCCAGATGAGGGCCCCCTGTAGAAGCATTGCAGATCAGTAATATAATATTTCTTTATGTCCTTTATTATATGCCATTATATTAGATGCTATTTGCCAGATCTACAATTTTGAGAACTAAAGCCTGGTTTATACTTCTGCATCGAATCGACAGCGGAGCCTACACCGGGGGGCCTCGTAGCTCCCGTACCTACGCAAAGGCCTACACACATAGCTGACGTGCACCTCCTCCAAAATGTAACTACGTGTAGAATCGACGCGGACCGCAAGCTCTGTGATTGGTTTGCTCGGCGGCATTGTGATTCCTGCATTTACAGCACTTCCGGGGTCCTGCACATCGACCGCACATCGGCCGTGTATTTCGTCTCCTCCTCTCTGTTCTTCATGTAATCATGTCTTTATGATAAACAACATGTACCAGCTGTAGATTAACATAACACACTCTGAAACTCTGTGGAAAAGTAAACAGAGATCATAGTGGGGCCAGAAGCAGGCGACCGGCTATCAGAGAGACCACACTGCCCTCAGGCGTTTCGGCTGAGAATTGCTGCGCGACACGGACACATTGACGCACAAGTATGTGGTGCTCATGTCTGCGTCAGCCCCTACGCAGGGGCGACGCAGAAGTATAAATCAGCTTTAAGACTAAGGTTTGTTAGGGAATATATTTCTTAAATTTTATGAGGAAAATACCATTCATAAGGAAGAGCTGATCTTGAATGTGACAGATTCATGAACTTGATTGCCACTGGATCATTCTGGATACATTTTTTCTTTTGTCCAGTACACTAGAGTATGCATGGCACCACCCAGAGTGGTCTTTCTTGGACTGATATTATTTTCTGTCAGCCTTGGTAACTTCACATCCTCCTTGGCTCCTCTTCAATGTGGAGTCCCCCAAGGCTCCATGCTTAGTTCCATATTTTTCTCTTTGTATATGCTTCCCCTGGGGTCTATTCTTAGTATGTATGAAGTGTCTTTCCACTGCTATGCTGATGACACACAACTGTACTTGCCCTTGAAAAACAAAGAAAGGCAGCCACACTCTTTAGCCCCACAGCCAGAATACATAATTGACATCAAGACTTGGATGGTCTTAGATTTCCTCAAGCCAAACAAGAGCAAGACGGAAGTTAATTTTGGACCCAAAGGAGGCTGCAACAACTCCGTGTACCTGTCCTCCCTGCAACTTTTTCTTCAACCACTGTGAAGAATCTGCAAGTTTTACTGGGTGGAAATTTTTCCATAGACCTTAACTCATTTGCGAGATCAAGCTTTTCCTACTGCAGCTTTCATCTAAGGGTCAAGTCCTTTTTATCTGCTAATGATTTTAAAAAGGTTATGCATGCTTTTTTCACATTGAGATGCTCTTTACATTGGTGTTACCCAAGCTTCTTTATCTCATCCGCAGCTTGTTCAGGACACTGCCGCTCGTTTTAAATGGTCATGAGAAATGTGAGCACACATCCCCTAATCTGGCTTCCCATCACTGGCTTCCTGTGGGTTTTAGGGTTGATTTTAAGGATTTATTATAACATAATACATAGTTAACGTGCTGGCTGACCTTTTTAAAAACATTTTTTGTTTATATCAAGGATACTCAGACCCACTGACCAGTTGCTTCTGGGTGTCCCAAGGTCAAAGCTGGAGCTCAGAAGGGGACAAGCCCTTGCAGTCACTGCTCCAAAGCTTTGAAACCCTTCCTCCACATGCTCGGCCGTCCCCCATACTGCCTGTTTTTAAATCAAACCTCAAAATACATTTTTATGCCTTGGCTTTTAGCTCAGCATGAGAGTTCTATTTTTCAATTTTTTTCCCTTTCCTATTGGTCTGAACACTTCTTTTTATCACTAACCGCTATCCCTTAAGTGGTCTAACTGTTTTATAGTGTTTTTATGGTGTTTTATGGTGCAATTTTTCATCACTGTGGTCAACTTTTGTTTTTAATTGTACCTTATACATACATTTGGATTCAAAGGGAGGGGCACAACAACATATGGCAAGGCTTGAGATTTCATTCTATCAAGAAATAATTCAAATGAGGCTGCTCTGTGAATGAGCTAGATTACATTATAGCAGATATTTGTTGATTTAATTTGAGGAAAAGAAAGCAGCTTGTTCACTACAGAAGAGTTGACCCTCCATCATGAACACCTCCCCTTCTGTTTACAAATGCAGCAAGTGAGAAATGTTTCATCATCTATCATTAGGACACATAAATCAGGGTAAGGCTCCACATGTTCATAATAATAATGGCCCCAAATCTGACTGTTGTAATGAAGAGACGGTTTTTAAGGAACAATTATGCTATAGCTCCATGCTGTGCTAAGTGCAAATTAATTCTTTACAGCTCTATAACACAGCGTGACTCTCAGCTTCCTGCGAGGCGCGCTGCATACTTGTATTCACTTTGACATTCGTTAGACAGATTAAGTCATTGTGGGTCTCCAGAGTGAAACAGTGCAGGTCCTTGGATGTGATTTGAAAGTGAAGAAGGAGTCGGTAAAGTTGTGCTGATGTTTTAACGTGCTAACATTTCACAGACTTGTCACTGGATACAGCTCCTTTGTTAATGATTAAAGACATAGTGACACTTTTGGCGCATTTTCAACTAACACAACTTTCTTGTCAGTAAATCCACTTTGACTAACATTTTATTTTTAAGCTGACACACATCTAAGCATATTCTCTGCTTTGTTGTCATGTAAAACAGCCAACTGTAACTTAGAGGATATCACTGAGAGGAGTCGTGGAGGAGTTTCTGAAACGTGTCCAGTGCTGCGTGGCTCAGAGTTGTTGATTCTCAGACTCTGCCATATTGCGTGAAAGCTCTCTCCTACTTTGTTTACTGCCATCTTACAAAGCTGAGTAATGAGCTTCCAGCTCTTTTTAGTGAGAGGCAGCTTAGCTCAGCAAGAAGTTCCAAAAAGTTGGCCTTAACTCCAGGGGGCCTCAGAATGTATTCCAATGGATTCTGAGCGGGGTCATAATAATGTTTCATCAGGTATGAACAAGCAGCAACCTCCGGTCTCAAACTATGAAGCCCATGCGGAAGTGTTATAAACTGCAGTTCCTCGAGAATCTGCTTGAGGCTGGCTGCAGAAACACAGGAAACCACATAGACACCAATTCAAAAAAGACAATCTTTGGAGCAATAATAAACATGTTTACAGCCTGGTTCAAAAAATGGCTTGGCTCTTCGTAGCTAATTTTTCTATCGGCACACACTGTACGGTGGGTGAATTATTTTCTAACGCGACGGTTCAGAAGATATTAAGATTACGACTTTTTTCCCAAATAAGGACATGACTAACTTGATTCCTGGACGGGAACACATAGCTGTTGGCTAGGAGGTTCAAACCCCGCCCCTTTACGTCACACTCTGACTGGTTGAGTTCCGCATTTCCAATATGGCCGCCGCCGTCGATTGGCTTCAAAACAGCGTTCAGGAGCAGATGGGTGACGTCACGGATACTACGTCCATATTTTATACAGTCTATGGGTATGAATTATCAATGAAAAAAACCTGTCACCTCTCAGTCTGTATCCTTTAAGAACATTACACTTTTTAGGGACCTAGCTAATATAGTTGACACATTCCCCACTGACGCATAACTATTGTTGCTGTAAGTTCTTCAATACAACTCAAAAAGCCACAGAAAACATTCATCTTTAACTTTTCTCTATTACTTAAAGGACTATGGAGTAGTGGAGCAAAGAGACATAAAACTGATGAGCAATGTAAAGTAATTACAGGAATTTATAAGTGCAATTACGACCAACTGTAATAGAAGAGGCTTTAGTGTTCCCAGATTGAACCCTGAAGACGCTCTGCTGCAATAAAACTAAAACATAAATATGAAGACTACATCTGCATATTTTGGTATTATGCATGCTATTTTCAGTTGGGAACCATCACACAGTTTATTCATCGTGAAATAAATCTGAGAAGGGTTCACAGAGGTGTCATTGCGTAGGAAAGGTGCACAGTTCAGGTGTCTCTTGAATATGTGCGCTGCATAGAGAACAGCTGTGTGACGAGATAGCGTAAGTCCCTGTCACTGACATGACCTGAAGTGATAGTCGTAGGGATTTCCTCTCACCTTCTGCCCTCACACTCCTGAGACGCAGATCGACTGTTTTGACAGGCGGTACTTTTTCGGAGGATTTGGTCTCACTGAAAGCTGGAGACTGACAATCAGGTGGAGTATTCGCACTCAGGTCTGTACTGAAGCTGTCAGTCTTCTTCTTAAGAATAAAAACCACGTCTGGCCACTTCAGCTGAACCCAAATATGCTGCGTAGGCCGCTGACAGCCGAGATCAAGCAGAAGCCGGCTCTTTGTAGTCGCTGAGAATCTACATATTTACTTTGTGTCTTTCAGATCCAGCCTGCCACGGCATTAAAAGGACAATGTCACCCATGCAGACTAAGTGTGGCACTCAATTTCCTTCAAAGGAGATCCGGGGAGATTCATTGAGGGACATCCATTAAAGTGACACCCCACATCGCTGGGACAATGGAACGATTTAGTGCTCCATTTCCATGTGAGCTCAGCAGACAGTGAACCATGGGTAATAGCTACCTCAGGGAGCGGCATTTAAAGGCAGACAGCAGGTCATAGGTGTGTGATGTACACTTCTTTGGACAAGGCTCCAACACTGTGTATCTGAAGGTTCCCTGGATCAAGTACTGTACATGATTCACTACTGACAGACACAGCGGGGGTGAGCATGCTGCATGCAGGAGTTGTTGTTCCACCATGAAAGCAGTGATGCCACATGTATCCATGTATACAAACCAGGTCACTGCCTAACTGTTGAAAAACTGATGAACCGCAGGTTGGTAATTTCTTTCCCATAATCCTGCTCCAATCAATCTAAAAGTAAAACAGCTCTGGCTGAGATTTTTTTTGTCTTCTTGCAGCCAAAACCTCAAACTTTGCTCTTATGTGGCCTTGACTTTGTAAGTTGATACAAAGTAGAAAGAAGAAATAGTATCACAATAAGTTTAAATACATCTTGTGAACTATTTGTAATTACAGTGTTTAAAAGTGAACCACCAACATTAACTGTCCTTTTACTATTGAACCACAATCTTCCTGAACCTCAACCATGAATATTATATGTGCAGATAATTTAGAGAACTTTTATTGACACTGGGGCTGAATGTGATCCTGAGTACATTTAATATCAGTGTGCTCGGCTGTACTGTAGATTGAGTTGGTTGAAATGGACCTGATTTCATGTTACCTTGACGTATTTCTGAACTTTGTCAATCAGAATCAGAAGTGCTTTATTTATCCCTGGGGACAATTCAGTCATTACAGTTGCTCCTATACACATTAAGTAAGAATAGCAAATAATATTAATAGAATAAACTGATTAATAAGATATGACTACAAATACAATGAAAATAATGATAATAAAGTATGAACAGAAGACAAAATAAGCTATGTAGAAAACAAATACATGGTTGAAGTCCCCGGAGGTCAGGAAGAGGGCACTCTGGTGGTCTGTCTGGAGTCTGGTTATGGCAGCGTTGAGAACGTTGGATGCCGTAGTCGGGTTGGCAGAGGGGGGATGTAAACAGCTACCAGCACGACATGAGATCTCCCTGTGCAGATAATATGGCCGGAGGCCCACAGCGCTCTCAGTGCTATCCCAGTCTGCCCAGACAGTCAGGAAGCCGTCAATGAAGACGTTGTGGTCGGAAATATCCTGATGAAGTCACGTTTCTGTAAAGCATGACATGCTACATTCCTGAAAATTTGTCTGACTCCTAGCTTGTCCTGTTAGCTCGTCCATCTTATTAGCCAGAGATCTCACGTTACCCATGATGAGAGAGGAGAGACACAGCTTCTATCTCCTTAAACCTCCATCTTCTTACACCAGCTCTCCTCCCTTGTAGCTCTATGCCTCCTCTGCAGGAAAAAACAGCAGTTCGGCCAATCAGCCGGCCGGCTTCAGCTCAACCAGCTGAGCAAGAACAAAACAAAGTTGGGTTGCCGGGAAACAGCAATGCGAGTAAAAATTATAGTTGGTGATTTCATTGTGAAAAACAATCCACAACTCTCACCAATGGAAGGCCAAACGAGGTCACAACTTCAATAAACTGCCAGAGAAAAATCTGACAAAGTATGAGGAAGAAAGAGAAGACAAATCAGAGAAGAATGAACGAAGGGGAACAACTCTAACAGGCTGCATGCACGGTTGGCACATGTGCACAGAGTAATACACTGTAATAAAATATATTGTTCTAGGTAAAAATTGTTCCCCTTAAATGTCAATCCAATCTTTTATTGCTTTCATTTCTCTGCACTCAGTGGGGAAAATTTAGTGTTGAAGCCAAGAGGTGGCTAGGGTCAAATCTGATTGGGTACCCTCAAATCTTAAACCATAATTGGCTAGTTGTCGGCACAAGAAATTAACTATTTGGGTTTTGTTTCAACCAAAGACTGTATAATAAATGGATATAGCCTCTGTGATGTCACCCATCTGTTTCTGAAGCTGAGTTTTGAAATGCCATATTGAAATTCTGACTCAATCTACCTTGGATCGATCTAGCATGGACAGAGAGTTGAGGCAGTCCTTTAACCTTAAGACAGCCTCAAGTTGACGGTGGATGAACTGCAGTTTTTAACACTTGTGCATCTGCTTCATATTTTAAGAAGCTTAGTTTCAACAGGCTGCTAGAACTTCTCTGCATTTCAACATGGAGCATTGTCTTTTTTTTTGGTACTTCAAACGGTGACTTCAAACAAACATCAGCAGTTTTTGAAACCACCTACTACCTATGAATGAAGTATGCAGTACGTACTGTATGTGTATATGTACTGCATTCCACATACTGGGTTTGAAAGTAGTATATAGTGTGACTGTTCTGTTTAATCTGTTATGCAGTATGTTTTTGCTGTGACCTTCAGGGCCACCATAGATACCATAAAGACCTCAGATCAGCATTCGGTGTATAACCAGAATTTCCCTTTTAAGGTCTGGTCTGAATTCCTGGAATAAAGATTGCAACTGTTGAAAGAAATGTGGAAACCTGTGTGTTTGTAGAAAACAGGACACAAACTGTAATCCCCAGTGTTAAATCAGCAGCTTCTTACATCCTGCTCTTCCTCCCTGAAGCTATTTTGTTGCCTTACAGGATGATCATGTTCTGTTTTTGCAACTGAAGATAAAACAGGCAAAGGTCTTTGTTTGCTATGTATACAGTTCATATGCCGATCTAAGGATTTCATACCTGAAAGAAAACAATAACAAACCTAAGCCCAGGTCTGTTTACCACCTAGCATCTGAATATAATGTTTTCAGTTTGAGGTATTTTCTATCACTCTGCTATTTCACTCCGAACTGATGCTTTTTCTTTCTGGTTTCTGGAGCTTACAGTGTCCTTGTCAGATTTGTGAACCTACGCATGTGAGCATTTATTCTGTCTTTGGCCAGATCTTTTGGCTGTGAGAGCTATGCGAGCATCACGGACGCATCTGTCTTCATCTAGACCACCATATGCAGCTCTCTGTCATACGATGGGGTGCTAGATTGGAGGAAGTGACTGTTTTGGGCAGTCGTGAGTGAAATTTCCTTTACTGGTCACTCTGACAAGCTGCTGGTCTCTCTGGGAGCTCAGTTCTTCTGTATCTGTATTGTCTCAAGTGACGGACAGATAAGTGATGCCACCAGTATCACAAGGTTTACTATTGTATTGCACCTTCATTTACAGACAGTAATAGTATCTGCAAACAATGTGGGATAATGTTTGGTTAAATTAATAAATCTCCTAAGGTATTTTTTGTTATATAGCATCAAATCATAACCAAAAATGTGTCTCATAATGCTTTTCATAAGGAGCAGGTGTAGACCGTACTCATTGGTGCATGATTTGCAGTGGCTCAACGTTATCCACCTTGAGCAAGCACTTGGCAACATTGGCAAGATCAAAACTTCCTTTTAACAGGCAGAAACCCTGAGTAAAACCATACTCACTGATGGACATCATCCACAACAGTCTCGGTTGTGGGAATGGAACAGAAGGAGAGGTTGTTCATTCTTTGGTAAGCTGGCAGTTTCTTTTGGTTTCATCCTTCACATATGCTAAAATCCAGAATATATGTAGCACTGGTTTTGCAGAAGGAAACAGCTTTAAATGTGTTTTCCTGCATGATGCATTCAGCAAATTCCACAACGTGAAGTTTCTGTGTAGCTTTGTTGCTCATTCTAGTACCATATATTTCCGCCATGCAGACTTTGCAATCAAGCTAGCTACTGGTGCAGTAGTTGAGGTCAGCAACTTTGATTATTGTGATGTTTGACTGACTGCCACAAACTCAAAACGAGTTCTGCTAACCACCTCAGCTAGTCACTTGTCTTACATTTGAGGAGTCTCTTTCAGTGAAAGGAACACTCCACAAAGTTTTTTTGTTAATGTATAACAATGTCAGCCTGGGCTTGTGTCCCAGCAAGCTTTGTGCAGCTTTGTACACTCACAATGAGTAGGGACATATTTTCAGTTTTGTCCGGTGTGTGATGGTAGTGGCTGCATGTGTCATGAAGTTTATCTACTATAGCACTATCTGATTACTTATTATTTCTTTAAGATAAGAGATTCCTTTACTCATCCCACAACAGGGAAATTCAAGTGTTACAGTAACAGAGTAGACAGTGCAAAATACATATATAAAGCAATCAAGAGCCTATAAATTAACAATTATTAAAAAGTTAGCAATAATCCAGTTTAGTGCTCTACTTTAAAATAGATTAACAGCTTAAAATGTGTGCAATTTTCTGTTTTACTCTTTGCAATAATTTGTCCTTAATCCTGTTTTATTAAAAAAAAAAAAAGAAACCCTTCAGTGATCAAGTTTACATGTTTGTATGTAGGAGCGAAAGGGCAATCCTCAACTGGGTTATAGGGGTTTACCTTTCTTTTTTTTTTAAAGAAAAACCTCAGCAGTAAATGAATCCTGGCATCCATTAATACACCTTTCCCCTGTGCTGTTGAAGATTTTCAGGCGTGAAAATTGGATTTCCTTTAAAATATAAAGTAAGCTCCCTGACAGACATGAATGTGCAGACATGTGTGCTGTTCACTTTGAGTGATTTGGTTTCATGTGTTTACTTTGCTGATGGTCTTTTGACTTGCACTTCTTCTACCCTGCATGTTCTTTTAGATTGTCTTTTTTTATTTTGTACTTTTCCCATCTGATGTCCTCGTTCAAGCAAAACCAGAATAGGAAGCGGAAATAAAAAGAAAGTGCTCTCACAGAAAGATACGGAGTGATTGAAAGCGCAGCAGCAATCCAGTAAAAATTCTGCAAGAGAAAATTACAGTATTTGACTTTTGTAGCAAATGTTCTTATCATACCACTCAGCCAATTCTAGCAATAAAGAATAAAATGGAATGAAAATTCATGCCCAAAGGAAACAAGAGTTGAAGTGAGGAGAAACATTTGTAATAACTTTCAGAATTTTCCACATTTGACTAGAACTCCTGATGGCAGATGTGGTAAGAGCTTTTCTTCAAATGGAAAATTAGAGTTCACTTAGTCACAGAGAGGTGATTCTTAGGGCAGCGCGTGTGTTTTCCACCCAGAGAGCAGATTAAACTCCCCTCTGTCAATATTAAAGGCTCATCCGAGGGGTTTGAAGCGATTGGCACATCAGTCTGCAGGATTTCATCATGGCAGTCTGAGGGAAATAAGGTTACAGCCTCCCTATTGTCCTCTCCCAGCAGTGGATATCTTATTCCATGTTTGCATTGAGTATCATTCAGCCGAACGCTCAGGTGTATCAGACGGAAAATCTCTGAGGGTACAATTAATGAGGATGTTGCTCCCGACTTCAATAGACTCAACAGTTTTAACCCAACCACTTTTAAAAATCTAACAACACTTCTAGTAAAACCATGTATTCATTTCTGCACATAGATACATACATATCCCCCTATTTCTATGCAAGTTAGCACAGCGCACAAACTCATGGGGTTGAACTGGAAGTTAATTCAACAGAGAAGGTGTTTTGAGCCTGTCAGCTTCACATGACATGGATATGTTTTAATTTAATTGTCCTGGCAGCCTTTGACGCTGTATTATCTAGTGTTAGGTCAAGATGCATACAAATTCAACCTACATCACTTTGAACAAGTGCACTTTGACTTTTGGTTCCATGTCTGTAGAATGGAAGTTTTATGGCGTGTTTACTCATCTATCGACGAGACAGTTACCGCAGTAGGCTTCACTCTTGTGTATATACAACATGTTTTGTGTTGTCAGTCGTTAAAATGTACTTTTCTTTGGAATTTTGCAACTCCGAACAGTCTAACAGGAGTAAGGCTATGTAGCTTTGCAGTATCATTTTATGTCAATGAGCTAAAAGGCTCTGTTGCTACAACCGTGTATGTAAAGCAATCAAGCTTCAAAATCAAGCCAAGATTTCCTTTTTACGTGTCCTGGTGTGCAACTTGAGGAGTGACAATGTAGTGAAGTTGGAGGGTGAATTCTAGCTGCTGATTGTTAGACTTCCAGCCTCAACCCCCACTCTCTGCTCCCCCTTCTCCCTTCAGCTGTCCTATCTAATAAAAGCAAACATGCCTGGAAAAGAACTCAAAAAGAGTTGAGTTGTTGTCAAAATCCTAGGATGGGATCCAGGATTGCCTTAGAGCCTGATTTATTCTGCCTTTTTAGTTCACCATATGCGCTGTTTTTTCTTTGTACAGCCAAAACGTGCTAAAATGCAAGTTGACGATACTGCTTTGCTCGGACAGTAGCGGTATCATCCAAAAGCCTGACGGTGTTTTCCCCAGAGGCTGTCACTCAGAGCTGTTAATGGTCACAGTGTGGTTGTCACAGCAACAATTCACAAAATCCACGTGACACAGACGCCAAGTGTCTGTCAATAAATAAGATTATCTCTATTGTTCATTGTTGTATCTATATCATCCCTTATCTAACATGAATCCATGCACACTGTTGAAACTGTAAATACTGAAGAAGCTCTCCCTCGTGAAAATGAATCAATCCATTCCTCTTATTTGTCGTTTCATTTCTACTCTAAACCTCACCATTGTCTCATTCATTTTACAAATTAGGTAAATATTCATTATTTGATTGCTGTATATGGAAATAGTGCTGAAATTGGAGTTTATTACCGAGTGTGTGTTCACTCTAGTAGCTGCTGAGTTGTTGTGTTGGACCTTCTGACCCAAAAAATTAATAAATCATAACAGCCTTGAAAACCGAACCAAACATTGAGCTCCACAAAGGTTTGATTCATGGCTATACAGAAGTACCATATTTTACAGGCTTTACAGGAACTACCAGTAAGCTTGTACCTCAGTGCAGGATTCAGTCTTTCTTCTACTCTAAATCTCTTGGAGGGCTGCCGAGATTTTGGAGCTCCAGCGAGTCAGAATGAGCATCTCCTCCTGCTGAATGAACTGTGTGGACATCATTGTTTCTGTGATGAGAAGTGGGAACACAGACGTATTATTCAGAGCCCAGATCCTGTTACACCAGAGGAGGATCACATGCTTGGCAGAATGACCATTATGAAAAGGCTCTGGTCATCTGCAGGCAGAAAGCCTCTAGCAGCAGCATTCCCCAGGAGAGGAGGCTGGCAGAGAGGTAGAGCATAATCAAGTCGCTGTGTCCTGATTGCTAAGAGTCATTACATGATGGAGAGACTCCGTCAGCACCTGTTGTTTGCTGCTTTTGTTGATGTACAGGTCCCAGGCTCTGTTTTATTTACACGAACAATCCGTGTCAAATCGCTTTGGTCCAGAGCTATTTCATGGACAGTGTCTCCAGTTTTCTCTGCAGGATTTTGAAGAAAATAAGTTGACATTTAAAACCGATTATTTTTCTGTAAAACATTTATCTGTGTCACTCTGACATTAAAAATGTCAGTTTTCTTATTATCTGCTTTAGATAATTGATTCCAACTGCGTTAAATCCTGCTATCTTTCTCCTTTTTAGATTTCCAAAATATAAATTCTCTGCTACACAGAGGGATTACTTTTTTTTAAAATTTCTGCATCATAAAGAAAAATCTGTCTAAAATATTTCATGGTGCTGTGACTGTAGGACACAAAACAAACAAGGGACTGAAACCTGCTGGAATTCAGAGATGCACGTTCCACTCAAAGCCTGTTCATATGGACACCATAGCACTGCAAACTGTCTGTCTGAGCTGAAACACATTGTTCGCTGTAGTGATGGGTAAATCAATACCTGAACAATCACTTCTACGAAAACAGGGCCTTGTTTCAGGTTATTTGATAGAAATCAGTCAAGTAACAACATTGTGCTTGGACTCCTGTTGAGTGCTGAAGTTTGTACTGAAATTTTTCACTTCTTCATATACTTGCTAAGTTTTTCCTGCAGTTTTTATATACTACTTATTAAAGCTCATATTATCCACTCAAAAACAACCACTGTACTGCTAATTGTCTTGAGTTTATACATCTTTATGCCACTGGGGAGCCATGAAAGAACAAATGTTGAAGTTCTCACCAATTTGCTGTATCTTTTCTCACCTATGCCAGTAAATTGTCCACTAGTTACTGACGTGATGTTTTAAATGTATGCCTCAGTATCTGTCAGGGATATTAGCGACCTGACTATTGTCATTGGAGCTATTATGATAAATCCCAAAGCTGCTTCAGGGTTGTAAAATACACAACTATTGAAGCAAACACTAACAATTGCAAGTGAATTAACGGCACATAGTTGTAAGGAAATCAATCGTGGATGAGATCATCCGAATGTTAAACATATCCACCTTAGGAAAAAATACAAACTAAAAAGTAAGTCCAGAAAATAAATTGTTCTGTAATCTGACATTCTGTGACACAGCAGTACTTACAGTATGTGGTAAGTATCTCCATCAAATCTAATAAAGCTTAGTATTTGATGGACTGTGAGCGATCATAAAACTGTGATGGGATTTAGGTCATTGCTTCCTGATTACCCCGGCACAGAGTTGTCACTTTTTAAGAACTGCAAAGTTGCCTGGTGTGTGGCTCTTTGCGTTAAATTTATGGTGATCTATGCATGGAGCAGACTAATGGACTTACAGTAGCAGTCTGGTTTAATGGGTCCCGTCTCGTGTGCTTGCCAAACAAAATGCCTGAGGTGTATAAAAAGAAAAAAAAGGGCCGAGAAGTGCATATTTGATCTGGTAAGCACTTGGAAACAGCCTAGAAGTTGTGGGGTTATTAATCACAGGAGTGTATTCTACGAGTGAGCAATCTTGTGTGGTGTAGCGAGGTGTACTGTACATTTCATCCCTCTGGAAAGCAATTTATTGGACCAGTTTCATTCTGCAGAGCAGGAGTGGGGGGGTCTGACTCTGAAATACCCCTTTTTCCTACATTTACTCTGACATCGCAGCTATTTATGTACTGTATGTGGAGATTTGCTGGCAGATCAGAGGCACAGAGAAGTGAAAGCACAGATAAGTGCAGGCATACTATTTGTGTTCTTGTGGATGACATTTATCTGCATGCATCGGGCATTAAAAAAGTTTGCAACAAGTTTGGATAACTTAAAGCAAAAAAAGGAGAAAATCATGTAACACCAGGTCCTTTAAATGTCAGTGTGCTAATTCACCTCAGGGATTGAGCCTTACCATTGAGATGTCAGAGGAGTGGACTCTACTCCTTCCAGGTGGATGGTCTCTAAATTGATTTTTCCTTGTTGCTGAACGTAGCATTTAAGGACGACAGCAAAAGAAGAACAGTTCTCTTTATCTACAGATATAAACAAAGATACACTGAGGTGAGAGTGGAGCTGTTGTTGTTCTTGTACACCACTGTGTTTCAACAAAGCTGAGTTACAAAGGCCTCCAGGGTTCTCCTCCATGGATTTAAGTACTAATGTCTTAAAAACATTACAAATGGATGCTCTTTGATTTAAATCCACTCACAAACATCTATAACATTTTCCTCTACTCCATAAATTAAATATAAGGTAGACTCTTCCAACACTTTGAGATAATTTCAGTCATGTAGTTGAATGCCCTCGCCAAGCAGTCAGTTTACTTAGTAAATATTAATTTAGAGTATCAATAAATTATCTTGTAGCACAAACTCTGTTGTTTCTACCACGTTAAAAACAGCCCCTAACAACCCACTCACTGAAAATGTGAAAAGAACGATCAATAGCCATATTTTAATGGAAAAAAAGTGCTTGGGAAACTCAGATGGAAAAATTACATGGCTAAGGAGCAATGGATGAGAGTTAGCCAGTATATGTCAAAAGGAAGTAACCAGACCTTGTCAGGATGCTGATGGAGTGTATTATTGTAGTCAACTGTATATCAATGTCTGTAATGTGTTATTGAAATGAAAGTCATTAAAATGTAAATGATTTAAGAAATATGCAGTGTTCCTTTGCTCACTTAGGCTAATGTCAATAAAAGGTGTTCAGTGTACTCTTTAGGGAGTGGACTTTGCATCTTGGTTTCAAAAGTGAGGCCAAAGCAAAGTGTCTTTTCTGAAGACCAAAGAAGAGAGACATTACAATTTGATTCGGATTCTACTTTATCGATCCCTGAAGATCTATTGAGTTTTCAAAGTTACTTAAATAAAGCAAACAAACTTTTCCAGACAGCAGCATTATTTCATGCCAGCTGTGAGGAGCCCGGTCTGAATGATTTGAGATATCCATCTCCAAATCAATAATTAAACACCTTACAGTATACACAAGTTTAAAAGAACAGGCCTGAATGGTGATAAGAGAAGGAAATGTGTCCAAGGAATGACAGTTTCAGGCCTGGTCTTTTTGTATGTGGAAGTGATTGACAATGTAGTTGTTTCTGTCATGTGGACAGAGAAAATTAAAAACCCCTCTTCTGTAGACAGGATTATTTTTTTTAAACAGAGAAAAAGTTTTCCCATGCAGTGTCTTTGGGCGACACACTTAACCTCAAACTGCCCTCAGTGGCTGTGCCAGCAGTGTGTGAATGGGATTAGCAGCACTTTACTTAGCAGTCTCTGCCATCAGTGTGTGGATGTGGTGTGAATGTATGAATGGGACATGTAATGCATAAAGGCTGATTTATACTTCTGCATCGCCCCTACGCGGTGCGACATGACCACCACATACTTTGTACGTCGATGTGTCCATGTTGCACAGCAATACTCCGCCGAAACGTTTGAGGGCAGTGCGGTCTCTCTGATAACCGGTTGCCTGCTTCCGGCCCGGCTACGATCTCTGTTTACTTTTCCACAGCGATTCAGAGTGCGTTATGTTAATCTTTATGTTTATCATACAGACATGAATACAGGGAAGAAGAGGAGGAGATGAAATACATGGCTGATGTGCGGCCAATGAGTGGGGACCCAGGAGTGCTCTAATTGCTGGAATTTACAATGCCGCCGATCGGACCAATCACAGGGCTTGCGGCCCGCATCGATTCTGGCCTGTTAACCAGGTTAGAGACAAAAACCTGGACCTCACCCTGTCCTCCAAATGTGTTTCAAAAACAGTCTAATCAGTCCACAAACCGATATGTCAGTATGGTGACATTTTGCAAGTATTTGCCTGCTACTATCAGACTCTTCAACAATGTTCACAGTGACCTTTGATTTCTGAAAACTATTTTGTTCATCCTTGATTCAAATTGAACCCCTGAGTCTCTCCAGTAAGAATAAGATCGTGATGACAGAACCCAAAAAACACGATGTTCAACAAATAAATAAATATGCCTGAGGATGGGAACTGATATGTGTGAGTGATTGAGGGAGTTCCGTGTGGGCGACAAAGGAATAAAACATCTAAAAAATGATTTAATAACTCCCTTCACACATTTTAGTTTTCTGCCAACATATGTTTTTCTTTTAATTGGCTACTTTAATTGTTTGTTGACTGGCTGACCCTCTGCTCTTCTCAGCGGTCATCCTCATCCAGGACAACACAGACGGGGAAGTGAGTAATTTAAATCTGAAAATAGATACTCCATCACTGCCATGATGCTCTCATTATTCATTTCATTTTGTTTTCTCTGAGAGTAAAAAAAATCTATTTCTGAAAATAGCTGAAGCTTAAAACACAATGAAGTCACACACAGCGAGAAAATGACAAACAAAGGCACAGACAAATGTCATCTTTTCTCAGAAATGTCGTGTTTGTGTGAATGTCTGCTCTAATGAGACGGAGTGAAAGAAATGAGATCAGGCCTGACTTGACGGAAAAAACAAAGACAAGCGCTGCATCAAATAAATGAAGTCTTTTACTGTGAAAGAACTGCTTCAGCATCATCTCAGCGCTGACAGCTTCTTTCCTTCCTTATTTTCCTTCAGCATCATTACAAAATTTGTGCCTGTTTTTTACTCAATGACAGACAAACAACAAAAACATGAGACATTTCTTACCTCGAGGCATCTAAACAGACTCAAGAGACTTCATCCTTCATCTTTTAAATGATCCATCACTTGGACAAAGATGTTGTCATTTCTGTGCTTAATACTAGGAGAGTAAATGACTGATTCTATTAGAATTCATACACCAGATAATATGTTTCCCAAACACCCCACAGGATGGTGTGTTGTGAGTCACAGCTGTTACCGTGTCACATTTCTCTGCTGTTGGCTCCTAACGGTGCCACTGCGAGCTACAGAGTAGTGTTTGCTTTGCAGACATCAACCTCTGTGAGGCAGACAGGTGTGTTGGAGGACAGACTGAACAGAACCAAAGGATGAGAAAGAAAACATACATTTTAGTCAGGACCTTCCACACACGTAAGACATTGTATGTGTTGTATAATAAAAATACTTTCCCTCTCATTTTTGAACATATATGTTCAAAAATGAGAGGGAAAGTATTTTTATTATTTACTAATCATTTAATGATACTTAAATTAAAGTAAATCAAAGGAGCAAGGAAAACTTCAGTTTGACACACCATTCATACACAGCTATGACAGATTACTGTCAGTAATATGGTATTAGTGTTCCGTTTTTGTGGCAATGCATTTTAATCCCAACATTTATCCCATCTGCAAAGTGATGTCAATCTAATGTGGTGTTTGAAAGGCTTTTACATTGGTAGCAACCATGAACGTGTCATGTGTGAACATGTCATGTAGGTTACAGTGCGAAACTTACTATTAAATCTAGAATATAATTTGCTCCAGATGCATGCAGTCTGTTTTTTGGGGGGCTCAAGGGGAATAAGGTTTAAACTGTGTTCCTGCGTTAACTTCCATTGTGTTCAGCAACATAGAGTTACTGTGCAGATGTGTAGCTTGTTCTAGTGCCATCTGTTATCATGACCCTGCCAGATACCCAAAGGGTAGTTGAGCAAAGCCTACAATTGCGATGATAGTTGTGAGGTTTGTCCCTACCCATCGCCTGCGAATTCAAGGTCCCCGTTTCTCATGAACTCATATAAAATGTTCAAAAAGCTTAACCTGCATACCAGCTAGCTCCATTTTTATTCTGGGAGATAATTTCTCGGATCCCCTACTCACATTTCCTTGTATCTTTCAATACTCAGGAGTATCATGACTGACTTTATAACTGGTTAACCTATATAGTTTTAAAATGCACTTGACTGTAGGCCACCCTGACGTGGCACAGTAAGGTCAAATCTGTTGTCCTAGATCTGCAACATTCCAAAAAGTAATCAAATCTGCTTTTGTTCTTAGAAAGAAAATACTATTTAAAAATATGATGGCTCTTGTGGGATGCTCCTTCATAACTTGTTTTATGTCAACAGTTTTTCAAGGTTTTTTTTTCTTCTTACTTCCCTGCATTAATAGATCAATTCAAAAAGCTTCACAGAGCTGAAACACAAACATGTATAACATTCACATAATTAAATGAGAAATCAAAATAAAATACCTGTTAAAACTTAAGATTTTGACACTAAGCTAAACTAAGCTAAAATAAGACAAACAAGTGTGTTGATTATTGTCAGGTAATCTGCTTTTTCTGTCCACCAGTGTTCATTTGTGGATAATAAGAATATTAGAAAACAATGAATATGGGCACACAATATGAAACAATTAAAAATATATGCATTTGGCACCATAGTTGATTCTATCTTACATGATGTAGAAGTCTGTTTCACTAAAACAGTTTTAATATATGGTGTAGAAAATAGAGCTTGTGAAGGAAAATTCCAGAGTTAACTATGTTATCTCTCAGCTGACATAGAAACCGGTCGATGCTGAATGAATTGCGGATCAGTGACTCTGTGTTTGCTCGACTGAGCTTTCAGTGTGGAGTACGACTTCAACCCGACAGATGCTTCCAGGTGGAAGTGGACCAGAGGGCTGCGCTGTGTTTCTGGAGCACTGCCACCAAGATCTCCACCTAGTTGACCCGCACTCCTACTGCACGGCATCCCTCAGACAAAGACGACTCCTCTGGGTCTGACTGACCGCCCCACAGAGCTGTTACCGGATCAATAATTAAGTCAAAATGCTGCAGCCTGCCTGGAGTCTGTGAAGGGTGAAGATTTATGCACAGTGAACAATCTGATTGGTCCCCAAATGTCAGGAGAGATAAATTGATGCCAGAGAAGTAACTGTATTCCTCTTGAATAGTAATTGCTACACTAGGCTTCTTATCCACTCACATCCCTGCTACTGGCATGTCTCCAAGGGCTTTCTTTTAAGTGCTCCATGGGAATCTCTTTTTGCTGTATCGAGAAAATTCAAAGACACCCTTTTCTTATAATTACTTTCACTGGTTCAAAGGGGAATTTTAAACTTTCAAACTGAAAGTCAAGACTCAGTGGCCATCTAGTGCAGCTACAACAGCTCAGTAATTTTATAACTGCAAAGATACTCTTTTCTTTTTCTGATTGGCACTGTCTAAGAAATATTCATGGAACATTATTTTGAATACTTAGCTAGAAGCTAGCAGTCGTGTTAACCTGCAATAACAATTCATAAAACCATAAGGGCACATACTTACAAAACCATTTCAGTACATTTTCATGAACACATCTCTGAATATTTGAAAGAATATGATTTGTCTTCAAATGGTCTCCAGCGTAGATTTGGCAGCAGAGCTGTAGTGCTGGGTTAGGGTACACCTATGCACTTGTGCACACCAGACTTACATCGAATCTCATGCAGCCTAGAGTCGCTCAACATCACAGTAAAATTAGGACTACAAATCAGACTCTTGCGTTACATTAGTGCATACTGGACTTTACTATTACCTGTTATATTGTACTCTGTCTTACTTTTATTGATGTACTGCTTATTAAGCTCCTTTATCTTCAGTTGGTTGTTTGTGTCCAGGCTTTTTCATTCTTACCTTCCAGAAACTCTGTACTTGAGGTGCAAGGCTAAATTGTTAGTATTTAAGATCTTTTGTTTTGCTCCACCTCCCATCAGTGTTGCTTTATGCTCTTCCGAACACTCCAAAATCTTTCCTTACAGCTTTCATGTTGAAGTTTGTTAGCGCGTAAGCTGTCGTGCGCACATAATTAATGCTTCATCTTGCGGTTTGCTTTGGCAGAAATGTGCTTTTTTGCTAAAACAGTTGTAGTTTAAGTTGACAAAAGTAAAACTGCCTGCCCCGAAACAAAAACCGTTAGCTCAAAGACACTAAACATCTCATAGTGTTCTACCGTATGGGGATAATTACCTGTGAGTTTGAGTAAAACTTTTAACCTGAGAAAAAGTTTCCATTTAAGTATAACGATATTTCTTTGAGAAGCTTGAAGCAAAAAAAAAGGGATTAAAAATATGCTCATTACATGCACATTAAAGCTTAAAGAATAAGGAAAATGCATTGGCCTGTAAAAGATGGAGCTGTTTAAAGTCAAAGTGTCACACTGAGAGGGATTAAGTAAGGTAATTACTGCAGCCAGCTAATTAACTGACTTTCTTAAATACTCAAAAGCAGTTTTGTCATTTGCTTAATGGTCTTGAGAAGAAAGTAGCATCAGTCGGCATCGCCCTTTATCACTGAGCTCTTAAGGACACTGTTTACTATTTCAAACACTGCCCTCCGTTGTGATTTATGACAGGCAAAATGATTGTTTACTGTGCACAATTAGAGAGATAAAAGATACAGAGCTGGGTAAATAATCATAACACATTTCTGTTTGTTGTCACTGACTTCTGAGTCATTCAAAGTAGACATTGCAAAAGTTATCCTGTCCAACTGAGCCGCTGGCAGAGTGTGACCATTCAAGCTACATCGTCACTATAATGACATCCCAAACAGCCATTCGACGATGTAGATGTCAGTGGAAATTTATATTCTGTCTCTTTCAGTTATGACTGACAGGGACGAATCAGAGTCCAGTTCAAGCCTTTGTTTTCCTAAATGATGGACACTAATAACCTGCTATTTACACTCCCATTTCCTTCTCAGTTCCCCTGATTCATCCGCTAAACAAGCACTTAGGGAAAACCACCGTCCTGTGAGCAAATTGTAAAGTAACAGCCTTTGACGGATAGATTGGGCGGATGGTTTTAGACGAATTAAGAGTGACTGCCTCCGTCTTCTGTGGTGCTGTCATTCCACAGAGATGACACTTTTCCTGTTCTCTCTCCTCCTTGCTCTTTCGTGCTCCACTGCGGTTCATTCCTACTCACCCCAGCTCTGTGCAGGCTCCTTCACCTTTTGCTTCAAACATGAATAAACAGTAATGCTCAAATCCCACTTAAGATTCTAAACCCGGGCTGCCACTTATTTTCCAAGGACTGGACCAAATAAGGCCAAAGGCTGCTTGCAGGGATGGGGGGCAGCTCTTTTTCAATGCACGTCCTTGAAAACATAACAATAAAACCATACTTCATCACTGCGTGTGCTAGTGTAAGCTCCTCTGACATGTCCTGGAAAAAAATACACAAGAACAAAGCTCATAAAGAGCTACTCTACCCTTGGTTTCAAGGTTAAGTGATTGTATTGTGTGAAAAACTCCAGAGGTTTTTCATTTAGCCTCTTGAGATGCACACTCGATCCAATGGCAACGTCTCCTGTTGCTAAAAAGTATAATAATCGTCCTCTGTTCACGGTAATTAGATCAGGAAATGTGCATGTAAGCTGTCTTATTACTGATGGTTACTAACCGACTGTTTAATCAAACTCAGACACTAATTCACATTTGATGAGTTTGTATGAGTCTAATGCAAGAGCAGATTAAACATGTTCATCCCTCACTCCTATTCCACATAATGTAATTCATAACGTAATTAGCCTGTTTTTATTAGGACAGCTGATATGTTAGCCTCAGACAGTCTGGGGGGCATCCGTTAAATATATCTCTAATGGTCTAACTCTGTTGATGCAGGTCTTGTTTTCTTTGCTCATTGTAATACTGCTATGTAAATAGTGTTTCCTTTGTTTAATGGTTAGCTTCAGAGCCATGCAGTGAGCATGAATACAACTTATATTGTCATTCATACAGACATTTAAATTCCAACAGCGTAGAAAATGCATCTCCATTTTCTAGATCAAAATACGATGCCACCCTACGAGATGCCATCTGTAATCTGTGCTTGTATACATCCAGGTAGTACAGTATTAAGGCATTACAGTAGTAGCCTTTAACTAGGGCGACAGCCCCGGCTAGTGGCTGCACTAGACCTTCAGACACAACATATGACAGGTATCACAGTACGGTGGCTGAGAAGGGCAGGTGATCTGCAGTAACACTTTACAATAATTATACACATTTTTTAGATTAATGCTTACTTCATGTTGAAGTAATGCATGACTTATGATACATTTGTTTGAATGCATGCAGGATGCACCATTAGTTCCTGTTACTCATCATGAACTACTAATCAAGTTGCTATGAATAAACACGTCATTACCTGAAGTCATAGTAGCTTGATTATTAGTTCATGATTAGTAACACGAACTAATGGTGCATCCTGCATGAATTCAAACATAAATCAATCATGAGTTATGCATTACTTCAACATGACGTAAGCATTCATTTGCTAATAAATGTGTACCATTTTTCTAAGTGTTACCCAAACTGCAACTGCCTGAGCGATCTTTATCAGGAGAAACGAGCTGCAAATTCAGAAACGATGCATCTTTAAAAATGCAAGCAACGGTCAAAAGGGAACACAACAACAGAAACACATTCCAAATGAGAAAATATGCTGCAAAGAGCCAAAACAACTGCACTAACACCAAACACGCTCCAAATACACAAATAATGTAAAGCAAAATACACACGAAATCATAAAACACCTCTAAGAGAGAGAAGTGCTTCAAAATGAGGCTTGACAATGGAAGTGCTCCAGGCCTGTGGGGGTGCTGGGTGACACAGCTTTAAAGTTGACTTTTGGTTGACTTTGGTTGTTTGAGGAAATTCTAGCCTAAATCAGCTGGTAGCATGGCCGTAAAATACTGAGGCTCTTTAACTTATTGTTTTGTATGTATACAATGTAAAGTATCGACTCATTGATCCCTAACATCTCCTAAAAGATCAGGTTTTTAAACACGTTAAACCCAAAGCTGTGGCACAAAAGAAAGAGAAAGAAGAGGAGACGGTAAGTTGCTGTGGCGAAGCAATCTTGAGAGGTGGTGAGTAAAGTGAGCATAATTATTTTCCAATTGTAACAGCAGTTGTGTGCTGAAATAAAAATAACCACAAAAACATCCCCACACAAACCTGTAGGAGGTTGCTCCATGTAGATGTTTTCAGATTATTATTATAGCTGGTAAGATGTTCTTTCACAGTGCAGTGTGCAGGTTGGCAATTAAAAAGATTGCCCCGTTTTGTGCGCCAAGGCCTTTTACATTTGGGTCAGAGAGAAATATTACACTATTTTATCTCAGATCTAAATCCTGGTATGAAGACTGCCTTGGTAGATAGTGCCACATACTAATACTAGGATTTCTGGAACTGTAAGGATGTCTGCTTTGGACTACATACAGTTCATTTAAGATGATTTGGGAATAGATCTCCTGCCAGATAAGCAAAATAAAACAAGTCTCTCTGATTGTGAAAGGATCAAATTCAGCCAAAGCATCAGATTTCAATTTGTTTCTTCTATATGAATTTCATTTTTTACGCCCCTCTTATACAGATACATCGATAGCTATCATTTTTTAGAATGTAACATTAACTGATTGTGGTTGTGGTTTTGTTGTGGTATTGCACTCTTGGATCACTCATGCACAAAGAGGAAAAAGAAAGAGGGTCCTGAAGTCTTGGCTCAGGTGACCTCATTGGGCATTATTACACAATTTTTCTTTGCTGTTTGCAGCAGCAACTTTTCGTCCTTTTTAGCACCATCCATCAGCCCTGCTAGTTGATACCCTCACCTTATTGCCCTCTTCTTCAAATGGCCTCATGGGAAATCTATAGCTGCACTGTATTAAGTAAAACCTCATGCTTGAGGAGTGCAGCCCGACTCCTGCTGACTCATAAAAATGATGGAGACTGTGCTGACATCAGCTGAATATAATTCTATTACAGCACCCATTTGTTGTTAGGTTTCACTGCAGCTTCATTCAGTTGTCTGGATGACCCTTCATTTATTTTAGTGCCGTGTTTGGGGGGGGAAAGGGCAGCACCTGAGCACTTTGGATGATCCTCCGGAAGCCAACCCATCAGAGTTCAACTGACGGATTGAGACGATGCATTCTCTCTTCTCTTCTCGCGCTTTCCCCTCCACTCTGCTGCTAATGCATGACATGTTCTCTGGTTCTAGGGCTGCAAATGGAGCTCTTAGCTGCTACTCCAAAATGGATTAGGCGTTTTTCTTTTCTATTTTTTATCCTATAGCTTCGGTAGAAGCATGAAAGCATGTGTCATATATGTGACTTATATAATGCATGTTCAAACAAATCCATAAATTATAGGAGTGGGAGCTTTTCCATGCTTCTTATATGTCACATTTCTTTACTGCAAAAATTCAGTTGCGAGCTATTAAGTCTTGAGCATAATGTTGTTTTTTTATCATCATATTTTACTCTCAGCTGGATGCCTTGTCAATGGAAACGCCCACATATTTTCCCATGCTTGAAGTATGAGTTGTCTGCCTCTTTAAGCTTTGACACTGCCCCATTTACAGCACATTAATACTTTATCTTGTTGACTTTAACAGTGTGTACTTTCCCAGCTGTTCCACATTAAATCTTTTCCTTCAATCTGTCTGTCAATCCTTTTTTCTTCTCTCTCTCTCTCTCTCTCTCTCTCTCTCTCTCTCTCTCTCTCTCTCTCTCTCTCTCTCTCTCTCCCCCCCCCCCTCTGGTGTGTTTGAGTCGTGAGCAGGAACAGGTGGCCCCTGTCAGGAAGTGGGTTGGCTCGTGCTTCAAGTAACCCTTCATTCTTCTGTTACTCCCAGAGGAAAATACTACCCACTGTGATGTGGCAAGTCTGTGGGCTGAATGGTTGTTGCTGCTTTTCTTAAAGCTGCTCATGTAAAGCTATTCATGCTCACTTTCAAACACTCGTCATTCTTCTTCTTGTAGGTTCCACTTTCCCCTTTCTAATTCATCAGAAAAAGATAATTTTACATGATAATAGGATTTCCAATGCATGGAGTTTTCATAATTGGTGCATTTTGCTGCACCATTGTCACTCCTCAGGATAATACATATTATCAAGCTCAGACCTAAATATATTGGAAACTACTTTGCTGTGACAAAATAGACCCAAAGTGCAAACGTGATAAGTTTACATAACAGTGTTGTGCATGAACGCGCTACAATAAACCCGTTCATTGAACACGCTCATATCTTTGTGAACAGCAAACTGAATCGCTCAGTTTGCAGCTCAGGAACAGAAACTGGAATGGGAATATTGTTCACTCTGTAGGCAGAGAAAGGCCACTCACATTCCGGCAACATCCGAGAGGTATTGAGAGTTGCCGAGAGTTACATAGTGCTGGGTTTACTGTAGCCGAAGTCAGATTTACGGCACTCAACAGTCTAGAAATCCAGTAGTTAGCGACACCTGTGAAGCAGCTTTCAGGATTCGATAATGTAAGGGAGTTTTTATGAATGAATCATAACAGACCCCAACTGGCTGATATGGTTTTATATGCATGTAGCTTTTTGAGAATGAGGAATAGTTCACTTTAGTTTTTGCTTGTTTAGTTTTATTTTCCCTCAGATCTTCTATTTTAGGGGATTTTCTTTGTGTATTGGTGTGTTAAAGTCGAATCCTTTAGGTATGAAGTGGCAGATTTCTTGATTCAGTTTAAAATGTCACTTGGCTAGTTAGAGCTACTCTTTAGTCCTGACGCATGTCCACCGTCATTCATAAAAAAAAAAGAATCAATCTACTCACTGGTCCGCAATTCATTCTCCGTTTATTCCATGAGTTTTCCAATTTCTTCCACAAAAAACAATTCAAACACAGGCTTAAATTAAGCCAGGGTCAAAAAACATTAATCATGACAATTCAACTAGCCCAAACAAAAGAGTTTTACACACACCTGTGCCTCCTGCCTTCTATACTTGCTGGCCCCGCACATAAACAAAATTCAGCAGGTAAATTCCCAACTTAAGTTAAAATGGCTTCTACAAGGTAAATATTCAGCTGACAGATTGTAGAGTAAGATGTGTGTTTCTAAGTTTTAATAGCTGCATATTTTCTTGGCTTTTGCACTTAATACCTGTCGATGATTCTGTAGAATACAGTAGTTTATGTAGTTTAATAAATGTCAGTGACTTAAGGATTGAGACTGAATTATAGATGCCTCTACTGAAAAAAGAATATAGGTGCATCTAAATCATCTCTTCATCATTTTTTTACCTGCCAGACATTGAATGTGCAAGCATCAACACTGCGGTGATGTTGGCCTGCTGACATTAATATTTGGTGATACTAGTGTGGCTGTCCATTCTTGCACATGTAATCTTTTTTTTGTTTTGAGCCAAACTATAAATATAAGATGTTATTTTTCAAAGTAAAGGCAGAGGCTTATTTAACCAATAGCACAGAAAACAGTGTGCTCCACTTTCTGTTTTTATTCTAGTATTTCTTTTAAAATGTATGTATGTCTGAGATTTGTAGCCCTTCTCTTTATTGGGTTCATGAAAACAAAAGAGAGGGCCATTCTCAGAGGGTGAAATTCAGGCACAGTTTAACATATTTACTGTTCCCTAAAGGGAAGTTTAATCGCCTCTCAAAACAGGGACATTTGTTTGCAGGTACACACAGTTATTGTTTTTCCCAGCTGGGATCAGCAGATCCTCAAGGATATTAAAACTGTGGATACTCTCATAAGCACACCCAGAGGAACATGCTGGCTCGATGCTGTAGATAGTTGTTATTAAAGAAAGTGGTCAGTTGGCAGCAACACCTCTCCGCGTCTTTTTATCTCTCATGTCCTCCGCGTCTCTTTATCTCTCATGTCATCCGTACAATGAAAGATTGCTGCGTGGAACTGACAGTCATGTTAATTTGAGCTCTAAAGATCAGATTTCAGATGTCTGCGCAAAATAACTGGGCAGATATAAAAACCAAACAGATCGATGATAAATGATATGTTTGCAGTGTGAGTGTCAGAGTTGAACACAAGGCAGGGAGGGGCTAAATGCTGACCGGGGGGCAAAGCTGCTGACTTCACTGCACTGAGGCCCAAGTTGGAAGTGATGAAAGATCGTCAGGGAGGATTTGTGGGTGTGAACAGGTGAGCTGGATTTCCAGAACAGTCAGACGACATCTCATGGACAGGTGGAGAATAGCAGGTCTATTTGAAATGCACTGTGGTCCTGGGGGGAGGTGGGAAGAGGCTGGTCACAAGGAATGAGGTTCATACTGATGAAAAAACTGAAGAAGCACTAAGAGATAAAGAAGAGATTAAAAAAAAAGATGTTTGTTTGTTCTTAATATCTTAAGGTGGCACTTACCTGAAATTGCTGCTAATTACTCAATCAGAAAGATTAATGTTCAGCTTGTCTGCTTGTAATACATTTCTTGATCCTAACAATATTTACCAAAATACTCTGAATGTAAGTTGCATCTGTGTAACAAAAATAACATCAGATAACACACAAAAGCTTTTCAAAATGCAACTTGGCTGTCAGAATGAGCCTTCATCTTCGTATCCTGCTATTTGTTTTCTTCAGAAAAACATATTTCCTCACAGAAACCTTTTGTTTCCCTGCCGCACAGAAAACTGATAAGATTGCTGTCTTCTTCAAATGCCTGCAGTGATCAATATTTACAACAACCCTATCTACTGAAAATCATTTGCACTGATTTGCAGCAGTGAATACATTGTGAAAGAAAAGCTCATTGTTTCCAATGTTTGTCTTATGACAACCAGACAGGATCAGTTTTATTCTATTGTATTCTTGAGGCAGCTGAAGTAACTTGGTTTATGGTCTTGGTGAAGCATTGATCCATTTAAAAGTGACATAAAACATAACTTAAGACACAACTTTTAAATATTAAACTACATAGATCCAAAACCCAAATGTTTTAGTCATCGAGACATGTGCCGCCTAACTATGTAAAGTGTGATAGTACAAAAACAATTTAGTGGTCACAGGGTTCACCTACACTTTAAGCAGCCTTCAAAGATACCTGGCATGTCAGGAGGTCAGGTTGACACTTCAGTCCAACCGTATATCTTCTTCATAATAAGACTTTGACATTTTTCTAACCAACCAAATGTTATTTTAAAGCGTGGAACAACATTGAGCCTTACAGTAAACCAATCCTATGACAGACCACTTATCTCTATGAGTATTTGTATAAAACTATATGAAAGGTGATTATTATGCAGAGTGAAGTCTGGATGTGTCATTAAGGCTCCTTTTAGGAGTTTTCTTCAGGTTGTGACACAGCCTGAAATTAATACTGACGCCTCTTTATGACCTGAAAATGCAAACAAGACCATTAACAAGGAGAGTGACTATTTCTATAGAGTTATTATAATGTCTCAAACCACTAGGTTTCAGACTAAGGGATGAACTGCACGCTGCTGATACAGTCTTTTTTCATATTTCACAAAGCAAAGTTTCTCAATGAATGAAACATTTGACTCCTTAAAAAGCATAAGATTTTATTTTGTAAAACAATTAAAGGGCGAACCACACATGTAAAGGACAAAATCTGCAGAATGTAGAAACCAAAAATCGACACAAACTAAAGTTCCTCACAGAAGCTTTAATATATTGACCTTTTAAATTGCAAAGAAACAGCCAAGAGCAAATATCCACCTTTTTTTCAATAGTAATAGCAATTTAATCCATAAAGCACAGTTTATTAGAGGTTAGCTTGATGTGCTTTTAGATTTAAAGTAAAAATACTGGAAAATTAGATTCAACAGTTTCTTCTTAAGTCATGGATGAAGCAAAAAATCAGATAAATAAAGCATGCATTAGACACACCACTGCATGCACCCAAAAGCATAAAAAAGTCCAATAAAAAACCTAAAAGAAAATACAATCAACAACATCAGTGATTACTTTCACATACAGACACTCACACACAGTAGTTTTTTTTATAAATAGAGCAAGTTGTAATGAACCTCAGATCAGAGAGTAGGGCCACAGCCAGTAAAGGTCAGCTTACTGGAACTAGATGTACCTAAAGGTACAGCCAGAGGACCTCCTTTTTTAATGTTTGTTCACATGTAAATATAAATGACACAAAATTAGACAGAGGGAAGACGGGACTAAAACAAAATACATAAAGGGACAATAGAAACTCTGCTGGAGGATCTCCTCTTGGCGAGCTCAGGGCCTGATGGGTTAGTAGTCCGTGACAAAGTAATGCAACATACAATTACCATCACCATGATTAATCTGCCTATTAATTCCCCAATTATTCAACAAATCTTTATGGGGGAAAACAGCTCATCCCAATTTCCAAAATTTCCCCAGTGTGACTATTTTGGATTGCTTCTTTTGTCCAACCAAGAGTCCAAAACCCGACCATTGTGAGAAAGAAAAGCATAAAATCCTCATTTAGGAAACTGAAATGAGCAAATAATTTGAATTTTCTGCTTCAAAAATGAGAAATGGATTTGTTGATTAGCAAAATAATTGAGGATACGTTTGCTTCAGACTTATTCACGATTGCAAGCTTTCTTTATTTTTGGTACACCTGTGTTTAAATTTTAATTGGTGCATTAATTAGTGTCCACATTTTAGCCCCATTATGTTAGTGACTTTGTAGACCCCAGGCAGACTTTCTTTGTTAGCCGTAGGAAATTTGAAGAGCTCGATCAACAATAAACAGTACCCCACTTTCCAAGTGTACAATATTGTATGCACCAACTGTGCACCTCCCAAACAGGTTGTCATGTTGCTGTGCTATCACACAGACAGCCAAAATGCCAGCTCGTCTTCCTCCCTCTCTGCAGCCCACATGAAAGTGATGGCTGAAAAGGTCACAAAAACACTGTACTTTCTCCGTATCTCCCTTGCATCAGTAAGCCTGAACAGCGCGGTCAATAAATCGGAATGACAGGCCGGATCATTGGCTGCTGTCTGCGGGTTCCTACCTCTCTGTTGTTTCATCCCCTGTGTGTGTCTCTGTCAAGCCCGTCTTCATCTGGACACTCTTACGCAAATATTGATTCAAGCCTTCGTTAGCTCAGCTGGCAGCCGTGAAAGCGGATGTTACCCAGAAAGCTTTTTGACAGACAGTGACCAACAGGATGCGGTCGAGCTCAGCACAGGCTAAAACAAGCACCATGTTTTTTCAGTTTGATAGTTTGACATGATAGCTTTGGAGAGGTGGATTCATATCAGAGAGAGAGAGAAGATGAAGGTATCTGTGCAGTGATTCAGATGTGCAGTTTTCATTTTGCATTCATTTTGTCTTATCAGCATTATACCTGGGTATCAACTTCACCTTTTTTTCCACAGATTTTTGAAATCCTCCCTTTATTTCTTTCTCTTGTGGTTCTGTGAGATAGAGGCTGCGTCTTGAGCTTCACAAAGGTGTTAAAGGATGCAGGCAGCAAAGGTTTCCTCTCTTTCAGCCTTCCCTTTTGGGCATGCTGACATATCGATCCGAGCGTTCAAACCCGGGCAAAGGCAAAGATGTCTGTGTCCGTTTCAACTCGCAATGCACCCTCGGTTTCCATGGCAACCGGAGGCCGTTCGTGCTCCTGTCTCCGAGCAGCCTGCAGGTTGTCATCAGTGCCTGAGGTGTGGTAATGTGGTGTGGTTTTTCTCCATCTCCCTGTTTTTTTTTTTTTTTGCCTCCCTCTGTCTCTGCTAAAAAAAAAGCCTAACAGGGATTCTACGGAGAAAGGTGCAGTCACGATTTGTCTCTTTTGATTGTTAACTGTCACACTGCTCACATCAGAAGAGTACACACACACACACACACACACACGCACGCACACGCACGCACGCACGCACGCACGCACGCACGCACACACGCACACACACACACACACACTGTTGTGCTGCTCTTTGTGGTGTTGGTGGGGGCTTACACAAGGTGACTCTGCTGACTGTTCATCATTTCAGCATTTGGGTCATGCTTCAGTTCCACCTCATTGCAATTTTGTCCGTGTTCAAAACGTTTTTCTCCTTTTCTGCTGGTCAAGCACAAAACAGTTTGTGACAATATTTGTTTCCTGGAGGAGCTGCTACGAGAATGAATTACTTGCTGGTATTCAACATCGGTTCTGTCAGTAAAAGCTGAATTCACACTTTGACCACATTCGTCATAAACGTGTGCTCAGATAAATGAGACAATGGCTCACAAAATGAATCCCTCCATTACTCCACTGCAGCTCTATGCAAAACATCATCAAGTTAATGTGTCGAGACTGTACAATGTTTGTTTCTGTCGTTGGTGGGTGTAATTAACTAATCTCACATGGGGATGCAGGCCCTGTGAATTAATCACAAGAAAATATGGTACTAATATACACGAGTTGTTAGGGTAGAACAGAACTGGAGGAACTTTGAATTGTTCTAATGAAAGCCACTGGGAATATAAGTCCACAATAGCCTCCTCATGAAGTCAATTCAAATAATGGTGTGCACTTAAATATATTTGTAGTAAGGCTGTCACCATAGCAGATTTCACCTCAGAATTACATTGCCCCAAAATTTGTTGTAATATTCATTGAAAACTAAAGTAAGGACAGGCAAGACATGGGTGTAGCAACAATTGACTTGGGTTTACTCACTTGCTGACATCCTTTTCTTATGATCTTTAAAGTTATGTTTCATCTGCGTCCCCAGCCCTGTGATAGAAACATCTTATCAAACAAAACTCAATCTTCTTCTGTGTGTGATTCCCATCCATCTTTTTTATGGAATCCAGAAAACTCCCAAACTGATAAGGAAACTTTTTTTTGATTTGGGCAGAATACCTCATTTTCATCCGTCAACTCCTCTTGCATGATTTGCACTACAGTAGTAGCCTTACACTGCGGTGAGGACTAGCTAGCTGGTTAAAGAGTCTTCTTCTGCTGCTTCTTTGTCTTCCCTGTGTTTTCTGTCAGGTGGCACCATGCACAAAGAACCACCATCACCCTCCAATATATGAACCAATTGGTTACGTGGTATTTCTGTTTGCCTATTTTAAGCACAACAATCACAATTGCAATTTTCATTTGTAGCATTGGTACTAGTTACTATTCCTCCAATCTAGGGATTTTGTAACAAAAGTGTCATTCAATCGGGTGTAGTTTTGCTTCGAGATGCAACACAAAGTCATGGAGCCTATCCCAGCTGTCACTGGACGAGAGCCAGGGTACACCTTGGACAGGTCGCCTGTCCATCACAGGACAGGTCGCCTGTCCATCACAGGACAAGTCGCACATCAGTTCTTTGGCTTTTTACATCTGTAGCATTGTCAGTAGCCCAAGTATTGCCAACTGCAGGTGCTGGGTGTAGAGCTCTGGGAGATTAGTGCAAGCCATTGGTGATCCATTTTATGCGGCAGGTGTTTGCTATAGGAGGGGGGAATTTAGCTCTCTAATAATATAGAACTATCTAACACACAGAGCCATCATCTAGAATTGCAGCCATGGCTTTGAAAACAAACGGAAGGCATCTCAGCAGATGTGCATGAGTGTGCTGATCATGATGTGGGTAGCAAATAATTTTCTTTCCCACCATCCAGTGACCAGTTGAAATGAATGTGTAAAGATAACTTCTGATTCTGACTCAGATACATTAAACAAAATGTCAAGGGCAGCATGACACTGACGGTCATATTGGTCATTGATGTTCATATAAACAAGGCAGATCCTACTCATGTGATGTGTCCTGACTACCCAGTCTTGAAAATGGTCTTAACATCAAAAACAGCTGTTCTGTGAACTTGATTTGTCTAATGAGCAGTAATTTTCTGAGAGGTTTTTATGGATGATTAAGAAGACAGTTTTTTTATATAATTCTTGCATTTTTACACGGTTAAGCCAAATTTCCCATCACTTTAACAATAATGCATTGGTTTGCTATGATGTGCAGCAGCTCCGACCATTACTTGGGTGGAAAATCAGTTAAAGAAAATTAATTTTGGATCTTTCAGAAATCTCAAAAACACTCAAGCACACCTAGTTGCACCACCAATCTTTACCTGGCTTGAAATCAATACTCGCCCCAATCGCAGCTATACACATAGCCCCCAAAGGTTCGCCTTACACTCTCCTCGTAAAATATTTCCAGCACATTGGTGAGTGCAGTATAAAAGAAAATGGATTGGAGCACAGTCTGGGTCATCTTTGTCTGAGCACAACAGCACACACAGGTGCTTTTAAGAAAGGGCAACAATTTTATGTGGATACAATGAAATGTCTGTCATCTTTGGAGATGGAAATGCTATTTTTTTAAAAAAAGAAGGGTGTGTGCGATTGTTGGGGACCATTAGTGCTACAATGGAATACTATGAAGGATTAATAAGTGCAATTGAAATTCAATTTAGAAGGACTGGGGCATAAACCATTGGAAAAGGTTTGCCTTGTGAAGACTCATAAATGTATGTGTACATCAATATGTCCAAAAGGTGGTCTGAAACTAGTTCTTTGTATATTGGACATCTCTCAATGGTACCAGCTGCTTTTGAAACTGGAAAAAGAGATCAGAAAGTTGTCAAAATGAATGGAAGTGAAATGTATAGAAATTGTATCCAGATCTGAAGGCCTACAGTTGTATTCCCATGTAAACCAGATATATTGTTATTGTGTAAGAAAGAAGAAAAATTGATTCAAATTCCTCATCTGTGTCTTGTCTGCAGCTGATCCTGATAGAAAACAAAGCTACAGCCATGCACAATGCTTCTGATATGGATGTTTGATACTCAGAAGCTGCAGAAACATGTGTGCCTTTGAAAGACAATGCACTGAATCCTGACAACTTAAAATTATGTGATGTAAAGTGAGAAAACAAATCAAAGAGGAATGCTAACCGAGGCATTTTGAGCCAAACATTAAAGGAGAGCACTAATATTCTTTACAGTGAAAGGGTTGTATTCACTGAGGATTTTTATTGAATCTCTATGTTTGTGAGAGCTACTTGCCTTTCTCACATCCATCAACAGAATTTTACTCATGAGCATCTCTAATGATTGTATTCAAACTAAATTGAGTCTTAATTTGTCCCTTTTTCATGAACTGTTGAGTGAGTTATGTAAATGAACAATACATAGTATTTATGTGTTACCGTTAGCACTTGTTTGGTCAACAACAGCATTACTTTCATTTTGTTAGGGGATAAAACAGATCCCAAAATGGCAAATTCAAATCATAATAAATAAAGACTTTTAAAGCTCCTGTGAGGAGTTATGAAACAGACTGAAACTATTGGTGAGAACTCTCTATGACAAACTAGGCCATCAACACTGACAGCTTTTATATATTGTAATTTTTGAATACCTGTAGTTGCTGACAGGGGTAAGTGTCAGACGAGACGATTGACAGCACCCTTTAAAAAACGTCTCTTTTTCTCTTACTTTTCACAGCAAACACTCACAGTAAGTGATACATTTGACTGTTGAAATAAAGAAGGATGATATTTTTGTCACTTAACACCTCCTACGCCTATACAGGACAAGTTCAGCAGAGTAATGACAGGTATTTCTTTGTCCACAGGGGGCAGCAAATCAACACAATCAGAAAGTGGGGCTTTAAATAATAAATCACACTTAACTTCTGCAGCACTTTTCATCCAATTGATGATACTCAAATGTCTGTGAGTTCAGACAAATAGAAATAGGAGCTGAGAAAAGGCTTTCATTGATCTTATCAGTTTACTGTGTGAAAATACCAGAGACAGAGAGAGAAATAAATTCCGACTTTAAGTGTTCATGCACTTGAAAGTAAAACAGACTTTGTAAATGCATGATGATGTGAGCAGATGGATAAACAATAAATCTGATTCAAAAGAAAAATAGAATTAACTATTCCAGCCCCATGAATGAAGGCTACAGTCTTTGAAGTGAACTCTATCCACCATTAACTGTAAGCAGAATGGACAGTGGGCCTTCATGTCAGCCTATTATGAGCTTATAAAGGGAAAAGGCCATCTCCACACATATTGTACTGGTGCAGCAAAAGCATGCACAGAACTATGATTTGAAGCAGACACTTATTGCTTTGGAGAGTTCAACAACTATTATGTTAGTTTTTGTTACGTTTTCTCTCACCATTTCTCCTTTACTCTTATAATCCAGTTCAGAACACTGCAGGAGTCTGCATTTGTAAATAAAGCTGTCATTCAATCACTTTTAAAATCAAATAATTAAATAAAACTAAACTTGTCCGAAAAATGTACAATTGGAAATGAACGTGTGAGCGTGAGAAGAATGAACAATAGTGACATAAACCATTTTATGCAATATGTACTCTCATTTCAAGGTTTGACCCATGTTCCATCTGTTAACATGGAGGAGTTGGCATTTATAACTTATACTGCAGCCAGGGAACTCTAAACATTTTGGCTTCACAGTCAGTGAAAACTTGTTGTGACCATTTCCATGTACAGTGTAGTCCTTCACCTATTATAGTCATAAAAGCCCAAAAAGTGTATCACCACAGGCTTTTGTTCCCCATCTTCTTTTGACCTCATCACAATCTCTCTGTTTAACTGACAACATTTCTCTTTTCCACAAACAGGCTGACAAAAGGTATCAATTAAACGGATTGTTTTAACGTCCTGTGGGATTTCCTTTTCTATTGTATGTTGGCTTAGCATGAAACAATATTTCTAGTATGTGTGCCACGAGTTTCCAGTAACAGCAAAATGAACAACATGTAGTCGTACACAATAAGAGTGATTGTTAAAAATCTGACGCACATTTTGCTGTCTGCTGTGTACTTAATAGTGACTCACTGCTAGGGTATTGTAAATGTTTGAATAATAAAGTATCTCAGCTGAAATCATGAGCTTCCTAAATTTGACTTATTTTCTAACTTTAAAGATTCATATTGTGTTTCTCACTGTGCACTCTAGACATTACTATGCATTAAAGAAAGATGACATCCACTGACAAGAAGCTGAGGTGGAAGTTTAAACATAACCTTTACTTCAGCTTCCTTTGATATTGTAAACACCATCAGCTGTCAGATATTTCCATTTCCTCTCAATGAACATGAACGATATCAGTTTTATTGCCTACAAAGCACTTCCTGATGACAAAACTGCGGGAAAAGTTCAGCAGCTCTTTGTTCAGATTCATTTGTTTACCTGCTTTTCTTTGAAATGAGCTCGGCTATCTTTGGCATCTAAATCTCTGTATTCATATGCAGCACCCTTTTCTTTCTTCCAGACAATGACATGCTCATCTGTTCCTGCAGATTTACTCACTGAAGTGGAATATGATGCCTTCTGCAGATATTGATTTCATTGGAACTGCAGAGAAGCAAACGTTAACTCAAGCATATCGCATAACTAAAGTGCAATTTTTAAATAGCCCTAACTAAACCAAAGAATGAGGAATTACAGCCCCAAGACAGATATGACCATGATATCAATATGTGCTCTTTATGCAAATCATAACGGTTCACCTGTGAAAAATAAATTCAGGGAAAAATGAATGAAACAGCTAAGCAAGACTCTGCATGCAACAAGCACGGAAATACGTATTTTCAGTCAGAGGGTGGGCCATCTGCCATGTCATGTGGACTCCAGCTGCTCTGGGAGTCGAGATTTCCCTGTACTTACTGCTTCAGCGGGTGACGTTGAGCTCTCCCCATGAGCCATCCAGCGAGACAACATAAAGACAGCATAAAGTAAACATGGCTGTGGCCAGTCAATCAGCCTTTTCTCCCCCGTCCAATCAATTGAGTGCTCTTCTTCAGAGGCCTCAAAATAGATTGAGCTTCACTTTGTGCCGCACAACAGATGAGAGTGCACTTAACTACCAGGAGAAAATGGGGAGCATTTCCATCCTCGTTGCTGCAAATGTACATCAAGAGGGGTGTATTCAGTTTTGGTAACATTTGACCAGCGAAGTATGCTTTTAGAGACCGTTCTCCAGACTTCCCTTTTTAAAATCCTTGCTATGAAAATCACAGTGATGATGTTTGTACATATCTGAAGCAAAAAGCTGCAATCAGAGAGACTCAGGAAGCACTCATACATTAAAACTTTACAGCCTGCAACTTATTCTTCTCAACTTTTCACTTCAATCAAATATTAGGGTGAGGGGAACAATTAATAAAGCATAGTATGGTATTATGTGGTAATGCTGTATTGATACTTAGATACCAGGTATGGATTTTTTTTATTAAATGGTAAATCATTTGTTAAAACACCTTTAGGTGGTTAGGTGATGGTAGTTGATTTGAATGGGGTTGGTTACTCTGGCTGCTTAAGAATCCTAATTTGACCCAGTTGATGAACTTTTTTTTTTTCCAGCCAAGCCCCAAATAGAAACAAAATATGTTAACAAATTAATTTAGTTGATGAACTCTTTTTGCAACTATTGCATTATTGTAGTTGATTGACTATGAATGCACACAATTTCTGTAGTTATCCAAAGTTATTTGCTCAGAGTATAATAACTTAGAACAGAGATGACCAAATAAACATATGAAACAGCACTGACTTGGAAATAAAATGGGACAACAGTAATAATAATATCAGATATGAAACTAGCTGTTATGCAGTAAGCTACTTTTGCCATGTTGCAGTAGCTTAGCTTGCTCCATTTCTCTGGGGTAGCTTTTGTGTAGTGAAGCAAAATTGAATGGGGAGTAACTTATAGCTTAGCTCAATGTATCTTACAAGTAGCTTGCCCATCACTGCTTCTCAGCCAACGAATGTGTCAAATTAACACTGAATATTCCCATTCATGGTCAGGTTGAAATATTCACCTTGCTTTTCTGTTATAAATCACATTTAACTGAACATTTTCTTTTGTGGTATATTAGCCTAATTAACCACTAATCGTACATTTTATGCTCTTCAGATAAATTAAAAGCAACTTAAAAAAAACATCCTCCATGTTGTTTTAAGATATAGAATGTGAACAGAATTAATTTTTTTTGCCACAGCATCAACACTAGTGATGGGAAGTTCGACACTTTTCAGAGAGCCAGCTCTTTAGACTCGGCTTCCAAAGAAGAGCCGGCTCTTTCCACTCCCGAACGGCTCTTAATTTAGGATCTTTTGTGGCCGTTTTTTTTTTTTTTTCCTTAACTTTGCAAAAACTAATGGTTTGTGTGTTTAAAACCCTTTGACGCACGGTGGTTTTGTGAGAAGCCTTATAACTGCCCAATTTTGAGCATTTATTTTGTTACAAAACATTCTTAGTTTTGTTTAGCATTTTAATCAAACTTTTTTGTTGCCCAATTTAACAACAAACTGCAAACATATCCACAGAACAGAACCAGGACCAAACTCAAGCAAACACAACCAGAACCAAGTCAGGCAAACACAACCAGAACCATACTCAAGCAAACACAACCAGAACCAAACTCCAAGAAAACAAAACCAGAACCAAACTCAAGAAAACAAAACCAGAACCAAACTCAAGTAAACACAACCAGAACCAAACTCAAGCAAACAGAACCAGAACCAAGTCAAGTAAACACAACCAGAACCAAACTCAAGCAAACAGAACCAGAACCAAGTCAAGCAAACAGAACCAGAACCAAACTCAAGCAAACAGAACCAGAACCAAACTCAAGAAAACAAAACCAGAACCAAAGTCAAGAAAACAGAACCAGAACCAACTCAAGCAAACAGAAACAAGAACCAAACTCAAGCAAACAGAACCAGAACCAAACTGGAGCAAACATTATTAATGTCCTCCCTGCAGGTTGGCATCGAGAAAAATCAGATGCCTCAGCTAGAAAACTGGGAGCCGGCTCTCTCTTGATTCGAGTCGGCTCTTTTGATTCACTATAAAGCATCGGCTCTCAGAGCCGCAGCTTTTGTTCATGACACATCACTAGTCAACAGGCAGAGGCTTAACGTGATGGACAACTTTCTACTGATTGATTTCATTGTTGGGATCAAGTTGTCTGGCATCACTTTTCTGTCAAGAAGTAAAACACCATTGCTTTGGGGTATTGACCAATTCGAATAAAGTATGTTGCTCAAACCATATACTAACAATTAGCAATGATGGATTAAGCTATTTTAAAAGAGATGTTTGAGAAGTTAAACACAATTATTTGACTTATTAAAGAGAATTCTTACATATTCTAGATGGGGAATCTGTTTAACATAACACTCTATCATTCTGCTTTCCAAGAATTAGTTTAAAAATCCTGCTTCAAATTTACAATTGCACCAGCACTGGAAAGGTGCGACAGAGAGAAAACGTTCCTTATGAATTCTGAGCAGTATTACTGTCACAGCACAAAGTAGCAGCTTGGCATTCTGTAGGCTCTCTGATGGCTGTCTTGGAGATTAGCTACATCAGTAAACCTTAATGCCAAACAGGTAAAACCCAGCACCATGAAATGGGTTTCAGGCTGATAAAAAGTGCACACACAACACTCACCTTTACAACTACGTATACGTTTGTGAAATACTGAGTGTACTCAGTTTATGCATGCCGCAATAATAACATTTGCATTTGCAAAGTAAAATGTAACTTGGTTTCAGTTCTTTAATACAAAAGTCATTGTTGTTGAAATGTTCCTTCTAGTTGATAAAATGGAAGTTCACAAATTGGAACCCCCTGAATTGATTATCTGAAATCTCATTACAATGAGTCAGGTACCTTGTCTGACATGAAACCTGCAATAAGGCCTCAGTTTGCTTCAATCAGAGCTTTTATTGGATTGTTGAACATCACCTAGAGCTCTCTCCACCCACACCCTCTCTTGCAGAGATCAGGCAGACTGCATCCGACAACTTTTATAATACTAGAACTAACAATTGAGCTGTGATTGAGAAGAGTAAGAAAGAATGTTGGGTTTGAACTTTTCTCTCAAGGTCTCTTTTTCAATCTTGTCACAACTTTTTTCTGTGTTCAGCTGATTGCAACACCATGAATGCCTTCAAGGAGAGGCGGTCTATAAGTGTGCGCTGTTTGTGTCCTTATTTGAGCAATTATTGTGCCTCTGAGTGTGGCCGTTGAAACAGCTGTAAACACTTTAGCCTTGAGACATGTTCAGACAACACTTTGTACAAACTACAAGCATGCACCAGCCTTTACAATGCCCCTAACTGATAGTCAATCTCACAATCCCTTTTCCCATCACTCGTGAATCAGACTTTGTAACGCAATAGCTCCCCCATGACTCTGCAGTCAACTTTTATTCTGCAAGTTTATATCCCAGGAAGAATGTAATGTGCTGTAATGTAATGGCTCTCCATCACAAACATGTCAGCTGTTTAGCTGCAAACTACTTATAGAGGGATATGGTCAAGGCCAGACAGGACAACATCATCCGCATACAGTGGTAATCAGCCTAATGTCACAAGTCTTTATACCGAAATACTAGAATTACAGTAACAGTTATGACCACGACCAAAACACAGCTCCTTTAGATAATTTACAGATACTGTAACAACTACCCAATAATAACACATACTAAGCAAGAGACCAGAAATAGTGCAAAAGACACCGCATCTGATTTATTGCATACTGAAATGCCAATGGGCATACTCCCAAAATTAGCATGCAAAACCTCCAACAATTAATCTTATTAAATAGGTACAAATGAGTGTCAGTCCTGATTGCCACCTGGTCTATGAACACCCTGAAATACATCATTCTAGACAGCTGACAATATCCAGGACAATGAATTGAAACAGATAAGACCTAATCTTGCACACTTGATGGATATAATCTCCATTGCACCAAGTCATGCTCTCCTCGATTCAATTAGAAAAGCCATCTGAGTCACCTTCATGACAAATTTCTCTCACTTTACTCAATATTGTGAATCAATAGCAAGAGGAAGTGGATGGAAAGGGGAAATATCAGCCTGCACATCCAGAGTTCTTCTTCTCCCCCGGTTTGTAATTGGGAGACTGGGCTAATTAAAATGGAGTTCCCGGGCAGTCGATGACGGCCGTTGCTGCTGTGGTTCTCCCTTTCAGATGTTCAATGAAGAGGAAGGGGTATTAGAGCCATAAGGAATGACACAAAGCTGGCTATTCACACATAATTGCTCACCCAGGGAGGATGCAGTGAGGCTGGTGGCCTGACGAACGCCTGAGGTGTCAGTTTCTGTCAAGATGATGAAGCTCTCCGATGCCCCTCAGCCCTGCTCTGAGACCCCAGCACAGTCCAAATGGGACGTCAAGTTTAACTTTATAAATCCAAAACTGATGAAATATGAGGTGGCTGAAACCTCAAACTAAGCCTTAGTTAGGTTCCCTGTGCAAAGGCCCTTAACTGGGGCTTGAATGGACTGAGCTAAGGATTTATTTATAGAGCCTATAAATCTAGGAGTCTCAGGAAATGGAAGGTTTTGTTTAAAAACATACTCTGTGTTTGGAAGCATCGCTTGGAGCTTCATTATTTTGCATTATCAGTCTGTGAAGTCCAATTTAAATCCTGTGATCAGCCTTACAGCTGGCACATTAGTGGTCTTTTTCAAATTAGGTTTCTAGACAGAGATCGCTCTGCAGACGAGGAGTGGCCACTGAATGAGCTTCGGAAACAATAGATATTCAACCAAACTGCCCTCAGCCTTATAATGAGCTCGGTTGACTCTTGTCCTATGGTGGTCAGTTTGGCAATAGGGTACACAGTGCCTAGGGGCAATTCTGGCTAGTTAGAAAACACAGGTTATGAAAGGATTTGCCACAAAATTATACTAATTAATGGTAAAATACCGGCTCACCTGACACAAAATATTTTTTAAACATATATTTCATGCCATTATGGAACAAAAAGATCGCTCTTTAAAGATTCTGTATGATTACAAAAAATTTGCAGGACTGTGATGCAGATTTTGGTGACTGTAGTGTTTTTGTCTCTGATTATAATCTGAGTAGTATCGTCCTAGATTTTGGCAGTGGCTGTATGTTGAAAACAGTCCATGGGAAGAGTAAAAGAGGCGGGTTTAAGCAGCAGTTATGCAATCCTCGAACCCCATTAGCATTCACGTAACGATGATTTAGCTTTTACTAATCTCTTTAAAAAGACATCTGCATTCAAGGGCGGCTAACTATCTGATCTAAAACTGGTCTCTCAACTCCAGCTCTTTTTTCACTTTATATGCTGCAAGTCAGACTTTAAACAGAATTAAATACATGTTTCCTTCACTCACACAAACAAAGACACAAGCATATCAGAAACAGTCAGTGTCTTCTGATATGTACGACTTCTCCTGAGTACGGTGTATTTTTTTCCATCTGGACCTGAATGCTCTAAATTTCCCCTCATCTAAGCTTAAGCTTAAGTTATGCATGGTATGGCATGGGTGAATGTTAGGGGGGCAGCTGTTTTCATAAATATATCTTGCTTAGTTTACCTCATACAACATGCCACATGACTCCTTGGATGCAGTGTTTGTTTACATCCCTGCTTCTTGTCTTAAGATTTTATTGTACAGGTTATGAGAAATGAAGTGATAATTTGACAGAGATGATTTCAAACTGTAACGCACACCTACCGAATTATATCATAATCAAGTTTACATGTGACAAGTATTTTGTTATTAAAACAATCAAAACACAGGATCAGAGGTCTGGGGGTTAGGAATGTCTACAAAGAGCTAGCACCATCAGAATTTGGTACTCCTTGCAGGTTAGTATCCACATACATGTGCTGGTTACACATTGCTCTGATCATGTGTCTATATGCTAGTTAACCCAGACAAAAATAACTGAAAAATACTGAAAAACTGCCATACTACGAGATGTCATCTGTCATCTGTGCTTGTTTACATCCGGTATTAGAGCATTTTAGTATTATAGCTGACATTAATGGGACCTACAGCTCAGGCAAGTAGTGGTTGGCAATGCCCAGACAACTAAACTTGCACATCCATAATCACAACACAAGTTACCTTTCTTATGCTATTCAGGGAAACAAAGAAGATTAGTTTTTGGGCTATTTGGGTCCTGCATTAATTTCACCCTATGTAATTAATTATCCCATTGAGCTTGCTGACCCCTTCACAATGAAAATGCAGGCAACAAATTATAGCTTTTAGACCCATGGTCCCCAGGAACTTCATTGAGATGAAAAGTTCCTCCAGTTCACTGTTGTCTGCATGTCTACCAAGTCCAAAGACCTGTGAAGATAAGTATCTTGTTTCTCTTGAGATATTTTGCAGATGTGATGTGTTGCAAGTACTAGAACAGTCAGACCTGTTCAGGGCTGCAAGGACCACCCCAAAAGTCCCCCAACTACAAAGCACTTCCCCCTTGAGGAGGAGCTTTTGGGGGATAAAATAAAGTCACTGGGACATTATTCAGACTCTGGATCCCTGAGGTAGACACACACCAAGTTCACTCCAAAGGTCTCATGTCTCCAGGGGGAAAAAAATCCTGTGTTTGAAATGTTGCTTTCCTTTTTCTGTTTGTCTGAGAGAAACGTATTTGTTTTTTCAAAAGTCGCAACCAAAACAGCAATTTAAACTCTTTGATTCTTCTTCTTTGATTGTCTCTCCTTCTACTTATACATCTGACAGATTTCAGAGGCTCTTCTTCAGATGTTCCAAGTGCTCCTTGTTTGTCCATCACTCACTGCTCCTGACTGAGTGATTTTCCATCCCTCTTGGGGGCAATAGTGCACGTGGACTGTGTCCAAAGACCCGTATTTCATCAATACTTGGGAGATATTAATATTCCATATTAAAGGCCTGGGAGTAGATTTGAAGGAACAGCCATGCAGGAAGGAAACTGCCCGGAAATGTAATAAACAAAATTGCACTCTGCCGCTCCCAGCAAACTGCCTCCCTGAACGACTTCAGATATTGCCGGAGCCTGCCTATAGAGCTGTATAATGATGTGCTCTACAGTGTAGTGATGGCTTTTTACTTAACTTCCTCCTCTATTTGTTGCTCTTTAAACAAACAGGGGACTTATTGCAGTTCGGGTACGTGCTCCTTATTCAGAATTCTCTGACACGCACATCATCAGAAGCACCCCGCCTTCCCACAGGGGTGCATTAAAATTAGAAAACAGACAGGAAGATGGAGTAGCCAGACATAACCTCACATGACATGGATTCACATCTGGTGCAGAGGAAGCCAGCCACATATCCTCTGGAGGGGGAAAAGGGAGCGGATTAGAGTTGAGTGATGTTGGAGCTGTAAGATAAATCAGATCTGACCGGGAGAGTCACTTGAATAAGGTGACAAATGACCAACTGTGATAGACAGGGCAGTATTTTAATCTCCTTTAGTTAATTTATCCCTGGACGTGAACACAACCCTTTGAGATCTGTTCATACTGTCTCTGCGCCGGACTTTTCTGCTGACAAAAAGGGTTGAAAGAGAGAAAAACCAGGAGAAAATATTAAGGAACAAGCGTTTAAGCCATACAGCAGGGATAAATACCACATGTAATAGCGTAATATTGCAGCAGGGTTCCCCCACACAGAGTTCTCAGGTCATTTAGCAGATGAGCGCTGGCCTGCATGAGCCTCGCCTGTGTCAATGTGAGGAGCAGCCAGAGGCCCCGTATGTCCTGACATGATTAAAGAAAAGTCCTCACAGAGGAACATCTGTTTGGCCCGCAGACACGTTGTCACCCGGATGAGGTCGAAGGAAGGATTCTCAGGAGATTATCATCTTGGTTTTTTAATTTAGACAATCTCCTCCTCCTCTCTTCCTCCATCGGTTCATCTGTTCCTCTCTTCAAAATCTGGTCCATCTCCCTTCTCTGTTCATTCCCCCTCCAATGTGATGCCATTTTCTGATACTTTCCCCTTGTTTTACTATGAAAGGGTACTTATTTCAGTGTGTTTAACCAATCTTGAGCAAGCAGCTGTTGATAAAAACATGAATGATGATGACAACAGCACAGGCGGTGGCGATAATCACTATGTGTTCAGTACCATTAAAGGGTTATTTAGAGACAAGAACAGGCAAAAATGTAATCTGTGTTTTACTCAAAGGGGAAATCCTAATGAGAAAATGGGGCTTATTGCTGGGGGAATGAGATGCGGTAATTACATTAAAAAAGATAACAACTCTTTATGCATCAAGCTCAGACTCTAGCAGGATATAATGGCAGTACTCCTTAGAGATTAATGCTAGGGGAGATATGAAGTGCCACATGATTGATGGGATCATTAGCTTAGCTTTCACGTGGGAGCACAGATGGAGATAGTCGGAATTTAAGGTAAGAGAAATGAAATATGAGGATAGTTTGGGGGGGAAGAAAAGGCAGAGAGTGGCTAAAGTAGCTTTCCTGAGGGTCAGAATATAAAAAAAATCTAACTTTAAGCAAATAAACATCTAAGTGAAGCTTTCAGTGAGGCCTGTGTTTCTAATGAAATTATACAGATACAATCAAAATGCATAGGATCCAGGGTTGCTTCACTAAAAGCTTTTTAAACAATTTATTTGCTGCAGGAAGCTGCCTGTTAATGCATTTGTATTTATGCTATGATATCACCTGTGTTTGACATTTATTTATCCGACAGCACTCACATGACACGATGGCGAGGCCTCGTCACACTACCAGCAGCACTACGCTGTCAGATTCCATAATTGCAAAGTGATAACTTGACAGACGGTGTAATTACTTGTTAACAAGGGCGGAGGAGGGGACTATCTGACTATCTGGTGAACACACTCATCCCGCGAGGTGAGGGACAATGAAATGACCCCTGTTCCAACGTTGCCGTGGTAACACAGGTAATCTGCATAATCCTGGCTGTTTTTTTTTCCTCTTGTCTTGTCGATATCTTTTGTATTGCAGGGGCGTTTCTGCACTTGTCGATCAATAACGAGCGCTGTGACATGATTCTCCTGGATTAACTATTGATGAGGTCTGTGTTATTGTTGTTTTCATTGGTCTTGTTTATTTATTGCTAATCCTAAAACCACAGGAGAATAAAACCGGACATGTTCAATATGAGAAATGGACTGTATTGGTCTAAATATGAAAACGCCAACCTTCTCTGCTTTAGTCAGAAAGTCATACACTCTCCTGTCAGCCTATCAAGATGATTTTCTCTGACTGTAAGTATTTATTGGTCTGTCTGTCCTGTCCTTTTAGATTCCTCTGCATTATATTTAGTGACAGGGTCATTCTGAGCTGCTATAAAGATGCTCTGGTCTTTCTCCTTCGGCCATTTCTGCATCATACATTTTGTTTAATCTCTCATCACTTTCATTCACAGTTAAAACTGCAGGATGGGCCCTATGAAACTATTGTACAGTTAATTAGAAAAAAGCTGGCTAGCAGGATACAACCAAGAGTTCAACAAACTCTAGGGGAAACAATTATTGTGTTTTATTTGATTTAAAAAAAAATCTGATCCAGTAGACCTTGATACAAAAAAATGCACATATTTAAACTAAATTTCTTAATAACGGCCAAATAAAGTGCAGATTAATGTGATTGTAGAAATTATTAATGAAGTTTTGAAGACACATAATTCATGGTGTTAAATGTTTTGAACTTTTTTGATGGTTACACTTACCCCGTGGCTCAACACTCGTGTCTTTTTGACAGGTGCATGACTCGAGAGTTGGCCAGGGTCACTTGAAATCTGATATGCTACACCCCAAAACCTGCTGTTGCCAAATCTTGAACTATGATTGGTTATTCGTTATGTCAGAGGCTGGACTTATACATATTTAAATTAACGCCTTAGTTAACTTCTAGCCACGTGTGTAGTTTTATTAACATATAAATGCAGCACATTTTCTTTAATTAGTTATTAAGTGTGACTTTGTACGAACATCTTCTTGAGCACTTCAACAATTAAACTTGGAAGACATAATGTTTCCACTCTATTTTGTTACTTTTTAAAAAATATTATACACAGGAATATAATATCTATATGATAGTATAATGTTGGTCGTCAAATAAGTTGTGATTACTGGAGACAGGAAGGGTAATAAAATATTACTTATTAACACCCAAGTGGCAACCTCTGGTCTTTTAGAAATTAAACTGATGTGGAAGTGCAAAACAAATGCAGTTCCTTAATGGCCCTTTTCCACCACACAGTTCCAGCCCTACTCGACTTGGCTCTACTGGACTCTACTCGATTTGGGTACCTTTTCCACCAGCCCGAGTACCAACTCACGGTGGGGGGGGGGGTCGTCATAACACAGCTGTGCCAAACTGCGTTCACGTCATTTTGAACGTGACACAAACACAACAATCACAAACAATGGAGGACATGGAGGCAACGGTGTACTTGCTGCTCGGTCTGTGGCTTTTTGTCGCAGGCCGAGCGAGAGAGGAAAGCAAAAGAGGAGTAAAAGAGAACTGATGGCGTTTTTTAAAAATGTCAGGTTTGATTCCTGTTTTGGGATCGTGCTCATGACTCATGGGTGATGACATTCTTTGACCAATCAGTGTCCGGCAGTCCGTCGACGTCACCTTTTAGTATCAGCTAAGCTCGCTTGGAACCAGAGCAGAGCAGGTACGAAAAACTGGTATCTGACACGAGGTACCACGCCAGTGGAAACGTAACACAAACCAAGTAGAGTCGAGTCAAGTCGAGTAGAGTAGAGCTAAGTCGGGCTGGTGGAAAAGGGCCATAAGTGTCCAGTTAAGATTGGCCCCAAAAGCCCCAGAAGCCACATTCACAACTATTCAAAAAAGATGATCTTTACAGCAAAACTTAAACACATTTACAGCCTTGTTCAAAAGGTAATTTTGGTCTGAATAGCTCATTCCTCTATTGGCATATACTGTATGGGTGTGATTTTTCTTTATATAATGCATTAGTTTTGGAGATATTGAGGTTGGGAGTTTTGAATAATTAGGGGCATGGCTAACTTGACTGACAGGCGGGCACACTGCAGCAGTTATGAGCATAAGTCAGGACACACCCATTCTTCTCAGACACATAAAAGATTCAACCCCCACTCTTTTCAGCATTTTCTTTGATTTCTTTGTATGCACAAATGAAAAATGTGCATGAAAGCAGGTTGAGGGAAATGACCTGGTATTTCGGCTAAACCCATAAAAGGAAAAAAGCAATATTAAAAGATATCCTATAAAGCTAAAGGCCTGCTTTAATTCAAGACCCAATGACCTAAAGAGGATACAAGGAGAGAGTTTCTATGGGTTTAACACCACCACTAACACTTAACACACATGCATATGAAAACCTAAATTGTTAATTAGTACAAATAGTTTGCTAAAAAAATTGTAATTAGTGTTTTGTAATGAAAGGCTACATGTTAATTTTCTGTGACGACCCATCAGAGTTATTTTTCAGAGCAGATGGGCGTCTGATCTGCCAAGTTCAGTTTTGAGCTTTAGGTACAGCAAATATTCAGGATTAGGATCAGCACTCATGTGCCCGTTAAGAATGATTGCGTTCAGGAAAGGCGCTTTGGTTTATTGAACACAGGGATTTATCTGATCCTCTCAGGCAGCTCAGATCGTTTAATGCTGCCTGGCTTTCCCCCAAATGAATTCCTGTGATTAGACATGGCACAGCCCAGCCTATCAACTCTGATAAAAGGGAAAGGCTGTGAGGGGGGTTTACATAAGTCCAAATTGTTATTGTGTCATATTTTATTATTGGTAGGGAACAGGATGAGCAGGAAATATAAAACAGTGTTGTGGGAGATGGTTCCTGTAATCTTGGTTGATATTTACTGAAGGTGGAGAGAAATGGTTTGACATTATTTTTGCTGATGGAGCTGATGTTTTACACAGTTATCATATCACACACACACATGCATTTTTATGTATCATATGTGGCATTGAAGATACTATTTTAAGACATGGAAGCTACTTTCCCTGTTTATGTATTCTTATTGAGCATTCCTAACCCAACTAAATCAAACATCGCTCTTTGAACATGTTGACGTTTAACACCCTGCTTCCAAAACATCCCAGAATTCAAACCATTTTCCCTCGACACCAGGGGCTTGTTGATCTTGATAACATCTGCCTCTTTAAACCCAGAGGTTTACATTGTTAGTGAAAAGTACAAGCATTTTAATAAAATATCCCTAATCAGGATTCAAAGAGCCATTTCCCCGCTTTAATCCGGTTTTCCGTGCTTGCATTAGTCCTATCGCTTATCATCTGAACCAGCCGTCTACTGTAGCTCTGCTGTAAATGAAAGCAGAGATACAAGAACTCATCATCCTTTTAATGAGCACATTATGCATGTTTCCATTTTAAGACCATGCCTTATTTTTTCTTGTTATAACATAGCCCAGATAAAATAAAAAAATATTTCCTAATTAAATCCATTCTTTGAGGAATTACTTGCACTTATTTTCATGTTTGCATCTCTGTTCTTGTTGTTGACTGGAAGAGGGCAGGGCTCAGCTCTAAGATATGATGCAATGGGTTTCTAGCCACTATCACAGAATTTGCAAACTCAAATAATGCACCCACACAGTTAGTTGGTTGATTGCGTGTTGCCATGGAAGTGCTGGATGATATCATTCAAGAAATATTGACACAGCTGCAGTCAAATGATAAGTGCATGTGCTCCTCTGTTATCGAGACCTTTTATATATTTAAATATTTGCATGAAAACAAATTATGGTGAACATGTGTGCAGCTCATGCTTGCATTGGCATAATGGGCATCATTGAAGTAGTGATTAAAAAGGTATTAAATATATAATCATTATCATATATATATTATATATCATTGTTTTCCATTTCACTGTGAGGTTGCCGGTATGGCACTACAAAGACATTCATTTTTAATAAGAAGCAGGGCATTGTGGGAAATATGTGCGTTTGTTGTATGTTGAAATTTTGGATGAGAGCACATGATATCTGTTTGTACAATGTGAGACTTTTGCCAGCAACCAGTTAGCTTAGCTGGGCAAAAAAAGTGTGAAACAGAGTCAATGTAATCAATGTGCGCATCAAATAGTCCTTTGCAAATCAATGAACTGTAGTTTTGAATGCCAAACCTTAAAGATACACATACCACAAGTATTGAATAAAAAGCTTTAGGGGTGATAGTTGGTTGAATTTCCCTTTTCTCCCTTTCAAATATGTACAATTGTCAAAAGTTGCTCTTTCATACATGTCCCTCACAATATTAAAGATGAGGCAGGACATTCTATTAAAGGCAAGCTGGTGAAGCCACACTGTAATGTTAACAACTTGGTGACAGAAAAAGCAACAGAGACCTACACTATGATAATAGTTATTGCATTTATATCAGTGCCACATGTAAATTGACAGATGTGCAAGATACATTTGCTGTCCTCACCTTGAAAATGCTTCTCCCTGTACAACCTCTGATGTTTGTATTCATTTGGTTACATGTCGCTACTCAAGGTTTGCACTCGTTCCATGATAAAAACATGTAATTACCCCTGCCTGCTTAATGAGAAATTCCGACTGCTTTCTCAGATCTACTCCGCCAGAAGTTTTATCAGGGTACCGGCAGGAAAAATCCCAGGTGAAGTTGGGTGAAAAATTTGGTCAATTTGCGTTAACACATGCAGCTCCCCCAAAAGATTTCAGGAAGTTTGAACGTGTGAATAAAGCTACAGACTAGCTGTTACCAGCGTTGCTAGACTATTAGCTAACCAAGCTGTATTCAAATGTGCATTAACTCCTGACAATTTCACAAATGTTTCAGGCTGAGCTGCACGTGTGAACGCCAATGAATACTTTTTTGACCCTGACATTACCAAGCATTTTTTCTGCCAACCCCCTGGTTAAAATTTCCCCAGGAATGTGAGGTGAGCTGATGTGAGGATACAGAAGATAGGAGCCTGTAAGATTCATTGTGAGTGAGTGGGAGGATGCAAAGATGTTTAACATCACACAACCGGTGCAATTTTGCACATAATGAAGCTGCCTCATACACTTCTCTGCTCACCAGCATGCTCTCTTTCACTCTTTTGTTGATACCGTGAATACATCCAATTACACACACGTAACACTGATGTGAAGGCAAAAACTGTCATCACAGAGGACTCTGCTTCACTCAACATCTTGGGTCTCTTGAAAACATCACTATAACTACTGCTGTGTCTTCTCTGCGTCATGTCCTGCCTCAAGATGCAAGCTGTCTTAAGCAGCCTAAAAACTATACTCATTACTATTATCATCTTCTCATACAAGTCTCTGCTGTAAAGAAAGATAGTGCATTCATGGGAATTCTAAGCTGCTCTTTTGAAAATGAATGCCTAAAACGTTTTATTTTGTCCCCAAACTTTAATGTTGATCATTATGCAGCCATGAATATTTAATGTTCTGGAAATATTTCTATGAAGAAAAGAGAACAAAACAAAGTCATGCTGGATTTTTTTTTTTTTCATTGCTGTGGGCAGATGTTCCTCCAGGTGTGAGGATGTAGCCCATCTGGTATTAAAGTGAGAAGCATGAGATTTCTGGAGGCACTGAACTCGCTCAAACAACACCTCAGATGATGTCTGCAAGTTTAAAAAGTTTCTGGTGTTAAAATGGAAACTTCTTTCACACCTGCTGCTCTGAAAAATGGCTCCATAAAGTCCAAGTTATAACTAGGCCGTAATTTCAACATATGGAGGATCATTTACATACAGCATGCAAATTATGGTGTATACCCGGCATTTCCATGGAAGTATTCTTTGGTGGCTTATCAATGGCAGTGCTGGGGATAATGATGGGATTAGTCTGAGATGCAAAGCTGCAGATGCTAATCAATGTACCAATGCCAACCTATGAAAAAAAAGATTAGCATTTAGTATCACCATGGCTCTTTAGGATGATCAGGTTTTGTCTTGTTCCTGGTTAATGATGGATAAAAGTCATTAGTTTATGTACACAAATGTGGAATCTTACTCTGAATGGGGAAATTCTCCATTGGATTTATATTGCTGGTGTAAAGTCTCAAGCTGAGCTCAGCCATTTCATTGCTTTTATTGGACCACTGGCATATGCCGTCCGGTGATTACTGCGTTTTTACCAAATGTTCTTGCTCGTAACCAGGGTCATTATCATCAAATAATTCTCAGCACACAGACAACCCCTGGAAAAAATCACCTAATCAAGATGTGTTTCATAGATTTTTCTCCCACTGATTACAACAACGAAAGCTGGGACCTAAAAATATTATCCAAATGACAAATATCAGAGCTGAAACTGGGTTAAAATAGTGACAAATTGCTCCCAACTGAATATGAAAGAATCAGCTGGTGTTTCTATCCCCCCATAAAAGACACCTCGTCTTACGAGACAATTTAAAAGGTGAATGTTTTGTGTGCGAGGCATCCATGATACGCCTCACAGCAATCTCATTGTCTTGCTTGGCTAGCGTGAATGCTGAGCTAACACCAGGCCTGTAATCTATCACCACAGAGATTGCACTTGTTCCAGCATTGTTTTACAAGCTGCTGAGGACTAGGGCAGATAAGCTTTATCCTGCCCTCACTTTCTCTGTGAGCCTTTGAAATCCATCTGTCAATAAGATAGACACAGTGTGGAATGGAATAGGATGCTTTGGTGCAATGGCCAGTGTTGTTTAAGGGTTGGGTTGAAACACAATCACTTTTTTTTATATTACTCAGGAGATATTTTTGTACGTGAGGATTAACTGTGGAGCCAAATATAGCATGGTCTTATGTTTTAACCAAAGAAAATAATAAAAAATGAGGGATCATATTAAATATTGACTGTTCTGTTTACTCAGGAGGAGCCTGTGATGACCGTCAAAAACGACATTTGGGATTTTTTATTCTTAAGGTTTTTCTGTCCAAATGTTGAAACATTTCTTGTAAATATTCAGTTTATCTCCAAAATATGTCTTAAACTTGAGATTTATTTCTCTTAAAATCCAAAATATAAAGAGCATTTTGGGGGGTCTCCTTATCTGTAGATTATTTTAAAATGTGTATACACATAATTTAACTATGTATGTTTATTTCCACTTAAAACACATTCAAACATTTTTAAGTGACTGTAAACTATCTTGGCTTTCCCACATGCTCAAGTGTACAAGTAGAAAAACAATTTTCCACTTCCCATCAACAGTAAAGCAACATCCTGTGTAATTTTCTATTGCATTCAGCAATGTCAGCAATATACACTTTCTGTGCAGCTTTGTAGCTCTTTGTCATATCATCTGTTTCCGTCATTTGGAGTTTGTAATCCTGCTAAATACCAGTACGATAACTGAACTCAGCATTTGTGTGATATATGAGGGTTGTGGCACTGGTGTTCATGATGAAACTTCCATTAGATTATAGAGGGGTCCTCTGGGTACTGTAACATAATGAAATGTCTATCTGTGTTCTGTACAGGTGTATTGTTAGCACCAGGACCCAGCTACCTGTTTAGATGAAGAAAATAGTCTTGAAAGTGTGTCTGAAATGTAAAGTTTTGTTATATAACTAGTGATTTAATCATCTGTTACATATCGGACACTTGCATATCAAGATGTAGATAGATGCTACTAAAAAACTCTTTGGGAGTTGATTTTTAATTTTTTAAGAACTATTTCTTTAACACATTACACTGATCTCTGTGAAAGATTTCCCACTAGTGAAGATATCCCGAAGCTTAAAGTTTAGCTGGGAAGGAACAGCAAAGTAGGGCATCTCAGTATGAGAGAAAAGTTTTATACACCATCCCCAATCACAAGATTGAGCCAATAAATAGCCGGTAATTTAGCACTGAACTGACAAGTTTTTAAAAACTTTGTGTTATTATTCTCTAACGGAAACCAATTTCATTCAATTATTTTCTTCAGCTGGAGAGTTTGGACTGATTTTGTGCAAATGACTCATTTTCTAACTCTTTGTGTTCTTGCACAATGAAGTAGATTAGAGATTACTGAGACCACTTCTTCTCTTCAGAGCCGAGGTTTCTTACAGAGCACCCTGCTGAAACGTCCCTCAGGAATACTAGCTCCCAACCAGCTTCAGAGGCTCAGAGGCTGAATCTCATTAGTAACCTCTCTTTGAACACGGCATCGAGAAAAGAAGTTCAGTCTTGTTCACAGCCCATGTTTCTAGAGCACATCTGATGTCCAGTGCTAAGAGTCATAAATATCACGTTCTTTTTAGGGAGGCAAAAAGAAAGAGCATTGTGGTGGCTGGGCTCATGTCCAACCTCCTTACCAATGTGTTAATTTTTCTTTTTGATAGACAGACTGTACAAATTATAGTTGATGTAACCACTGTAATGTGACCCAATGGCTTTTCTGACAGTTTGAAGCCTTGAATTTGGTGTTCGGTTTGCCACGAGGAAAGAACGTTTTTTGCAGGTGCAGTTTTTCACTTTTCACCTTCAAAAATGAGTCATTTACCTCTGATATCCTTGTAAGGGGCAGGTGTTAACATTAGGGTAAGAGGTTTAGCATTGGCATCATAATGCCAAGTTTGGCTCATTATTGTCCCTAAAAAAAAAAAAAAAACATTGATTATTTCCTGGGCTTTAATGTCTATGTTAAGAGGACAGGACCGTGGATAGAGTAGGAGACAGAAATAGAACAGTTAGGAAAGACATACATCAAAGGGCTAGGGGTCAGCCTGCTTTGAGGACTTTGAAGGCCTTTGAACACGGAGCATGGGATATCACTGCTCAGCTGCCTGATCACGACTTTGGCATGTGACTGTCTTGTTCTCACTGCAGACTTAAAGGATTAGTTTATTTCTCTTCTGTTATTGCTTTTTGGAAGGTATCAGATTTGAAGTGTACCAACCAAGAAGCCCTCCATTTTCTGTTGAAGTATTGTTTTTGACAGAGTCTCCCAGCAACTCTACAGCGTAGCTATAGGTAAAAGAGCTAAATGGCTATGAACAGGTTTTAATTTTCATGCTGGCTTGTGAATGCTTCACTGCTCTTTGGGGACTAAAGAGTTAAACCGTGTGCATATTTACGTTATTCAGACATTTATTGGGATGTCAGGTCTGTGATGGCTAATGTTAAACAGAAAGTTGTCCTGAACAAATAAAAGTAGTATTAAAAAGAAGATTTGTATTCATTAATTTGCTTCCATGACAAACGCACGTTTTGGCATGAGCCACATAATTACAGTAGTGGATGATGGTGCTCTTGCGAAAAACACTACCAATTTCATCCAAAGGGGTCACCAGACTCCCCACGACATTTGTACTCCTGGAAACTTCATTATCTGACTAGACTATCAAAATATGTGTTAGTTTCAGTCTGGCTACTGCCTCACTTTAAGTTAAAAACAAACTTTACTTAAGGTTAACCATGATAATAGGATAGCTGAGCAAATAAAAAAAATCATTGGTATTTGCAATACTCCCACATGTTTTGAGGTTGCGTCTAGAGAATTTGCAGATAAAGGATTCAGAATATTAACACATGATCAGCTTTCTAAGAATGACTTTTTCAGTCTTTCAGTAACTTAGAAATCCACTTCCTCCTCTGTGTCTCAGAAAAGCTTTCTAACTGAAACACTTTGAATGACGCTGCCAGCTGAATGTGTGAAAAGATGAGTGAGCAGCAGAACAGAGGCACACTCTCCAAAATATTGAATAAAAGAAAAATAGAATTGCACAATTCATACTCTGTGACTGAATTAAAAAGTGCCCATTTCAACTTCTGATATTTTTTCTCTTTATCTTCTCTTGAAGCGTATGATCCAGTCAGTAAGTGAATGTTTACTTGTTGCCTTTGGTCTTTTCAATCTGCCACCTCACTGTGAGCCGAGTTATTGATGAGTCCATCAGCTTGATGCTTCCAAACAACAATCCATCCTCCCTCCTTGTTCACTCTCTCTCGCTCACACTTCTCCTCATCCTCTATAATCCTGGATTTTAATTTGAGCAGGAAGCAGCGATCCGACTTGATGAGACACAACTACTGAAATATACTCTCTTTCTCTCTCTCAGCCGGAGTTGGAAGCGAGACTTTATTGGCAGCTCTCATCTGGCATTTGAGAGCTCATAGCGGCGGACAAGAGGTTGAAGTGAGAGCAGGTGGACTGCGGTCTGGGAGCCCGAGCAGGCGGCTGAGGGTCAGATGACACAGAGGGAATAAACAAGAGATGAATAGAGGAGAGAAAAACAGCCAGAGAGCAGAGTGCAAGGCTGTGTTTAAGCCTGAGGGGAGAGTGGGAGAGAGGTGGATGCTCTCAGAAGTGAAGGTGTCTTTCCTTAAAGAGGATGTCACATCGGCACCCTGAGCCCAGAAAGACATTTTTTAAAGAGAACAGTTAAAAGTTGTCAACATTTGCCTTTTTAACTTTTGTGCTCTCAGGCAAGCAGGAGGCTTTTTAAACTTTACTTTCACTCTGAGGAAAAAAAAAAAAACAGTGTCTAGTCCACTTGAGGCTGTTGCTGCTGTATTATAAATGTTCTCTCAGAGCAGATACATGAGCTTTCCATTGTAGCACTGAGTGCCATGTTCAGGGAGTGCGTGTACTAATGTGCCAGCAGAGTGCACATGCTCTGATGGGTTTGGTCAGGTGTATTCATGTGAATGAGTAATGTTTTCTCTCTGGTAGTGGGGACTTTGCCTTTCAAGAATATTTTTGCCTAAAGACATGATGGTTTACACTTCAATCTTTAATTTTTGACAATCCAAACTAAGATATTTTAATGCAGAAATACCTGCTCTGCATGTTTCCAGATCAAATGTCCTGCTAATTTCAACTCACACTTTTAGCTGGATCAGGAAATAATTTAGTTTGGGTGTTTAGCAACGCACAAAATAACCCTTCCAGTTATCCATTCAATTTACAAGCCAGGGCAAACTGCATGTGTTAAAGTTGAGTCACCAAAACCTTGAACCTTGAGTCCAGTCTTGAATCCTGTGTTCAAGTCATAGCCAAATCCAAGTCACCAATGAAACTCCTGAATTGAGTCCAAGTTGAGTCTCTATTATCTGAGTCAGAGCTGAGCCATTATTATTACTATTTATCATGAGTAGGACTGATGTTTGACCCCAAACTATTAGCTGTCGACCATCGACCTACTATGTGGAGCCTTTTGGCTGTGTAGAAAACACATTACATGTATTAAAGTTAGATTCTGACTGATACTACAGCGCTGTGTCGTGCGTGGCTGCCTTCCTGTGGAGATTAACTCACTGGTTCTGCTATGGTGGATCACTGCAGGTGTCCAATAAACTTATAAGTACCTGCAGCCCATGCTGCAGGTATCATTAATCAGATTTTTAACTAACCAAACATGGACTGTGAACGTTACTTAGCAGCAAGCTAAGAGTCACAGTCCATGCAGGTTTAGCCTCTCTACTCCTTCTTTTCTGGGCATCTTAGACAGACGTCTGTTAAAGTTTGATTTTCTCTCTGTCTTATCCCCAATTGATCTTTGTATGTCGAACATCTTGCAATGCTCTGGTTTTCCTTTACTTTACAAGTAAAACATAGGATTCATGGCACCTCTCTAGGCATCCTGCCTGGAACTGTTGCTGAACAAGATAGCACGTGAGCTCCCATTCTTTAGGGCTTTATTGAAAAAAAGAACAGTAATAAAACAGTCTTCATCCATAAATAACCCCTCTTCATCTTCAGAGTCCAAACACAGTCAATGCTAGAGTCTTAGTTGAGCTTGTATCTGACTTGTATCCTCAGGATACTGCACTGCAGTGTAAAGCAAATCTGTCAGGTGTTTGAAAAACTAAGATCTTTAAATGAAAAGGCCTTGTAGAAAAATGTGAATGATTTGTAGCTATGCAAGGCCTGCTGGATGTTATCGTACTTGTCTTTCATCATACAATAAATCACAAGGTCAAAACTCAGAACTGACTGTTTATTATCAGCAAGGAAATCTTCTTTTTTTGCATTTATGATATCAGAAAAAAACAAAACAGTTAAAGCAGCAAGAAATAAACATGCTCAGTCAGATATGAGGAGAAGAAAAATTTGACACTGAACGGAATCATAGTGATTAGAAAAGCCTATCAGTTTGGTTCCCTGCTGTCAGGTTAAAAGTGTGTGGTAACATAGCAGTTAGGGATATGACAGTGATGTACTGCTGTTTCACTTTATAGGTGTGAGAATGTAACATTACACTGTCATTGTTCCCCCCTGTGTTTGGCATAACTGAAGCACTCTGCAGGATCTCCACTGAATTCTGTACAATGCCCTGACCCTTTTTATTGCACCATATATGGTGACCCTCCTGCCTCTCTGGTCTTATTGCCTGAGTTTGCTAGACTTCTGCTGGCTTTATTGAAGTGATCCAGGTCTGCACATCCATCTTCGGCTGCTTTTCTTGTCTGCAAAGATCTTCATGGCTGCAATCTTGCACAAGTGTCAGCTTGGTGTGATAAGCCCCTGTTGGCTGGCTTGTTGTTATTGCTTGCAGAGGCAGAGAGCTACGGAGGGAAATGTCAGCTGGCCTTTTCCTGCTGGAAAGGCCATATTTATGAGCGCATGTAAATCTGAGAGCATTGTTTCTGCTGCTCATGAAATACAATACAATATTGAAGAATGATGCAAGACGAATGAAAACTGACCTGCGGCAAGCCTGTTGTTTATGCTGGAATATTTTGTCATTTTAAAGATGGAGTATTGCTTTAGAAATGTCGTGCTGTGCAGATGGAGTGACTTATTATGCATATGATTGGATGGCAGTCCGTATCATTCTGTTCTTAGGGTCTCTGGTCTATTTCGTCTTTACTTTAAGGCATATTCTCACAAAATGAGGGCTGTAGTTACATAAGATTTTCTCTGTTGAATCAGGATTTAAAAAGAAATACATTTTTCAGCTCCCAGCAAAACCTTGTGAGCATTGAAAACCGAAGAAATCCTGCAGCAAAAAAGCTGAGCACCTCTGAACAAGCTAGCAGCAGCTTAGCTCACAGCCCATCCTGGTGTTCCATGACTGTGAGAGCATCGGAGAGACACAGGGCTTATATAACTTCTTCATACTGTCTTCACCACAGAAGCTGTTTTAGAGAGCTAAACCTCTGTTTATACTTCAGTTCCCTGCTTAATCTGTGTTAAAAAATTAAACAGTGAAGGTTCATTCAGAGAACAAGTTAGTTTCATCATGCCCTGTGCACACTGAAGCAGAAACACTACCAACTTTTAGAGAGCATGATGATATTCATTCAACCTGAAACTTCACCCCTATTTAAATCAGTTGGAAACGCATGGGTCCTTCAACCAGAGGGTGACTTATTGGAGGATGCAGCTTAGATTGCAGATCATAAATATTACTCACAGCCATAGAATCTTGTTTGATCTGCATGTTTGCGTTATTGAGCCTGAAGATCATCAATCCACTGACCCACAGCAGCAGGGCAGCCCCTGTGCTGTCCAGTTATATTTATGAAGATGCAGCAGAGTGATCTACTGTCTTCTGTGGCCTTCCAGCACAAACCCAATCATGGAACAATACAACTAAACCTGTACAAGTGCCTATGAGCTGTTCTACTTTAAATTACAGAATGAGTCGAGGTACCTAACATCTGCCGGGAGCTCAATCACTGCACCGCCCCGCTTCAGCAGGAGATTTAACTCACCACCGACTGAAAACGGATTTCATCAGAATCAATAACGCTGTAATTATGCCTTCCATAGATTCCCTGCACCTCTATTCATCAGAGGAATCTGACATGTGTTCCCCTAAACCTGTCAGGGGTCTTGATTTGCAGCGAAACATCTGCTGGCAGAGGGAGGAACCTGGCCTCAGACTGTGTTGATGCTAGTTAATCTGCAGGCCTTCATTATGATGAGTCACTTAGAGGGTTGTTTAATCAAACCGGATATTACGGACTGGCTCTGGTCCAAGCTCAGGCCTTGTGTGCACCTCCAAAGGCTTTTGTTTTCATAAAGAGGAAATATCAGATCACAGAAGAAGCCTCTAATTGTTTTTCTTCAGTGTTTGTTTGTGTAGAAAGTTGTCAAATCCGGTCACATATTGCTGAATTCTGTGAAATAATGACAGTGTTTGTTGATGAGTCTGTCATCATAGAGAAAGTTAGTAAATTTAAACAGAATGGAACAGCATCTGGAGATTGAGATCTATAACTGCAAGCATGCCAATATTATTACAATGCACAGAGAGACTTTCTTATTCTGTAAAGCACAAGATAGAGCAGATAAAACTGTTGCATGAGTGAGAACTTTCATAATCATGTTCAGAAGAATTTAATCATTAAAGATATTTGTGTTATATTCAGGAACACTGAATTGAAATGTAAAGATCAACTTTAGCTTTACAACTTGTGTGAAACATTCAGAGCTTTATCAAAACTGCATCATCAAAAATGATGGATGGATACAACGGATCCCAAACTGGGAAACTGTGGTGTTACAGCTGCAAGTTATCAGAGCAAACAAAGCACCAGAGAAAAGAGTCAGAATATTAACCCGAACACTAGAACAAGGCAAGGCAAGGCAAGGCAGCTTTATTTGTATAGCGCATTTCATACACGAGGGCAACTCAATGTGCTTTACATTAACACATTAAAAGCATTGGAGACATTCAGACAAGCATAAAAGAACATAATTAAAATGACAAATATGATAAAACAGAAAAGAAAAGGAAAATTAGAAATATATTAAAAATTACATTAAAATTTTAATTTAAAGTGGGTTAAAATAATCTAAGATAGGAAGGCAGTGGTAAATAAAAAAGTCATAATCTTTGATTTAAAACAGGTGAGAGTTTGAGCAGACCTACAGCTTTCAGGGAGTGTGTTCCAGATATGTGGTGCATAATGACTAAACGCTGCTTCACCATGTTTCGTTCTGACTCTAGGAACTGAAAGCAGACCAGTACCTGATGACCTCAGAGGTCGAGGTGGTTCATAAAGTAGTAGCAGATCAGCAATGTATTTTGGGCCTAAACCATTCAGTGCTTTATAAACCATCAGCAGGATTTTAAAGTCTATTCTCTGACAGACAGGAAGCCAGTGTAGAGATCTAAGAACTGGAGTAATGTGGTCTACTTTTTTGGTCCTTGTTAGGACTCGAGCAGCAGCATTCTGTATGAGCTGCAGTCGTCTGATGGACTTTTTAGGGAGTCCTGTAAAGACCCCGTTACAGTAGTCTAGTCTGCTAAAGATAAATGCATGGACGAGTTTTTCTGCATCCTGCTGAGACATAAGTCCTTTAATCCTTGATATATTCTTAAGGTGATAGTAGGCTGACTTTGTAATTGTCTTAATGTGGCTGCTGAAATTAAGGTCTGAGTCTATGACTACACCAAGGTTTCTGGCTTGGTTTGAACATTTCATCATTGCAGATTGGAGCTGAGCAGTAACCTTTAACCTTTCTTCCTTGGCTCCAAAAACAATCATTTCAGTTTTTTCTTTGTTTAACTGAAGAAAGTTCTGGCTCATCCAGTCATTGATTTGTTCAATGCATTTACTCAGTGTTTGTATGGGACTATAATCCCCTGGTGATATGGTGATGTAAATGTGTGTGTCATCTGCATAGCTATGGTATTTTATTTGGTTGTTTCTTATTATCTGACCTAAGGGGAGCATGTAGATGTTGAATAGTAGAGGCCCCAGAATGGATCCTTGAGGTACTCCACATACGATTTTCATCCGCTCAGATGTGTATTTACCTATAGACACAAAATAGTCCCGGTCATTTAAATAGGACTTAAGCCAATTTAGTACTGCACCAGAGATTCCCACCCAGTTTTCAAGTCTGTCCAGTAGTATCTTGTGGTCAACTGTGTCAAAAGCAGCACTGAGATCAAGTGATACCAAAACTGAGATTTTGCCGTTGTCTGTGTTTAAATGAATATCATTGAGGACCTTGACTAGAGCGGTCTCTGTGCTGTGATGTGATCGGAATCCTGATTGGAAGACATCAAAACAGTCATTTATCATTAGATAATTGTTCAGTTGTTGAAAAACAGCTTTTTCAATAATTTTACTTAAAAAAGGGAGGTTTGATATCGGCCTATAGTTGTTCATTTCTGATGCATCTAAATTGTTCTTCTTCAGGAGGGGTTTAATTACTGCTGTTTTCATGGCCTGGGGGAAGACACCTGTAAGAAGAGACATGTTGACAATTTGAAGCAGATCCGAGGTCATGCAGTCTGAAACCTTTTTGAAAAATGGTGATGGTAGAATGTCAAGGCAGCAGGATGAGGATTTCAAATGCTGTATTATATCTTGTAGGTTTTTGTAATTTATTGGATTAAATTGTGTCATAGTGATTGAGTTGTTTTTTGGTGGACACACAGATAACACATTCCCAGTACCTCGTACAGTAGTGCTGACTGCTTGTCTGATTTTCTGAATTTTGGCAGTGAAGAAGAATGCAAATTCATTGCAGGCCTTGGTAGATAAGTGTTCAGAGGCCTTCTTGTGCTCCAACAAGAAGCACATACATCCAGAAATTATACAATGCACAAAAATTGAGTAAATCAAAGTCATACAACTAAACTAGGGCTGCAAGCAGCACTGAACAGGCCCTTGCACCATTAACGTCAGGGTGTGGTGCATGTCTTGGTGTGGAGCAATCACAGTGTAATGCAGGTCTACTGTCTACTTCAGTGAAAGAACAGTCATATTGTTGCAAATTCTCAGGTTTTGAGAGTAAGTAAAAACATATTTTTGACAGTTTTCGAAAAGCAGGCATCACGACATGAATAAAATGTAAAGGTCAATCAACAATACAGACATAACAATTACATGAAAGCTGACATAGACTGATGAAAAAAGGTAATTCTATGCAAGCATGTCTTCATCTGCTTTTTAGAAATGTCCACCTAGTCCACAGTTCTCATTTCCAGTGGAATTAGTCACTTCCAACGTTCAGAAGCAAAGACCTCAAATGTCTCCTTTACAGAGATCAATTCAGAGGACCTCAGAGTTCTGCTGGAGTTCAGCAGCTCTCTAACAGGGAGCAGGTATTTGGTCATGCAATGCTCTCCACACAATCACAAGAGTTTTAAACCAGATCCTGAGTTTAATGGAAGCCAGTGCAAAGATTTGAGAATGGGTGTTACATGAGACCAACTGGATGATTTTGTCAGAAGCCTAGCTACAGCACTTTTGACTCGTAAAGTGACAGCACATTGTGAATTCCACATTATGCTAACAAAGTTTCAATGCCTCCTCCCAGGAGGTGGCGCTATGAGGGAAAAAAAAAAGATCACATTGTGTTTTTGAGTTACAGTAACTTCCTGTTCTGCAGCAAGACATCCCACTTTGACAAGTCACCACAGCCACATCTTTTGAGTTGTATACACAAGCTTAAGAACATGTCTTCCTTTCAGTGTTGCCTATGGGTAGAGAATAACTTGTGAGGATTGGATTAGCCCCTTTGGAAAAGTTCATCTTAGAAAGACCCCTGAGGGTAGCAAAACAGACTCTTTGTTGGACACCAAAATTTGAGAAGCTGCCATGACCACACCCTTAAAGTTTTGTACAGAAGTCAAATATATTCCGGAGTCTTAAGTATATCTGAAATGTAATTTCACATAACCAACTTAAGTCAGTGATATTTGTGAAAACTGCAAGTGTCCACAGTTTGCAGTTTAGGATCCATAAGAAGTGTAATTTACTTGTCAGAAAGTTTTATTTTAACAGCGGTGAGAGTCCTTGAAAAGTAAAACTACTTTTTTTCTTCAGACTAAAACTAATATTTGTGAAAGTCAAGATAACAAAATCACTTTCGTCTTATTTTTCAAACTTTCCGATCAGCGTACATCCTTTCAGAGCTGTTTTGGAGCTCTTGGGAGGTCCTGACCCTGCTGCAGAGAACACCCTTATAGTCTGTATATATACATTCTCCCTCAGTAACTATGTGATGCTAAATAATGAATGTATCCTCTCTATCCCCGGGTCCTGCAGGTGCACTGTGTCCTTCTGCTGTCTGTGTCCACTTGTCTTCATGGTTACGGCTGTCTGACTTTTCCTCTCTCCGGCTGTCTGTGTTTGAGAACCGTGTCTCCTCTGCCTGCACTCGGGCAGAAACAGTATCTTAGTCTCAGAGAGCTGGGAGTCCTCATATGTACGTTTTTTTTTTTCTACCTGGATGATGCTTTTGTTTAAAAAAAAAACTCTTAAAGTTCACACAACTGCATTCCCTCCCAATGCAACACTCATAGAAACTGTCATTTAAAGCCCACGTTGTTTGTAATAATGTAATGTTACACAGGTGTTGTTCGTCCGATGATTATGTTGCCTCTACCCAAGTGTCCCTCTGCTTTTTGTCTATAAAATAAGCTGTTATAAGCTTGTTCATTTAATAACTGTCATTTTCAACTCCTGAGAGAAAAAAGGATCATCACCAAGCCAAACATTATTTTCTCCATCTCTTTTGAGCAAACAGGGACTGTCTCCCGCATGTGTCATGACTACAAAGGAGGCGACAGAATTTTCAAAATGATGGTATTGAGGAAAATGACAGGCATTAAATTTGGCCTTGGGTTGTTTTGTGAAAAGGAGCTGAGGACATGTTTTATTTCTGCTTGACTGCATGCATTTGGATGCTGAGTTTCCCGTTCAGATGCTTTTTAGACACCAAAAAAGCAAAAAAATAAAACAGCAATCCCCAGCACAATGCTAATTACAAGCCTCTTTCTCTTCTTGATCAAGGAAAAAAAATCACATTTGTGCAGCCTGTCATGGGACTCAACTATGTCTTGTATCCTTCTTGGCAAATTCTTAAGAGAGCACATCCCAGACTTTCACCCTTTACTTCTTGGCATTCAGGAAAAACAATTTACCTTCTCTCTTTTTCCCATTATCTGCTCTTCCTCTTCTTCTTCTCCTCACTGCCACGGTGAGTTTGATCTGGACATCTTGCTCCAGTCAGTGAAAAGTAGCATGTATTGGTGGAGGGAAGCAGCCGTGGCGGGTGTGTAGCGGGGTGAGCTCCTGCTTCCTGGTAATAGCTTTGGACACAGCTGCGTGCACGGCTGACTCCTCAGCACTGCCGGGCCTTATCTCCAGGAAGGAGATTAGGTTTTCTGGGGGTTCCCAACGTATGTCTATAGTCAGGGAGAGGCTTGTGAGCTGGTCCGCTGCACAGTAGCTACAGATAAAATGTTTGAGGCATTATTCCAATTCCCTGCGGTTTTTGTTTACTCTGGCTAGGTTGAGTCCAAATAATAGTCTGAGACGCCAAACCCAAAATGTGTGGAAGTCAGAGTTGATAAGGCAACACAGTTTGCAGACTTTAATTTTCACCCTGTTCCACTCTTTTCACTTCCCCACACTGCAGAGTAAGTCTTCAGGGGTCCTCAAAGATGTTAGGATCCCTGACTCAGCCGAGGAGATTTGGGAATACACACATGACGATGACAGCGGCTTAAAAGTGCTGTGTAAAACTTGCATTATGACTTGACTTGGAATCAGATAGCAGTGATTAAGTTTAAGATTAGCGCTGCAGCTCCAGCGAAGGGAAGGAGAGATTTATTTATTTTTCATACATTAATTTTTTCATCTTTTATTCTTTTAAATCTTGAAGTCACATTTCTGAATGATACCAACAGAAAATGTGTCTTTTTGCTATTACCATGACGTCATTGTGACGTTGGTCGATAATAATTGTGTAAGACATTTTACATAAAATATTAGCACACTTTACAGAAAGGTACCAAACCGAGAAGCAGAGCGTGGTTATGAGCAGTTACACTCACGAGCAAAATAGTTTGTAATCATGGTTTTAAATGATACTACAGAGACAGCTGTGTTGAGTTACTGTTGGAAGATGTAAATGGGGGCAGCACAAACAGCACTTAGAGCAATAACCAATCACAAAGCCTATAAAAATAAATAGAAACCAATACCTGTCACTGCTTACTGTGTGTGATTCCCAACTAACCTTTTCATGCTTCAACCTTTTCCCTGACTGAAGAAAAGTTTTTAGAAAGAAAGTATATATAGAGAAGCGAGAAGCCCAGCAGAATCTCTTCTGTCTATTCCCCCAACTGGTGATGTGTGGACAAAAATAACAAGAAGATAGAAGTTAATTTCATCATGTAGGGTGGACTGTTGCAGTTCAACCAGGGAGGATAAGAAACAAAAGTAGATATCTTAAGCATGTGTTAATACTGTATAGAATACAAAAGTGGGCATTTCACTTTCAACATCACATACTTTTTAGCATTACAGTAGCATTTTTAATATCAATTGGAGTCTTCAGATATGTTTGGTTTGTCTCTTTCCTCTTTTTTCTTGTCTTGATTTTGACGTCATAATGAGGCATCACGGTTCATTTCAGTCTGTTTCATGAGCAGCTAAAAACTCCTCACAGGAGCTTTAATTAGTAAAGCAGGGTCTGTCATATTAAGGTAAAGTCCAGGGGAATTTCCCCTGGTAATGCCAGGCTTCCATCAGATCCAGGTCAGGTCAGCTCCGTAGCAGGACCACTGGAGTCATGAGACCAAGGTTTTTTCCCACGGTAAGAACTTAATCAACAATTATCCAACTCCTCCATGTTGTCTTTATTGGCCTCTGAAACCTCTGACCACCTGACTCCAGGCCTGTTTCCGCTCATTCAACCTGATACCATCTAGCGACAACACGGAGTGTTTTATTCTGAAAATTGACCGGATGTTTTACTTTTGTTTGGGTGCCTGACTTCCTGTCCCGCTTGATCTGTGTTGTGTAAATTGATGCGTCTTGCTCAGGCTTCCAGCAAAGATAGAGGTCTTGCATATCTGATCCGGAGGACTCTGACCTGTCAGATCAGAGAGGCAGCCAGAACGAAGCGGAGCGTATCTTGTGGAAGTCAACACATTACTAAAATTTATATAAATCAGATCCGATGCCATGATTGATCGGAGAAGATACAGACACGGATCTGGTGGAATTTGGCAATAGGATTTGGGCCCTTTGTGCACATTGACCCTGCTCTCTTCCTTGTATTGCCTGTCCTTCTCCAGCTGTCATATCAATAAAGGTAAAAATCAAAAGATAATTTAATTAGTATTATGTCCTGTGCCCTTAAGGGATACCCTTGGTCGTGTTACTTTTTACGTATATTGCTGTATGTTGAATATTTGTGCTTTGCAGGCATCTGAAGCAATCCACTAAATCCTGAAGCCAACACCACAAACTGTTTCTGTTTTTGATTGCAGCCATTTTGCAGAGTGCTATAAATATAGAAATACCCTTCCATTTTCCACTTTTTACCAGAAGTTTCTGCTGTTTTTTCCTCTTTACACTGAGTGCTTCCTTCCTCATTACGAGCATCACAAGGCTTGTCAAATGGTCGGGAACAAAAGCAGCTCTCTCGAAGGAGCGAGTGGCGGAAATGATGGGGTAAATGGCTGCGACGCTACTTGGAACTTGAACAGATAAGACTCTCCCCCCCAACATCTTCCTCTCAATGTGGTATTTTGAGGTTCTCAGTTTTTCAGATCAAGAGGAATTCTTCAGTTTCTCAAGAATTCTAAATTGAGCTCCGTCTCTTAAGAGGAAGATCGGCTTCTTCCTTTCTGACCCACTTCCAATCTCCATCATCTCTCTCCGCTGGCAGCCTCTGGATCTGAAGGCTGCAGCATGTTGTCTGTTACCTCCCTCACTGAGACGTGAGCCAGATTCTCTCTTTTTTACTCTGAATTTCACTCCATGCCAAATCAAACTCAAAATAAATAACAAACTCAGGGTTGCGAGTGCGCGTCGGGGGCTCATCTTTCTTGGCAGTGCAGTGATTGCTTTCATGATGCTTCCATGCTGGGTCCTCATAACGCTCATTCAAATCCCCCGACGAATTGGATAAACAAGCAATTTAGGTACCAGTGGTGTTTCAGAGCTGTGTTCAAAAGGCAGCTGCTTCAGGAAAAGTTTTGAAAGCTGCAGAGAAGAAGTGGAAGGCAACTCTATAAAGGCTTAAGGGGGCGTGTCCACTGTGCCGTTTTTCGCACTGGCAGCGCCTGTTTTCTATGCTAACTCAGTCTAATCAATCAGAATCAAGAAGGGACGGGACTACTGCAATCATCTTTGTCACTACAATGCATGGCGGAGGTCTGTGCAGAGGAGAAAAGTTATCACACTCATCTTTTGGAGATATTATTTCCTGGTTTAGAGCTGCTGCTGATGCTCTTACACGATTTCTATCAATATTTTTTACAGTATCATGTTAAAATGCTGTTGAATGAAACCATGTATGAAGCATACGGAGCATTTTAAAACAGACCTAACAGGACGCGGAAGTGTCGCTGGACGACCTTCGTTACCTAGCAACAGTAAGCGCTGGTGGGAAGCCATCTGAAATTGAGGTTATGGGAACTCCCAGCGCAAAAAACGGTGGCAGTGGACACGCCACCTAATGCTGCTGAAATTCAATATGGAGCAGGTTGATCTCCAAGTGACTGGGGTTTACTTCAAATGAGACACTGAAGGATTATCATCATGTGACGTGACATATACCAGAACAACAGAATCCTTACAACTTTTACAAACACATCTTAAACGCAGGATTTTGTTAAACTTGCAGCAACTTTCATGACTAAAAGTTATACAAGTTCTGTCTCGTTGAGGATACTTCGTGTTCGACTTATCTGCAACTGTTTTGCTTTAAAATGCTACAAAAGAGGACTCAAATGAAAGCCTGTAAGCAGGAGATAAACTTCTTGAAACCTTCACAGTTTGTTTATATTTAGGTACTAAAGCCACACTGTAAGGTTTGGATAAAACTTGTTGAAGAGTAAGAGACGTTAACGGAGTGCATCTGTAAATCTCTCTGTTACGAGGCACTGTGTTTGTGTGTTTCATGGGAGTGACCTTTTTTTCCGTTTGGATCATTTCAAAAACGTGCGTTATTTTATGGTCAAAACATCTCTCCCTCTATTTCTCTGTACCACAACAACAAGATATCAATACACTGAACCAGGAATGCCCCATTGCATTGGTTGAATATTGTTTTGGCATTGGATAATATTTGCCTCTTTGACTGACATTGGCTCATCTGTCAATAAGTTGCCTTGCATGTTTGTAGCTGATATTTATCTGTTGGCGATCATCAATTAAGCCCTAGTAGGTTAGTACACCTGACTGCTGAGAGAAAGGAGGTTTCCTATTGGCCAGAAAAAATACCTGTTGGGCTGACTGTTTTTCCTGGTCAAACGTTAAAGAAAATGTCTGCAGTGTTGGGGGTCTTATCTCACTGTCTCTGAGAAAGATGAGAGATGCACAGTTTGTAGGACATCGTTCAGAAGGAGGGACTTCTAGCAACAATTTAAAAACAAATAATTACAATGCAAAAACATTGATGACAGAATCCCTTCAGTCTACTTTATTCATTTACACATCTGTGTCAGTATCTGCTCTGATTTTCACAGGCAGTGCATCTCTACTCTCAACTTTTCCTCATTTTTAAGGACTAGCAGCAACACAACCAAAATTTAAACATACAGATACAGATTTCCAACAGCCTGGTGTCTGATGTAGTTTTGTCTTGGGTCCCATTTTTGGATAAAACCTTTCAGAGAAATTCATTAGCATCACCATTCATCAAACAGTACTCTTAAGAAGACTCAAGTTTGCACTTTTATTATCACCATTTGCGTTACTGTCTCTCTGGAACCAGAGGTGACCGTATTTGGACAATGAGGTGGATGCACTTTGTCTTTACCCTGGTTCCCATGGTCACTGTGGAAGCTACTGTTCACTCACAGATGGTCACACCCCGAAGCATTTCCTGTTTTATTAAGTGTTTTACTCTAAATGAGACCATTGCTAACCGTCATGTTATATTAAAGAGGACTTATAACTAGAGATTGAGACCAGAAACTCCTGAGGGAAATGTTAACTGAGTTTAAAGGGTCCACATCCATGCTCCCCCTGCTGACTGCACATGGAAATAATGTTCAGGGCATATAAACGTGCATACGTGAGTTTCTGACGTTCTCAGGCTAATAAACTTAAGTCCATCTGTTAGCCACAGGCTGCATGGCTAACCAGAAAGCTAAATGTTGTCACTAAAGCTCTTTTTAACACCCACTAAGGTTGCATTGCTCTCATTGTGCAGCTCAGACGTTAGCTTAACCCGGACAACGTGTGCAACAGATTCAGGATAAGGATACAAAATGCTCATGCATGAGGAACAGTGACTCCACTCTTACTTCCTTCTTTCATTCTCTCCTGTTGTGACCTCAGGAAGGTGGATTAGAATGAGTGACTCCAGAGATGGCTAATTTGTCTGTAACACACAGCTCCATGTCATCTCTATACATTCTTTTGATGACCTGAAAAAACTCAAATGCTGCAGGAACAGCTGAGTCCCTGCAAAACAATCCTATCATCAAAATCTCTCACATCTCATGGAATCCAACCTGTGTGAGAGGAGACGAGAGCAGCGGGGTGTGCCAATGAGAGAAACCTGGAGAAGCAGTTGAGGTTAAACACAGAGACTGAATTTGAAAGGCAAACTGAACCTTTGCTCCATTGGGAGATCATGAAGAGATGAAATGTTCACAGGTGTCAGGGAGCACCAGATGTCTTAAGTCTTGAGTTGCACAGAAAAGGTTCAAGCAGGGCTCGAAAGTTGCACTGAGAAAAAAAAAAGAGAGACTCAAATGTAGAAAAACAAAACCAGCCCTGAGGTTTCTGGCAAAAAGGTGATCCAAAGCTGCATATTTCTGACAGCTGTTTTCTCTTTCAGATGGAGGGGAAAAGTTTTTGCAGCAGGTTGTCAAAGAGTTTGGTGTGGCAGCGACATCATTAGCAAATCTGGGTCCAGACAGTTATGTATGTTATAGACATTTCGAGCAGTTTCTCTTCTGACTGGTTGATAATGACTCTCTCTTTTATGTTGTTTCTCTGCCTCGAGACACGCAGTAACAATCCGCCTTGAAGTGTGGTTTTTCTCACTTGTTTCTGCATGATGATTTTAGGAAGCCTCCTCTGAGCACTGACAGCAGTCATTATGACGTGTGGCTTATGATGCATCCTGCTGGATTCACTTGGTTCATTTATGAGGGTCAGTTTTCCGCCTGAGAGAAGCAGCTGCACATTTGCAAGGGTAATTCATTGGAAGCGAAGACACCATTTAATTTTACCTACGTTCTAACGTGCATAAGTCTTTTTGATAATTACATCAATAAAATGAGTCAAAACATGCACATTTCAGACTAGGTTTCATTCCTTCGCTTTTCTTTTTTAGAATATTTCAGGTTTATTTGCTGAGCTTACTTACCTTACACAAATCTCACCAGCTAACTGCACCTTGTGAGAGCAGCCCGCAGTGGCTGATTGCATAATTAGCTGTTGCGTAAGTCAATCAGATGCTAATCTCTCACAGATCTCGGGAGTAAATTCGATAAAAAGAGGAATGTAAATTTGCCAGGTGCTTGCAGGTGATTGTAAGTTGCATTTGTCCTCTCAGTCTTTTCTTCATCTAAGTATTTCCTTCTGTCTTGGCACATGCTTTATATACTAAGTCAAGTTTTGGGATGCTTTGAAGGAGATGGCTAAGCTTTATGTCAGAGTTTTTTTCCTAATGAAAAGAACAATTTATACTGTTTCCTCTGCAAATGATATATATGCAAATTCACTCATTAAACTTATACCAAACGGGTCGATCTTTGTTTAAAATTATCTTTGGAAATTATCCTTCCAAATCTGCTGTTTACGTTTCTTGGCTATCTTGCTAAAAGCAAAAAGACATGTTTAATACAGCACTCTCATGTCTTTATAGCAAGTAAAAAGCTACATTTTAGCTTAGCATGAACACTGAAGACAGAGGGCCACTGTTTTCTCTGGCTTAAGGTCTAATGTGAGCACTGTGATACATGCTCTGTAACCTAAAGATGCAGTATATAATTTCACGAGCTTGAAGTTAGTAAACAGGCTTATGTTGTGTATCAGCAGCTTTTGTCCAAAGACTGTTCAACATGGACATAGTCTCAATGATGTCACCCACTGGTTACTGAAGAGGTGTTATGAAGCCTGACAAAGGTGGTTGGAGAATGCTGACTCACCCATACTTTCTATCATCTTCGGAGTCGTGAGGCTGAGACAGCTTCAACACACCCACCTGTTAGGGTTAAGGTTAGGGTTGTGATTAGGGTAAGGGTTTGTGATTAGGATTAGGGTTGTGATTAGGGTTAGGGTTATGAATAGGGTTAGGGTTATGATTAGGGTTAGATTAGCATAAGGGTAAGGATTAGGGTTATGATTAGGGTTAGGGTTATGTTGGGTTAGGGTTAGGGTTGTGATTAGGGTTAGGATTAGGGTTAGGTTTAGGGTTAGGATTAGGGCTAGGGTTGTGATTAGGGTTAGGGTTGTGATTAGGGTTAGGATTAGGGTTAGGGTTAGAACTAGAACTAGAACTAAACTTAAGCAAACAGAACCAGAATCAAACTCAAGCAAACAGAAACAGAACCAAACTCAAGCAAACAGAACCAGAACCAACTCAAGCGAACAGAACCAGAACCAAAATCGAGCAAACAGAACCAGAACCAGTACCAAACAGAACCAGAACCAAACTTAAGCAAACAGAACCAAACTCAAGCGAACAGAACCAGAACCAAATTCGACCAAACAGAACCAGAACCAAACTTAAGCAAACAGAACCAAACTCAAGCGAACAGAACCAGATCCAAACTCAAGCAGACAGAACCAGAACCAGAACCAGTACCAAACTCAAGCAAACAGAACCAGAACCAAACTCGAGCAAATAGAACCAGAACCAGAACCAAACTCAAGCAAACAGAACCAGAACCAAACTCAAGCAAACAGAGCCAGAACCAACTCAAGCGAACAGAACCAGAACCAAACTCGACCATACAAAACCAGAACCAACTAAAGCAAACACAACCAGAACCAAACTCAAGTAAACAGAACCATAACCAAACTCAAGCAGACAGAACCAGAACCAACTAAAGCAAACACAACCAGAACCAAACTCAAGTAAACAGAACCATAACCAAACTCAAGCAGACAGCAACAGAACCAAACACAAGCAAACAGAACCAGAACCAACTCAAGCGAACAGAACCAGAACCAAACTTGAGCAAATTTAACCAAACAGAACCAGAACCAAACTTAAGCAAACAGAACCAAACTCAAGCGAACAGAACCAGAACCAAACTCAAGCAAACAGAACCAGAACCAGAACCAAACTCAAGCAAACAGAACCAGAACCAGAACCAAACTCGAGCAAAGAGAACCAGAACCAAACTCAAGCAAACAGAGCCAGAACAAACTCAAGTGAACAGAACCAGAACCAACTCAATTGAAATCAAGTAAACAGAGCCAGAACCAAACTGGAGCAAACATTATTAATGTCCTCAGGTTGCCATTGAGAAAAATACGATGCCTCAGCTTGGATTGGCTGATCAGATTTCTCCTCTCAGTGAGTATTTGCCCGGTCTTCAAGAAGACTCTCTCTGATGGAACAGATGAAGCCACGATACACAGCCTCCCCTCCATCACCTTTATCCTATATCCTCACATGTGATTGGCCGCATGGCCACCATGCTGACCAATCAAAACAAAGTTCTGCTGTGAGCAGAGCTGGGACTGAACACTGAGAGAGCTAAGCAGCCAAAGGAAAAAACTGGGTTCCGTCTCTCTCTTGATGCGAGCTCTTCTGATTCACTATAAAGCATCGGCTCTGAGCCGCAGCTTTTGATCATGACACATCACTAATGTGCTTAATCTGTGTTACAATTATGAGGGGGCCATGGACAATTTTTCACCTGTAAGGGGTCCCTGGCTCCAAAAAGTTTGAGAACCCCTGCTCTAGCTAGGAGGAGTGCAAACTCCCGATAGTGAAAACAAACAGAACAAAAAGAGCGACACAGCTGCACAGAAACTCCACGTTGTAGACATCGCTGATCATAATAGACATCGCCATGCAGGAAGACAGTTTACATTTTTTTAACTCTCTGAGAGATCTTCAAATACAGAGTGTGTCTTTACACCGGTGTGATTTTTTTCAGAGTTTATGGTAACTCAAATAAAAAAACGTGACATTTGCTTTGTTTTATATCGACCACTTAGCAGGATGAATATCATGATTAAGAAGGTATATTTTGAGTTTGAGTTGAGTTGAGAAACATTTGTGGACATTTTTGTCATTCAGTTGTATTTAGGTCATTAATGCACTGATCCTCTGATCATTATTATTACTTAATTATTTCAGTAAGGCAGCTTCCTGATTCCTTTGCTGGTTCATTTGTTTTTTTCTTAGCTCATTTTATATTTTTTGAGAAAAGAGAAAGCTGAGATGTTGCCCATCATTGTTACTTGGTTGCACTAATAAAGTGAAGTGCTGTACATCTGTGGTTGCATTATTCTATTATCAATTTGCCATAATTTTTAAGTATGTAAGAGACGATTTCATTGATAGCCATAGACCACATGTCTTTCAATGTAGACTTCCACTGAGAGGAACATATTAGACTATTTAGGAACTAAATTAGGAACTAAATTTAGACTGTCATACCAGCCTGATCATCACTGAAAATGTCCTGGAAATGTCCTGGAAAATGATCTCTGGAAAAGAGTGGGAACCCTGGAAATACTTTATACTCCACAGAGTTCAAGAGCCGAATGAAAACTTTGTCTCTGCTAACTGAGCAGTAGAGTGAAGCACGTTTTGAGTGTTTTTGCTGGAGATTATCTCTGCTGCATCCTAAAATAACATTATGAGAACTGTGCCATTCATCCAAAACACTGAAGTTATGGGCTTGACAGAAAAAAGTGCCAAAACTCACTATAAAGCTCAGTAAACCCTTAAGAAGCTGCAGATATGGTGATAACTCTCTGTGGGCATTTCTAAAAGTGATCTGTTTCATATTGTAATCAATATTTTTAAACAACGTGTCAAAAGACAGACACTTTAAGGTTTATAATCCACCTTCGACCCATACCAGGAGATACAGGATTGAGCTAGAATTGCTGTTTTTCTTCTTTTGGGAAACTTTGTTCGCACAAAGTTGAGAGACAGCTCTTCTGAATATCTGATTTCTTTAGGGTAGACTTTGTCTGCCACTTTGCTGTTTCTCTTTTTGTTGCTGGTGAACGTGCCGTGCATACATCCAGTCCTAACTGTTGACCAGACAAGAAGTGAATATCAATTTTTGGAGGAAAAAAAAAGACTGAGAAAATGTTGTCTGTCTGCTATTAGTCGGGGATCTGGCTGTCATAAAAACTAATTTAACAGTAATGAGTCTTTGTTTGAATTCTGTCTTTCGCAGTGGGTTTATTTTGCATTCATCTGAAGTTATTGGCTCATTTCCGCTCAAATGAGCCTGTCTGAGACTGATCCTCCTTAAAGCCAACAAGACAGGGGATCTTGCCTGGCTGCTGTCTGCTGTCACCAGCTAGTCCCCTTCTCAAGCCGGTGAATGTGTTCATTTGTGCTTCAGCCATAATCTACTTGTAGCCCACTGTAAGCTTGAAAGAAAGATGGCCTCGGAGGGCGACGTTGGCCTGCTTCCAGTCTGAACACCAGCATCATAGGAGCCTGGCTTTGAATTGGCGAGGGGTTCGTCATTAGGAGAAGTGAGCGGGGATGATTCCCAGGCAGGAAACAGCGTCTAATGGAATTGAGTGGTGGCTGCGGCCCTGTGGGAGATTATGCCACAGTCTGTCCGTAATGAGCGGCGTAATGGCACGATTACAGCAGCACTTAATGACTCAGAAACGGCCACCGCTGTTAGTGTGTGGACACCCACTACTGTATACTCCTCCTTTTACCTCATTAGCTGAAGCCCTGCACAATTACCGTGCAATTTATAAGCATGTCAATTGACATGAAATAGCGGCTATTCAAGGCTCTAAAACAACAAAATCAACAGATTTGATGGGTCAGCTCTGTATGGCAAGGGAGTCAGTCATACACTGCAGGTATGACCATTACTGTCTTTATATCTTGTCATCATTACTTGAGGACATACATATTTCCACTTGAGACTACAGTCTCTATCATTAGGGATGGGTTTCATAAACGCTGAGTTGAAGGAGATCTGTATCTGGAATCTACCATAAATCCATCCGTCCAACGTATCCTGCCCTGACACCAAGGAGGCTGGTGTCGATCTGTCATTGGGCGAGGGTTGGGGGGTACACCCTGCAGGTCTCAAGTCAATCACAGGGCTGACACACACACACAAACACACCTACACACCTACACACACGCACATGCACACGCACACACACACACACACGCACACACACACACACCTACACACACACTTACACCTGCAGGCAATTTGAAGACACTAGTCAACCTCACAAGCATGGACTGTGAGAGCAAGCCAGAGTGTTGGGAGAGAACCAAGCAGAAAACTCCGGTCTCAAACGATGAAGCCAATGCGGAAGTGTTATAAACTGCAATACATCGAAAATCCGCTTGAGGCTGGCTGCAGAAACACCGGAAACCACATAGATATGAATGGGAAAAAGACGATCTTTGCAGCATTAATAAACATGTTTACAGCCTGGTTCAAAAAACGGCTTGGCCCTACAACGCTAATCTCTCTAATGGCATACACTGTACGGGGGGTGAATTTTTTTCTAACGTGACGGTTAAGAAGATATTAAGATTATGAGTTTTGCCCAAATAAGGACATGACTGACGTGACTCCCGGTCAGGAACACACAGCCATTGGCTAAGAGACTCACACTACGTCACACTCTGCCTAGTTGAGTTCCGCATTACCAATATGGCTGCCGCCGTCGATTTGCTTCAAAACAGCTCTCAGGAATAGATGGGTGACGTCACGGATACTACGTCCATATTTTTTACAGTCTATGGAGAGAACCTACACATGCATAGAGAGAACATGTAAACTCCACAGAAAGGCCCCAGCAGGCCGGAATATTCGAACCGCGAACAAGACAAACAATAACAACACAAAGCTTAAAAAAAACACCTTCAACTTCCCTCTGAGGTAGTCTTTAAAGCAAAATTTATTGACAATCATCAATGCTCCTTCCTGACTGAACACAAATAGCATGAGCGCATAATTTGTGAGCTTTGGTTATGCACCACAAAACATTCACATGTACAGAGTGTGCTGATACTGCACAATACATTTTGTACAATCATACAGTGTATCACTGGCTGTAAGTATCCTCAGATCCTGATACATGTCTAACAAGTATCTGAAATGAAAATAGCACCACATACATCAAAGATTACGTGATCAGGTTGTATGTTACCTATAAAAAGATCAGAATCAGAGGACCTTGTGCATTAAATCCTAACATATCAAAGTATATTACATCAATGGTTAATTAGGTTAGGTACTTTTTCAGGCTCCAGTCTTGTTCATTCATGGAGATATCTTTAAATAGAAACCCTCAGAGGTCTAATGGAACGATGTGCATATTGTTGATATTTTAGAGGTAGCCACATTCACCACCTCGCATTCCACATTATTTTTCAGCATGTATTCCACCTGCCAATAAAACAAACTAATCCTAACCAGTTTCCATGTACCCAATAACTTCCTTTATTTTTCTTTAGTACCTCTGCGTTAACGCCAGTCATCATTATTAGAGATTAAATGTTTCTTTTATGTGGCACAAATGCAGGTTCTGTGTTATGACAGCTGAGATGAAGTAGGTATTGCCTTTTTTATGTGGCAGTAGCTCTCTGGGGAAATCTACTTGACACTGCCTAAGGATTCTGCTCTACACAGCTAACAGGATCGGATGTTATGTCAAGCAAAGGTGCAATTTTCATTAACCTCCAGCTGTGCCGTGATTTGAATTCGCCAGCCCAGCAATTAGTTGATTGTGAGTGATTGACAAAGCCACCGCGACTCGGCTCCAAAGAAAGATTGGGAGCCAGAGTGTAAGTGTACAGTCGACACCTGCGTTTGGCCCAACTCTTAACACTTTGACTTCATTGTCTTATTTCTTATATATTCACATTGTTTCTGAGGAGAAAGAACCCTGGGTTGGAGGCATTAAACTCTGTAGATTAATGAGGTATGATATAAGTGCAAATACAACTTGGTTCAAAGCTTGTCCTGTTCTGTAGTAGCATGAGAAAAACTGAAAATGCAACTATAATAATGTTTTTTAATACAAATATTAATTAAAAGTCATAACTATATGCACATAATGATGCAATTAACAGTGTTTAAGGCAAGATATTATGAGTTTGGCAGCAGTTGGATTTAATAAGAAAATCCTTATGATCAAGTTTGTGTTTGCACAAATTCCATTTTGCTCTGCAATCATTCTTTTATCAAGGTATAAAAGTATATCTGTGATTGGTGCTCTTGCATAAATTGATACAATTTTCAAGAACTGTGGTACTTGTAAGTAATGAATCTTGTCTGTTGAAATCATATTTGGACAATGCAGTGTTTGTTACAAATTGAATGCCTGGATCCTCTATAAATGTTGAGGATATGTGACAGATTTATTTATTCACAGCTTCTTCTGAATAACAAGAACAGAGGAAAAGGAAAAGACGTACGAGCCCTGCGCTGCATGGCAGTGGCACACCGTCAAACTTGGAAAGAAAAGGGCATCCATGACAGACTCAGAAATGTCTGTACTCCTCTTACTGACATGTTTGTAGGAAAAGGATAATGACTGGTCTGAAGGCTCAGGCAGAAGTTATTTATCATGCTGATAAGCTTCATCAATGGGCTGAAATGTGGCGTGAAGTATCTCATCAGACAAACCTGTTTGAGATCTCCCTGGGCGGTCACTCTCCACTCAATGAACTTCTCACTCAGGCAATTGAGTGCACGCATCACATGCAACTTGAAGGGGATGCAGGGCCTAATGTGATATGATTTGCATACATGGTTGGGCAAGACTTTCTCGCTACAAGGCGCCCGGTCTAAATATAGAAGCTCCACCATCTATGGTGAAATTAGAGAACCTGCTCCTAGACTTCAGTCCATTTATATTCCTTCTGCTTCGAGACGTTCGATGGCGCGAAAGGTTGTAGAGGAAGTCGGGCTGACATTTGAATACACAGCCTGCCTCTCAATTCTCAGCTGCGGCCTCTTTTCTGGGACATTTCAGAAGACTTTATATTGAGCTTGTGCACCTTTAACACTGCACCTGATCGATATGTTATTGCAGAATGGTCAGGGACATTTGTGCCATTTAGATTCCGGCTAGGCAGTCTGACATTCTTCTTCTTTGCCAAAGCAACAGGGGTCTGGTCAACTGGATTTTTTTTGCAAGCTTGAAACTCCCTGGAGGTGACATCACAGGCGCATTAAAAAAAGTAACGCGTCATTCCCTATAAAGGTTATCAGCAGTATCACCTGGACCCAGATTTGCTTTGGGCGGCAGGAAAGTGAGGTAGCTGAGTAGTCGTCAGCTCTCCCCGGGAAACAAGAGAGTGAACACAGCATTAAAAATCCTTTAATTTGTTAATTGCTGCAAACGATTTCCCCAGCCAATTATCCAAATGCCACAGTGAAACATTGCAAGACTTTCCTGAAAGTGCTTGGTATCATGCCTCATGCATTGGTAATAGCAAAATGGGGACTGCAAATTGCCTTTTTTTCTCCCTGCTTAGAGTTTTCAAATTGTTCAAGCTGCCTCTCTCATTTATCTTTAATGCCTGCTGATCCCCTACTGTGCCAAAGAATCATTCCTCAACAACCATAGATCTGTCTGTATGAGCAGGAGAGTAAACATAATGGCATGCTGGGAGAAATTGCTTAGTGATGTAAAACACTGTTGTTGTTGGGAGCTAAAATAGTAGACATGGTGCATTGGTTCTTATTCTGTGAGTCATATTCTGTACCTTGCAATTCATGTGTTCAAAGCTGACCACAATAATCTGACACAATTTCTCCTTCTAGCTCGTACGCCTGAAGCTTTTTACCTTTTCCTTTGTCTTATTTTTTTAGTTGTAAAGTAGTTTTTCTAAAACTGTACAAGTTTGCATCCCTCTTTATTCCATCGTAAGAAATTCTCTCTTTGTGCCTGCAGCGTTTAGGGCATATTAGCTTGTCAAGGCAAGCATTTTGATCCATCTTCCTGTTTTAAAATAAACAATTCTGAGACAGTTTCAGGTTGGGAAGAGAAAAAGCTTTTAAATCAGCAATAAGACCATTTGCAATGCCGCTGTGCACAGGCAGCTTTGCACAGTGAGATTGACAGTGCTTAGAATGGAGAAAACGTGTCTTTTTTTGACTGGCAACATGAAAAAATATTTAAAAGCTTTTTTTCCTCCTGCTGAAAAGCTCTTTATGTACACTGTGTGGGCTCTCTTCCCTGTGCTGTGGGTCAAACTAATTCTGCATTTGTTATATTTGAGGAAATTGCAGGCGGATTGGAGGTAAAGTGCTTGTAGCAGGAGATCAGGGATGTGATCCTGAGGGCGCAGGGCCGTGTCTGAATACAAAGGAGATTGCAGCTGAGATTGTTGTTTCAAAATTTAAAGGTTTTAGTGTTTGTCCCGATTAAGCCTGAGCGCCGATAACCTCTGATCTGAGCAAACTCCAGTATCTTAGTGAGGGCTTTGAAATTTTAATCTTTCCAATGTCTGTGGGTGTTGTTGTCACATTAAAAAAAGAACCAGGTTATGCTGAGGTGAACTCTCTGCAAAGGCTGAAAAGGTAAACCCCTATGTGTCAGAGGACTTTCAGAGACCTGTATGAGAAGATTATCCTTTTGTTTTAGGTGTCTTTATGTTTGAAGTTCATTCTCCCCATTGTGCAACAAACACAGTATTTTTTTTTTCTTTAACACCTCTTTCCCTAGAATACTTCAAAGCTGCCATGCAACGGGTTATAACATTATTCAGCTACTGTGTGTCGAGCAAATATCTGGGGGAAGGGCTTTACATTGCTTAAAATATTCAGAGAAAAGAAAACAACAATCCTGACTGCCATCCATGAGCCAAACAGTTTATAAAAATCACTCGGAAAACTACCAAGCAAGATCCTGGGAGTGCAGGCTCTAGCACAAGCTTACATATAAACAATATAATATTAGATTCACGCACTGAAAATGCTAGAGCACTGACTCATAGCATGACTCTATAAGTCGCTATAATGAAGCACACAGCAAGACTGATGTCCAATTTTTGCAAGAAAAATGCTGGGCACCAACAACAGGAAGGTGACCAAAAGGTTGAGTTCAGTGACTGACCCAGCGGAGGTAACAGCAAGCAGACAGCTAGCCGCACACAGTTGTCATTTAAAGAAATTTGCCCATCGTACTGCAAAAATCATGCACCATTGAACTGCCTGAAAAGAGAAATCAACTATGAAGAAGAGGGGAAAAAAATCCTGATTAGTCTGTAAAATGTCAAATGGGGCATTAAAGTTTGGTATTCTTAAATGTGGTTTAATCAGGCTTGACTCACTTTGGAGCCAACCCTAAAGTGGACACCTGAGGAACTATAGTTTTGGCACTTCTGCATCAACTGTTATTTTTTTCTTAAACCCTCTAGAAACATAAATGGAATATTTAAAATTCACATAGAATTTCAAAATTGAATATGTGATCAAGCATTAATACAAATCTGAGTGCAAATAAACATTCATAACTATGAAAAAACACTGTTCAAAAATAGCTTCTTTTTTTTCCACTTCAGAGCATTTCTCAGAACTGTGTGGGCGTGGATGCTAACTTTTTGATTGACAGGTCAAGAGAGAGTTCAAAGCCTGCATGTTTGAGCCATCTGACTTCGGATTTGAAGACATAAAGACTCCAGAATCGGAAACGTATTATTCATTTCAAATGGTCTCTGAGTGCTGAGTTACAAAATACTTCAGAATCAGGACTTATATAATTTTAGTTTTATCACTTCGTATCTCCGGGGCATTAGGACCATGGGGTGCCCAGAGCAGCGGAGGCTGAAGTGTAGTATGTGCACCCAGAGGAGCTCGGCTCTGGGTGTCAGACGAAGCTGTTTGGCTAAATTCTGAGCTATTTGGGGATAGTTAGTGAACTGGTCTTTGGGAAATGAGCCAAGCCACTCGGCCACGGCTCAACTCAACCGCATCCCAAGGTTTCACAAAGTCCACCGCAGTTAGGAAAAAATAAATATGACAACAAGCTGTCATCTTCACCAGTGGATGCAGACAGGGACACATGAGTACAGCAGTGCAAAGGACAGGGAGACAGCTATACGGACAGGTTACAGGCAGTACATGATTAGCAAACAAGTTAACAGCTGAGGCAACACTGAGGGGAGCTGGCTGAGACATCAGGAGACGGTCTGAGCAGGAGTGGAGCAGTTTTATAAAACATGTGTGACTTAATTTGTGATTGGTTAGATATTTATTTGGTCATAAAAATCCAAGTTCACCCTGCCTTCTTTATCCAAGCGTTAGAAGGTATCAAAAACGTAACCGGTAGTACTTAAAGAATGGATTAAAGTTCAGTTCCAATATTTTAAATATACATAATAGTATGTAAATGTGACTACAAATATCGTGGGTAGAATGTTTTTTGTTGATTTGGGTTACCAGAGGCTTTAAGCATGGAGGTTGCTGCTTGGTTTGATGTTTACAGGCAGAATGATATGTCTGTGTCTGAGTATAGACCTGGAGCCTGATTGTCAGCTCTCCAGAGGCTCTTTCCAGAGTTAAAAGAAAACCAGAAATTATACATCCATAATGTAGCATACATAAAAGTCATTTTCAAAACTCCAGTTTGAAACTTTTTGACTTATAACAGATGTCCAGACGCTGTCTTGGAATTAATCCACAGCCAGCAAACATTAACATTTTTATTTACAGATATTAAAACACAGAGTTTATGATTTATACATAAAAAATCTAAGCAGGTGTATTTGCATGATTTTTTTTCCAAACATCTCATTCAATTTGCTTTAAGTTAAACTCACTTGACAAGTCCAGAGATGAATCTAATTTAAAGATATTACAGCCAAAAATGAAGGCTGGATTTTCCTCTCAATGCATCAAGCAAAGTTTCCTTGATGAGTGATGAAATTAGCTTGACTTTCCACGATGTTGAACTGGCTGCAATCATTGGTGGCCTAGATGGCCCTATAAAACTTTGGGAATTAAAACAGACTAAATCATGTGTTTAATTTGGGATGGATTGAGATAATATCTCAGCTCCCACAAGGGCATAGTACAAAAAGAGGAGGGGGAGCAAAATGCATATATAAATAAACAACCAGAAGAAGGAGGCCTGTGAACAATAAAACCAGCACAATACTTAATTCTGAGGTCCTTTAAGTCCCACATGGACAATCACCTGGTAGAATTGTGTAATAATAACAACACCGAAAGATACAGGTGCATATTTGACCCTGTATGTAAAAAAAAAAACTGTAATTTGAAGGGGAGTTAGATCTTCTCGTTAAACAGATAACTGATCAGCCGAGCACTGCTAGCTGAGTTTCTGCAAGCTGACAGATACAGATGGTAAACAAAGGCTAAGCTTAAATTGGCAAAGGAATAATGGCACAAAACTTGGTAATGTTCCTCTGACGACCTCGCCTCCAAAAGCTTTGAGGTCATATTCCTTTTGTTCAGCAGTTTTCTGGTGTGATCTCTAAAACTAACCCACAAATTGATATTGGTGTACTCATATCACTTTCCCAGAAAATGTGGGGCATTTTCTTTGGATCTATTACAGCTATGCTGTCTTTTAAAATCTTTCTGAAGCAAAAAAATAGGAACACTTATTCAGAGTGCTCATGACTGTGTTACTCCAGGTTCGAAACTTCCGAGAAGAGGAAGTAGCAGATGGTTAGGAGGAGCGTGTAGTTCATTATACTGCATCAACTTAGAGTTTCTGAAAGAAAGTGTGGAACTGAGGCAGCATGAAGCATTTTTAATACTTCTCACCCTCACAGCTCTCTCTCTCTCTCTCTCTCTCTCTGCTCTACCATCTGTAATGAGCTAAGCAGTGGAGTGTAAGCAGCTTCTTAGATAATGAGGCACAATTCCCCAGGGAGTCAAGCTGGGCCCACAACTTTAATATACCATTTCTTCATCCTGAAAATGAAAGCAATCAAAATGGAGAGAGTGAGGAGAGAAACATGCGGCTTGAGTGTCAAGAGGAGTCTCCTATCGCTGCAGGAATCTGTGGACACCAACCGCAAACACGATTTAGAAATACCTGATGAAGTGCCATGATGGGGGGATGATTGCACAGTGTGGTATGTAACCACAATGTCACAAGTCTGTCCTTCTATTTCCTGTCCATCTCTTTACTCGTCTGTCCATTACATGCTCAGGAATATCTTCAACCCCCTCAGCCTCACATAGGTCTCAGGAGCTAATTCATTATTTCCCTTTGGTGCCAGTGCGATCCTTTGCACTATCTTCCCAGTGTATCGACACATAGGAATAAAAAGTCCATCCTTTGTTTTATGAATACTTTGATTGTCATCAAATCTTACAATGGCTTAGCTGACGTGGCATTTCTGTCAATATTCACTTTTGATAGACGTTGTGTTTGGTGAAATCGATCCTATTCCAAAGAGCACCCTAAAGAGCAGTGAAGACATTGTGAGATCAAGTGTAAGATAGGTTCCACTGATTACTAAAGGTCATTATGGAAAAGTATTTCAAGCCATTGTCATTGTCTGTTAACAACTTTTTCACCTAAAGTCAGAGGGGAGCTTGTGAAAGAGTTTGTTTGTAAAATGTATGCAGTAAAGTTTGGGACATTTTAGTTTAATTTGAATTCCTGGCGTTATCCAGGGATGGATGTGTTTTGTTCTCACTACAAGCATAAAGATGTTAGCACTCGCAATGAAATCCTTTTTATTTTTGTGCAATTATGCAGCTTCAATAGACGTATAGGTGCATTTTGGCCATTGCAGGCTTCCTTTATCAATGTCACTATGAGACAATGATATGTTGCAAGAATATTTAGATCATTCTCCAGGACAGCAGAAGATTTTCATTGAAATTAAGCTTTTACTCTCATTTTAGAAAATTGTTTTCCTGGTTTTCAAGGACACCTGCATGGGCTTTTGTAAGCACGTCACTAACAGTGTGGGCGTGACCTTTTTTATTTTGTATTGAGTGTGTTTTACGCAACACTCCAAATGCCACTTGCTTAGCCTTTAAGTAAAAGATGGTAAAGATGTAGCTGTGTTTTTATAAAAGACATGTTTGGTTGTCAGTTTCTCTCATTTTTTTCGTCTTGGTTACTAGCAGATACACTTTAAAAATCTACGGAAGCTCAAGAGGGGTAAAAAAAATATTAAAGCAAAGATACTTTTTGGTATAGCACATTTTTTTATCACTACCTTTGGGTCTGACGGATTCAGCATGTTATAAAACAAAAGTGTTCCAAACCACACAGCATCAATTTTTCATTACACTATGCACTAAGTAATGATAGTCACATTTGTGTTTCTATCTTTGTTACAAGTAGCTCTAAATGTGTCTCGAAAAGTCCCCCGCTGCAGTGCAGTGTAGACATATTAATGCTGTAGATTATTTTATGGTTGGAGATAGCGCCTTGGCAGTCTGGCTCGGCAGTGGGAGCAGAGACCTCTCCAGCTTTTCTTGGAGGATATCTCCATAATAGCCTCATTATTCAACCGCAAGCCCAGGAACACTCAAGCTGAAGTAATGAGCCCCTCACTAGTTGCTGAGTATCACCTTTTTGAAAGAGGTTGCATGGAGAATGCATCCTGATTAGAAGTGCTGTTTAGCTATTTTGTAGCAGAAATGCAGTAAAGGTCATGATCTTCCTTATTTTCACCTTTTATTTCATTAAAAGGAACAGGTGATTTATAAACCAGTGGCTGCAAAGGTCCTAGCCAGGAGCTCGGGACTGCAGAGAGAAATCTGATGTAAATTATTCAAGCAGCAGTTCACCAGGACGAGCAGTATGAAGTCTGAAACGCTCATTATGAAACACCCCGGTGTGTTTTTCCGTGTCACTCAAGTGGCTGACCGCTGCCAAGGTGGAAAATGCTCCCACTGCTTGTGCATTTCAGACAACAAAATAATCTGGTGATCATTAGTGTGCGAGGGGGAAAAATGTGTGGTAAAATTCAACGCTCACTGAAACCACAATTAAATCCATCCAAGTACTGCAGTATGATTTTCAAGTATTTACATCCTCATATGCTTCAGTGTACGTCACCCCCCAAGGGACATACTCTATTTACCTCTCTGCATTTGAAGAACCTCTCTACAGCCTGTTTTAGCACATGTGTAATGTAAAGCTATTTTCTATCTCTCAGGGCTGTAGTGATGAATACAAATTAACATACACACACAAACATGCTGGTTTTTTTTTAAATTAATTTTGAAAATTTACTTTGACAAATATTGGCATCAGTAGTTTTGGTGATGTATTTTAAGCTCATTAGAGTTCAAGTTAGGGGGTAAAATGAATGGTATATTTATTTTATATTGCTAGAAAAACAAGTACCCCAAAAGAAAAAGAATCAAGTTTCCTTTGAAATTGTGTATTTTCATTTTCTTGACGTGACATTTGAACACATCAAAATTTCATTTTATTTACCTACAGTTAATAGTTTTATTTTCCAACTGGTTTGTTTTTCTTTTAACAATATAACTACAGTTCACAAAAATACTGACCAGTTCTTTAATATCACACTTCAAAGTCTTCATTTGAAATCTTTACTTTGAAGAAGCATCTACACAAATGAGTGTGAAAAGTGGGGAGGAGCATCATTCCAGATTGATCAAACATACTGTGATGAGTTGACTCTGGTGTTCATAGTTTGTGTTGCTCTGAATTAACAAGGTAAACACTTTATAAGGGTGTATCAGGAATTCCATATTTCCCCTCTCAGCCTCAGTGTGAGCTCTCTGTGTATCTGTCTGACTGACAGCTGAACTGGCAGGGCACAGAGAGACTACACAGACTTGATCTGCTACCTGCAGTTTTAAGGCAAAGAGTGCATACTGTGCTTGTTAGCAATGTTGTTGAAGAACGAGGAAGACTTGTATCATCAAAGCTCACTGATGCTGCTCTATATAGATATATTTTCAAAGTCATGATAGATTTTGAATTCAGAATGTTGCTGCCTTTTAGTTTCCCTTTGGAAAATGATAATGATAGTGTAAGGCGTTTATGCACCAGGAGCAACCTTCACATGACTATTCACCTTTTGTTTGAGACCCATTGTAAACCTGAGGACTACGTTTCAATAGAAAACAGTAAACTGTTGTTGCGCTTTGGACGTTCATTTACACGAAAATAGGGTTTTGGGCTTCCATCACCGTAAAAGAGCAATCCTCTGAAAACAGTCTCATCACAGGCTTATTCCTACATTTCCAGTCAAATGAGCGTGAGTAAGAGAATAACAACAATGTTGAACGACTGTACTGAGTTTATTTTTGCTTCTCCAAACAAAGTTAACGGTTTTGAGCGTATTCACCACAGTCCTCTTGTTCATTTGAAAAAACTGCTCTGTTGAAGAACAGCTTTGTACGCAGGCACGTGGGGTTCTGCAGTGGTGTTTCATCATAAAGTGTTACTGACAACTTCAGCTCCGATATACACATTGCAGCACTTTTAGCAGTATTTGCGTTACTATGTGAATTCAGTTTGCAGTTTTGTTAATTCAGTTTTATAGAAACCTAAACTTTGAAAGAAAGTTTATTTATACAGCAAATTTCAGCATCAATGCAATTTAAAGTGTCTCACGCAAGACGTTAAAAAGAAAATTATGAAAAATTACGTTGAAAGAATAATGTGAAAATGAAAAGAAGACATTTAAAAGCTTCAACTTAAAAACCATGTATTTTTATTGTCATTTACATGTTAATTACCTTATAATATTTGCTTTAATAGTTCTTAATTTAAAATGTGAACCTTTATCCCCTAAAACACATTAACATTGCACTTTTAGCTACATTGCAAGGTCATAAAAGAACATGTGAACTATGTTTTGTTTTACTGATATTCTGCTAAAACGTTTCTCAATCTGGATGAGCCTACACCAGATTTCTCATCTATTTATTCATATCTATTGAAAATATGAGCAAAGATAAGCATGTTTTTGTTGCTTTAAAAAAAATTACAAGACTTTAATAACAACTTCGATGTGAGCTGCTGCTTCATGACTTGTTTTAGAAACTGCAATCTATCACTGTTTCCTTTAAATTCTGAGTGCTCAGTAAAAACTTGAGTTAATGTAGTGTTTCCAAAGTGTAATTTCTACCTTTTCTTCTTTCATAGCATTAAATGTCACCATAATACTGTTAAGAATTATTATAAAGTTTCAGGGACATTTAAATGTAGCCTCGAAAGCTTCAGTCCAACAACAAATAAGCATGTCCAAACTAGAGGAAATAAATATATGCCTGTATTCTTCACCAAATTAAGAGGAGCCATTATCAGCTAGTTTGCAGACACTGAATCTGAATTTGTTACATCTGGGCTATGACCAAGATGGCAGCAGCCAGCCTGCTAATGGGATGCACAGCTACAACGGCATAACACTTTAATTAATGATCATGGTTCTGTCTTTTGGCTTTGTCTAATCCTCATGAGAATTTCACACACTGTTACACTTCCCACATGACAAGAGATGCTCAAGTCATCTCACATTACATTTTTTACCACTTTATGTATGACCTATAGTGCCAGTAATTTAGCTAATCTGCCATCATGAAAGCCCTCTCTATGTGTGTGCCACAGCCCTAGCTGTCTTGGAGATGTGGTGATCCCTGCTTGCAACCTGTGTCCCAGTACAGCAGTATCATGACGGATAGTGCCGCTGTCAGGCCCCGGGGCCCTCTCAGCTCGTGATAGATACCCAAACACAGTCTCCTGCTTGTTGTGCCTGGGGTTACCACCACAAACCTGGGGGGATCCTAATTAGCCTGTGGTCTGAACACGCTCCAACATGATGTGTGTGTTTGGGATGGAAGAACACGGGTCCCACTGGTTCTTCCAAGTACACATCAAGTAGTGCAATTACATGCACTTGCACTGTTATGCATGCAGTCTGCAAATACAAGCAGGACATGTTTTCAGATTTTGCTGCTCGTGTAATTTAAAACTTTTATGAAATTTGAGCTTGACTGCGAATAAGGCCGCTCTGGAGTTAGGTTTTCCTTGTCTAGACTAGAAGTTGTAAGTCAGATTAGTAACAATATGCCTTATTTATTCTAATAAAACAAGCATAGTGAGGGTTTGAAGTATCATTTTACAAGCTGTTGCAGGAAGGAAGCTGCCTGTTGATGACACTGTGAGCCACAGAAGAGGTATTGATTTTGAAGGAGTCACAACAAACAGCACAGAGAACATTTTGTCAGAACCCTCTGAGGAGGTTTTACAGGTTATGAGGCAGACTGAAATTTACAGTGATGCCTTTTTATGACCTACAAAAGTAAACAAAACCATCAGCAACAAGACTGACAATTTCTATGTAGTATATTTAATGCCTGTCACTGCTGCGAGGGGGACGATGTCAGACCAGACGATGAAAAAACAGCCTTCTTTTACTTTCCACAACAAACAATGACATTGAGTGATACATTTCAGTGTTTACAGCAAGTAGGATGAGACTTTTGTTTGGAAGCATGAGTATCATGCATAAGACAAGATTAGCAAAGAGATGAGAGGTATCACTTTGTCAACAGGAGTCTAAACATCGACACAAACAGCTTGTTTTTCACAGGTTTTAATTAACTTTGACCAATGTTAGGACGATGGAAAAAGCTATTGCTCACTGTGTTTGGATTTTAAAGACCCCGTCTCCTCCATACTCATATACCAGTTTGGTAGACATCCCCCTCACCTGAATTTATCCAGTCATGACATTGTTCCTCTCCCGACCTCCTTCAACTTTAACTTGCCCTGTGGAAGACAGCACACCATGATAACGTAAACCTTAACTGACATTTCTTTGACTCTCTCTCTCTCTCTCTCTCTCTCTCTCTCTCTCTCTCTCTCTCTCTCTCTCTCTCTCTCTCTGCTGATCTTTTCCTGGTCGTAACTTGCCAACTAAGCAACATTGTTTTGACCTTTCTTTAAACAGTTCCTTTATCCTCTCAGTTCAGTGAACACCAGACTTGGCTCATGTACATGAACCTCTGCCAATCTTAACACTAGTCTGCTGACTACTCTAAGGCAGCAACACATGAAGAGCATAAACTACAAGAAAGAGTTTCAGGATTTATTTTTCTTCGGCAACAATCCAGCCATGAAAACTTCCTTTTGACCTGCAGTTTGGTAGATTATTTGAAAGCTGCCCTCAATCTTAGGATTTACTTATCTGTGAAGGTGTTATAATCAGTTCCACTGTGGTTAGAATCCAGGAAATAAAGCCTGATGAAAATGTACCTTTTCTGCTTATGTCTAAAAGATAATGCACCAAGGCAATATCCCGAAGGGCTTTATAGAACCAGACAAAGAGTTCATAACATACTCCACGCACTTTTAGAAAAAAAGATCCTTAACAGAAAAAAACAGAAGAATCAAGGCATGTAAAGAAAATGAAGGTAACCTCAAGAGAGCAAACCCGTAGACAGACAGCTGGTGTACAGGAGATGTCGTAGGCGGATAAAAGCAAATGTGTGAAGTATGCTTTTTCTTGTGTAACAGAATAATCCAGTGGACAGTCCATGGAGATTGGTCCTGTGAAAATGGGCATTAGTGAATCTTTAAGTCACGGTGTGCAAAAAGCAAGTAATGGATCAGATAATTAGAAACAGATTGATCATATAGAGACATCATGACAGGCTGCTGTAGCAGAGCCTTGTAAATCACAGGAAGCCTCGCCCTGAGGCATACTGTATCTCCTATTTTTAATGTAAATGGGAACATAATTTACCAACCGAGAAATCATATTGTACTGAAGAGGAATCAAAACTTATGATTTAGATACTACTTTCATTAAGAAAATGTAAACTGAGGTGATAAATCCACTGAAAATTAGAGTTATCATCCCATCCCTTGGAGTCATTTTGCAGCAAGTGAAGGATCCCCCTGCTGGCCATTAGTAGAATGCAGGTTTAAGGAACTTCAGCACTGTCTTCAATTTTGAAACAAGAGGCTACATCCACTTCTTTTGATTGGCATGACAACTGTTAAACTCAGTCACAGGGGGGACTGAAATTAAAATCTGGGTGTAACACCGGACTTCCACCAGATCCGCGTCCAGTCCGTCTCCGATCCGCTGCAATCCGGCTCATTGCTCTCTCGTCCATCAAGAGTTGCAGTTAAGTGACTATGATCTCGCAATAACTCAGTGTTTAATTCTGAAAATTAACTGGATGTTTTATTTTTTTTCCTGCCTGGCTTCCTGTAGATAGATGCTCCATTATCTCTCACAGAAATATCAGAGGGGGAGCTGTATGGTGCTTTCAGGTTTCGACTAGAGTGCCAGTTGTTCCAGTGCATTTTGGGATTTGTTGTATTTTTGTCTTGCTCCCTCTCGTCTATGGCAGGCCAGTTAAAATAGACACAATATAGTGTATTGAATGCCATATATAATTGAACTGGGCTGAGGTGTCTCAGCCCAGTTCAACACTGTCACAGTCCCCTATGACTGTGACAGGTGTCTTATCAGATTAAGATTTAGAATGGTCTTTATGACAACAAACAAATCTGATGTTTCTGTAAATAGTAAAGGTACAAATGTACGGTGCCCTTAAACTGCAGTGTAAATAAAGCTTCAGGGACAACAGCTTACACACACACAGACACACACACACACACACACACACACAGACACACACACACACACACACACACACACACACACACACACACATACAACCCAACTAAATGTATGCTCAATCATGCATCTCTGTACTGTCACATGCTCTTAACAATGCAGCTCATCATTTACTGTAGATGAATCCTCGCTCCATACAGTGTCGGGACCTGCACTTTACCTTGTTTCATCGTCATTAAAGGGAAAAGATGGAGTATCATTGGAGGAGTGTGCCGACAGGCAAGGACAAAGAGGTGGAGAAATATTCATGCTCATATTGTGTCTGGATGCTGGAAAAAAATGGGTAAGGGTAAAAAAAATATTAACCTTTGACAGATGAAAGAAACGGTGGGAAACACAAACACAAAAGGTGAGGACAGAAAAAGAGAACGAGATGTTCCAGGTTAGATTTACTCGCCTTGGTGTTCCTGTAATACAGGGATACGCTGTGTGAGATATAGTGTAGGTCGCAGGAACAGAACAGACTGATCGACATGAAAGACAAGACAAGATATTAAGGCGTATGAGTTAAAAAAAGGAGAATCAGGTGGACTGGAATAAAGACAGAGACATGTGGAGACATTGATGGTTCCTCTTTTAATGAACCCTACAGCGTCGGCGCTCCCCTCCATGCTGCAGCCTCTAGCCTCTGCCCTCGCTGTCAAGACTGTGTCTGACTGAACAGAGCAGTGGTGACAGCTAAAGCAAGCCCACTTTGAAGTCCCGAGTGCAGGCAACAGGGTAGATAATGACCCCGCCAATCTCCTCCCACCGCCCTGTCTGCTCCCCCTGGCCTCTGTGTAAGGCCGAGAGGGAGGCCTAATGAGCATACTTTTCTGAACAACTCTAACTGAAGGCAAATGCATTAAATCTTGATCTGCTGCAACCCTTTATACCGCTCGTTTTTCTAAGGGAATGAGGATGAGTCAGGGTGACAAAGAGTCACTAATGCATGTTTCAGGGAAAGAATGAAGTTGACAAAAGTGGAGGAGACAGATCACAGATACGGTGCATGGTTACTAAACGATATCTGCGTCTATTTTGAGGAGTTTGACGAGGAAAAGAGAGTTTCAGAGACAGCGTCTGGGCTTTATTTCAGATTCAATTCACCACAATCACACAGCAGCGGCTGTTTTCACGTTCAGGGTGAGACGCTCAGATGCTGTTCGAATGTTGTTGTGCTTTATTCCAGGTCATGATATCAAGAAAACAAAGGGAGTCTGAGAAATTATTATCATTTCAATCTATTTAATTGATCAGCTACTTATGAGTGACATGATTACACTTAAGTAACGGATAACAATCATTAGTAATAATAATAATAATAATACATTTTATTTAAAGGCGCCTTTCTCGGCACTCAAGGACACCGCACAGATAGAAATATATATATACACGAATTCACATTAAAGGAAACAAAATCAGAATCAGAAATGAAAACAATATAAACTAACAAGGGGTAAGAAAAAAAAATAGAAACAATAACAAAATGACAGAGCAATTGGAGTCAGACGGAGTAAGCGGTTTTGAACAGATATGTTTTGAGTTGTGATTTGAAATGGGGGAAAGAATCTGTGTTTCTGAGTTGAGGTGGCAATGAGTTCCAGAGACGGGGAGCAGAGCGGCTGAATGCTCGGCTCCCCATAGTGGTGAGACGGGCGGAGGGGACAGACAGGTGTATGGAGGAAGAGGATCTGAGGGAGCGGGAGGGAGTGGGAACATGGAGGAGGTCGGACAGATATGGGGGGGGCGAGGTTGTGGATGGTCTTGAATGTCAACAGAAGGACTTTGAACTGAATGCGGAACTGAACAGGGAGCCAGTGGAGCTGTTGGAGGACAGGAGTGATGTGGTGGATGGAGGGGGTTGTCAACCTTGAAGGGATTCTACTGAGTATAACAACTAATCACAACTGACTCTATAGTATTCAGTTGAATATCGTTTTATATACTTATAAATTAATAATGTATGAATCCAACAAAAAAAATTCCCTCCATTTCGACAGTTGATAGCGCATTCGTGGCAACAATATTCTTATCAGCCTGTTTCCAGGTCAAATTAACATTTCGCAGTCATGCCAAAACAGTAGCGTTATTTCTGTCATTCGTAACACATGCTGAAAATGACAGTAGCACCTGTATCACTCAGCCAATCATGTAATGCTGCCAAAGCCCATGACATGTTGCAGTTTTTGGCTGCTTTGTGCCTGTTTTTCAATCTGGTCGACGTCTCCTTCTCTTTGCTCTCGTGTTTTCACATCTCATGCTAATTTTATCTTCTTTTCTCTGCTGGTGACAAGTTGGCCATCAACCATCAACCTTGAGTGTTGTGCTCTCCAAATACACGGAGATTAATATAAAAATGTCCTTATGAATATTACCTCTTCTGTTTTCATCATGTTCATCTTATGGTAGGGTTGATAGTTGTTAGGATGATGGCTGCAGTGGCATCTATGTTGACACGTATTTGTGACGGTGCATTAGCTGAATTATAGTATCATGCATTTTAATTGCATTATGATTTAGTGGCTGCATAAGAATGCAGGACTGCCACATTTTGGAAAAAAAAAAGGTGCTGAAGGTTTGTTTATAACCAGTTTTTATGGGAGGTTGTTTTTAATTTGAAACATGTTGTGCTGATTTATTCATAGACCTTTCAATAACTGATTAAAAGAGTAAAGACAAAATGATCGGATTAGTAATGTTTATACCATTTAAAACTTTGGATGCACTTAGCGAAACATCCCAGTAGTATTTGAGCTCTCCACCCTGGGCATGACTTTGAAAATAGTTGCTGTGTGAATATGGTGAATGCCTTGTCATTCTCGTACAGTTAGAGGGGGCAGCCATCCTTTACCTGGCCTACTTAATTAGTGTTTACCTGCTTCAAATACAAACCCAGGTGCCGCCCTAAGAAGTTGCTGAATGCTTCTTCATTTGTGCTGTCAATGTTACAAAGGGGAGAGGTAATCCAAATCAGCTCTGCCGAGGACAGCTGCTTCATCACAATTATAACAAGGTGTCTGCCTGCTGCATCCATACCTGCAGTGCTACAGGTCGAGGCTCATCAATCTACAGTGTTTTTTTCCTGCCAGGAGCAACAGTGGAGGCCTCACTTTTCTCCAGTAGATGTTTGATGTTAACTAAAGTTCCTGATGTTGTTCTATTAGCAGGATCAGGTTCAATACAGCAAAATAGAAAACCTTCATAGTGAAATGATTCCTCGTAGCAAAAGCTTCAGGGAGATGCGTTAAAGTCAGAAAATCAAGTTACTGGTGTCAGGGTTGTGTGTAAATGGTGACAGATAATAGCAATTTTTGGAGGTTTAGACCAAGCTCATTTTTACTCCCATTTCCTCAGGCGAGGAAAAAAACACAATTACTGCCTCCACTGCAGAGGCAACAATCATTTCATGCTTTTTTCACAGTTTAAACTGTCTGGCATGTGAGCACATCTTCACACAACAGGTTATCTACCATATTCTGCAGCTTATTTCCAAGTATTTGAGCCTGTTTTACCTGTGGGAGTTTTTTTCCGTACATCTGATGATGAATGGCCCGCTGCTGCCCTGAGAGATCTTTACCTGCAAGACACTGTATATCACATCAAAAGCAAACAAAACACAAACGCGCTATCAAATCTACCAGGAATTGCACCATAGGGTTCATATATCATGCTATTTTAAGGCCCACACATTTCAGACAGAACAAATAAAAGAGGTTCCCTTGGGAGGAACCGGTATGAAAAGTCTCATAACAGCTGCTGCTTTTATGCTCAGAGTAACCATTGTTTATCTTCTGCACAATATAAATTAACAATAACCACTGTTTAACATGCATTGTATGATACGCTATCAGCTCAAAAACTCCCCAATGTCATATCTGAATGCCAGAATATTATGTGCCAGTTTTCAGTCGGAGTTTAAGCAGAGAAAATGCACCTCATAAGAGCATCTTCCTGGATCTATCCCTGCACCACAGCAACTTTGAAAAGGTCACTTACCACAAACCACAAACAAACACTTATCCTCTCTTTGTGGCAAAGTTGTGAGTTTTCAATCGATCTACTCAGACTTTTAGTTTTCCAGTTCTGAATCTAACATGATGCTATTAGAGTTTATTTTTAAATGATTTGAGTAGCAAAAAGGAAAGTATTTCACTGCAATTTTTCAGTCCTTCATTTCAAACTTTGGCAATTTTAATTAACATTACATGCATCCAATCATAAACCTTGCAGCACTGGTGGCCAGACAGAATTTAGTCATGGTTAATTGGCTTACGGTGGCAAAAAGTAGGCCTATAAATACTGTGGGTTGAAAACTGTAGGAGCTTTGATGCTGATTATGGTGCTACAGAAAGCACATTTAATGAAGCAATTTGATTCACTTTAAACTAGGTCAGTCCCACCTTCTGTGTTAAATTAGCTTGATATTCAACAAACAAGAAAGTCTCATTGTAAATATCGACAATGCTCGTAATATACTGTATGTACCTCTTCAAAGTCTACTACAAGCTTTTTAAGCAGTTATAAGGAGGACACTTATGCAGGAAAGGAAATGTATCGTATTTTAGTTCAAGGTGTTAGTGCTACGACATTTACAAAAACAGGTATGTCCACTGCCGCAGTTTTTTGCACTGGCAGTGTTTTTCGTGCGTTCCTAACTGCAAAAACACCAGCTGTTTTTTTTGCTTCTGCACTCTCAGTTTAAAATAGTTCAACTTTTGGGATTCTGCAGCAGTCATAAGTGTCCCCTCTCTATCAACAACCAATCAAAATCAGGGGGCGGGACTTTGGATAACAGCTCTGTCAACAACAATCAGAGGTCTATATTGTGGAATAATGAGCCACACTTGTCTTTTTTCTTAGGTAAAATTTCCATGTCTAGAGCTTCTGTTAATATGAAGACACGTTTTCTATCATCTGTTTTTACTTTTTTTTCCCTTGAATGAAAGCAAATACAACAGAGTATTTTAAAACAGACTTAACCATCACCACCGAGGGAAATAGAGGTTGTGGGAGCTGCCAGCAGAAAATCAGTTTGCCTGTGCCAGCTTTTATTTGCTATATTGTGTTCTTATTTTGGGTTTCATTATTGTAATTTCCAGCAATTTGCACTTGGATGTGGTTGGATTCAGACAAAGAGGTGAAGCAGGGCTCAGATACTTTTTGTTGACTATTGTCCTGCCAGATTATTTTGTATCAGAGTCCTTTTTTTGGTCTATTAAAAGAAATGTCCTGACTTTGGCATGATTTTAAAAAGAACACAACACTCAATCATGGTGGAGTTTTTCAGGTAAGCATGGACAAAGGTGTGAGCAGTAGAGTCATAAAGGCCATTCAACATACAGTATCATCCAATGTTTGTTGGGAAATGTAGAATCATGTTTCTTAAATTCCTGTTGGCAATATGAAAAATCTGTCAAATCATAAAAGTCATTTGGCTTCATCTTCTGGGGGCACTTTGTCTCAAAGTTACCCTTCAAATAATTTTGGACTGATGGCAAATGGACATGTCCATCGATTCAGCCTGGACCTGGCATGAATTAAACTCAATTGTTTTGTTTTTGGCATTTCTTCTTTGTGTCAACCAGCAGACTCTTTGAGCTTCTGCAGCCAGTCACGTCTCTGAAGTGTTCCTGGCCAGGACACTGGACTCTCACTGTCGTCCTGCTGGTTTTCTGCAGCTGAAATCGGCTCGGGCAGCTGCATCTGCTGTGCACTCTTACCTTCCTTTCGCATATGAAGTGTGATGATGAGTTTCTTAATATGATAGTTTACTAATCCTCTTTATCATTGTCATCATCAGACACTCCCCTAACACAACGGAACTGTGGGGCAGCCTGAACAGATCAAGGGAGGATGTTAAAAGATGAATGACTGATCCGAAACTATCTCTACCATCAGTCTCACTTCCTTATCAGTATTTCAGTTTGTTGATGTGCAATTGGACAGACTTTAAAAAGCTTCCTGCAGTGACTGGAGCCCTTTGAAGGTCTCCTGTTCCAGACACTTCTCTCCGCTCGACATATGTGGCGATAGATCAAGCACCTGTTTCTGCCTGTCACATCTGCGCTCAAACCTCTGTTGCCCTTATCTAGCCGACAGTTACAGATGACCAGGCGTCCGGAGGCCGATGCAGATGATGAATGGATGAGTCGGCTCTGTGTGTTACTCGCTCTGTCTTTCAGTCTTAAGATGAGCGGAGTGGGGAGTTATTATTAAACCTCCACATCTCTACAGCCCTTCCAATGGTTGAGGACACTCTGCTCTGATTAAGTAAACCAGGGAGCATTGCGCACACATCGCACTCTCGCTTCATTTCCTGCACTTTCTTCTTCTTGTACTCGTCTTTGTCATAGTTTTCATGTTCTCCTTTCATTAGCCTTCTGTAAAGTGAAAGCTGGGCCTGGGATCTTCAGAGCTGGCACAGCTCCACTTTTGCTGTCTTGACAAGAACTCAGAGAGAAGAGCACAGGGAGAAACATTTACTCATTCTGTTTGCAGCAAAGGGGATGGGCTCCCTGCTTTTGCTCCCTTTGATTGTAATCCTATCTAGGCCAGCACAAGACACTGGAGACTTCACTCCCTGAATCTTCGTTTGCATGGATAAACAGGAGATCGGGTCCAACAGTGGAGGATGTTTTTGCCTTTCAGCAAATTTGCAAAGTGATGCCATGCATTGTGCAAAGGCTTAATGTAGATACAAGTCGTTTCACTGTTATTTTGTTGAAGCTGTAGGGTGTAAATTACTGTTGTTGTGAAGCAGTATACTTTTTCTTCTGTTTCCTTAAATGCTGTATCGAAATACATTGGAATTTTAAGTTGCTGTTCCACTGATGCCTCTGGCAAAAATGCCAGAGAAGGAATGGAAATCCTCTTTTCCATGCACTTTGTACATACAGCCGAGGCTGATCTTCACATAGATGCTCTGTAGACTATCAAAGCAAAGACAAAAAAAAAAAACAGCAAATCTTCCGTTTCACCCAGTGAAATGCAGTTTTCAAATCGGTTCAGCAGGACAATTTTGTTGAATTCTACTTCAGTGTATTTGTGAAACAGTTTGATATGATTTGTTTGCAGTTTTTGTAGCTTTCAATCAAATCAAAAACCAGAGCAGTGTGAAATGAAAGTATGAATTATTCATCAATACACACTTAAGGATCACAAAAGACTTCCGTGGCTGTGGGCCTGTGTAGTCCTCTTACTTCCAGCGTCAAAGCTTGTACATCTCTCCTGACATACTGATATGTCAGGGGACGGGGGGATTCGGGGGGATTCGGGGGGGGGGGGGTTGGTGCTTTTAAAGTCAGGTTTCAGGCTAAAACCTCAGAAGGCCAAATATTTCCAATATTACTGAGCTCAAAGTCAAAGTAAAGAGGAAATGCCACTGTGCATATTGGTTTCTGGTGCATTTAAGATATGGAGAGGTCGGAGGCTCTGCAAAAATTCAAGCAGCTTCCTCCTCTTTTCTACATTAAAGTCATTTAAAAAGTAATGAAGAGGAGATGCACGCAGGTCAATCTCACACAGCACGCTGGCAGGATCACTGTAGTGTGGTTCCATAATTCATATGCAGCTCAGAATATTTGCAGCTTTCCTCTTTTCTGGCCTGCTGGGGAAGGGTCTTCATACTGTGTCATAGTTGTTCATTTCGTTTGCCCTACTTACCAACAGCAAAGACGTACGTTATATAACATTTCAAAGAGCTCACAATGACAGTACGTAATCCAGTCTCATCTGAAACCCTCCTTTAGAAAGACGGGAGCAGTCCTCATACTTCTGATGATGTCACTCTGTCTTTTTTCCTTCACTCTAACTCAAATTCCTCTGAAGAGGATGTAATATTCTTTTTATAATTTAAAGACAGATATTGTTTAAATGTCGGAAGTATACATCAATCACATAACATAATTTTACAGTAGATGTTTCTTCCATGTCTCCACGTCTCCCTCCTGTTGTTCTCTTCTCCTTCTGTCCCTCCCTCTGTGCACACAGTTGTTTTTGCACGTGAGAGTAAGTGAAGGACCTTTTTTAAATGTGAATGAGATTGTTTACTTAAAGATTAACCCTCAGAACCACCCCTGTACAGGTACAGCAAACAGCCTGTTTAGTGAAGAGTGAATAAAATGCGTATTTTAACTGGGTGTATTAATTACAATTTACAGTAGATCACATGCCTCATCGACCAACCGCAACTCACACAGCTAACATACAAGATGTGTGATTAGAATGACTGCAGGGGCGTGTCTGGGCTTCTTTGACTGTAGTGACCCAACTTAGGTACTGAGACAGGCAGGGCTGGGCGAGTTATGAAGGTGCAAACAGATACAAGTTAAGAGCTTTTTCCCTTTCTGTCTTCATTATCTACTTTAACAGCTATCATTAAAGTATCATACAGCCATTTTATTTCTCTCAAAAGAAACAGAATAGAGTGACAACACATTCTTCTAATCTTAATTCTTTAGAGACTTAAATAAATGTGTCCAAAGCCACAACTGATGGCCCTAAGAAGAGAATATGTGCTGCATTGAAATACAAAGACAGCTACCTGTCAGTCTGTTAAAGGTGACATATCACGCTTTTTTCATCAATATATATTGGTCTAAGAGGTCCCCAAAACATGTCTTTAAAGTTTATGCTCAAAAAAACACTTTGAAATCAGATTTTGGCATGCCTGAAAAGCCCTCTTCTTCAGTCCTCCTCAGAACACTCTGTTTTCTCTCTGACCACGCCCCCTCCGGAAGTGGATGTGCCTCGACTGTCCAGCATGTTGATCTAATGTTTACATGTTGGCTGAATATACACGGCTGCTCACAGATCACGTTACTTCAACCCTCTGAATCTGATCCTGACGGAGAGGCGCCTGTAGCAGGACCTTTCTGAACGATTGGTCACAGATTTAGTGTTTCTTGTTGTTTTATTTATCAGTATGTCGACGTGTGTCTTGGTACACAGCTACAGCTATGAACATGTAGCTATGTGGCTATGCTAATTAGCGCTAGCACTTATCCATGATAAATAAAAATCATCCACTAGATCTTCAAATCTGCAGACGTGGGGATTACAACCAACCTTTGTGTTTATTAAGACAGCCTACAACTAGCATGCCTCCCTCCTAAGCTCCTTGTTAGCACACATTTGTGCAGGTAATGAAAAACGGAGGGGGGATTCAGTATTAGTTTATACAGTCTATGGGCTGAACAAGCTCCGAGCTCTGACTCCGTGACAGACCGGATATTGTTGTTACGTAACAAAAACACGGAAGTCTGAAACGGCTTGTTTCACACACATTTACAGAAAGGTGGAGAAATCAAAACAGGGGCAGAATGGATTTTTTTCATTCTCGGGGGTTCGTAGACATGCCAGGGACACATATTTCAGGTAGAGAACCATTAAAAAGTCAATTTTGCATGATATGTCACCTTTAACACATCCTAAATGGTTGATTTTCACATAAATCCCACCTCCGACAAAGCAAATAGCTATACTTAAGAGTTGTGGTGTGGCACATGAGGGGGACAATCAGATTTCAAGGGGGGCCAGTGCCATCTCTCACCACTCTGCACTCCGCTCCTGCATTACAGAGCAAGTCTGAGCCATGATGCTTCACAGCCAACACACTGTTGGTGTGGAACAGCTCATAAAAGACAAAAGATGTCCCTTGTAAGGATGATTCAATGTTAAAAACTATTCCCTAGTCAAAGATATATTTTATTTTCAATGTCTTTTTTTTTTCTTTTCTTCTCAACAACCATCTGGCGACCCTAATAAACTATCTTGAGAAGGTTGATGGCCTATTAATTATGAGAATATAATGTTGTTTTCTGGAAACTGCCTTGAGAAAGTCTGGTAAAGAAATCCAAAGTACACTGTCATTCATTTGTGAGATGATAAGGATTTAGTTTTTGTTTTTTTCCTAATCCTGTTTAATCTCGTACGATTTCACTCTACTTATTTTGCTGTAGTCTGATTTGAGATTTCAGCCTGTTTTTTGTCTCTTAATAAAGACTGAATTAGCTGAATTAGACATCGCCCTTCATTGAAATGTGGAGCATTGAAACATTTTGCATTAGCAGTTTGTTCACTGCTTATATACTGATGCTTTCCAGACTTGATTTTATCAATTTTGACAAAATATCACACATGTTCTGGATATTTTGTGCATTCTTTGGCCAAAGAAGAGAGGAGTGCCCCCGCATCCTTGCCCAGCTGGTTGTTTTCTGATACGCAGAGGTTAATTTTGCAATGATGAGGAATAGTCTTTCTGGGCCAGTGTGCATCCCTGATTATACCCTGAGGTAGTGATTATATGTCCAATGGCTGATGGCAGACTGACCTACTGGTATGACTAGATACAGAGAGAAGGAAGAACGCGTGAGGGCCAAGAAATAAATAAGCACATGATTACATTTCAGAAGAACAATTCCTTGTGTCTTTTAATCCTGACAAATCCTTATCAATTCTGACGATGAAACAAGTGTTATACAGCTTTGACTCTACTGACCCACAATGTTTACAACCATGATTTGATTCCTATTCCTCTTCAAAATGTCCAAATGTGTCCGTCACAAACGTCCCATCATAGCGCTGTTGTGATTGATAGCTCCCTGAAATAAATACAGAAGAAGAAAAAAGTAATGAAGTTCAAACCCAGGGAGTGTTTTAGCGGCATCTCTGAGAGCATTGCAGCATTAGTTGAAAGCTGAGTTGTGCAGGGTATCATGATCTCTGGAATGAAGAGATGAGGAAAACAGCTCAATAGCATATTGACACCATCCTTTAATGTCTGTCAGAGTACAAACAAGTGCTGCAGCCCTGCGGGGCCTGCTCCCCGCTGTGGCCCATGGTAAATGGGATGACTTGAGATTTTCAGCTTCAGTCTTCATTTCAAACATTTTTGACTTCATCAGATAAAACTTTTATGATTTTTCTTTTATTGACATATAAATAAGAATGTTTACTGTCTTCATTGAAACCTTTATCAACTAAAGTAACCCTACCCTCCTAACTCTACCGTGTCCTTACTCCACCGGTGTACCAAAAACCTTGGAAGCTAAGTAATCAGGAGCTCCCGCATGTGTAAGGTGTTCAAGGTAATTAACCAACAGCTTTATCACCTCACTCTTTAGCTCTGTGTCTGAGCTTCAGAATATCCTCCGTCTTTTGCTTTTGGAATTCAGTAGGGCTGTCCCAATTGTTAGTGAATGAAGACTCTAAAGACTGGCCCACACTACGATTTTGAAAATCTTATCTGGTGGTGAAAATGTGGCAGACTTATCACATGATGACAAATAACGACAGATTTACCGTTTAGTTTTTGTAGTGTGTGGAGGGTAGAAATATGGCCAACACAGAACCTAACATGCTAACAAGTTCCATTTACCAACAACCAGAGTCCAATCTCTCTAACTACAACTCTTGTGGTCAAGAGTAAACAAACATGGCAGACAACGGGGTGGTTGGTATGGCTAAATGTTGCTAGTTGCTAGCTACCTGGTATATTTATTGCTGTGGCAATTTCTGTCTAACTCCTCTCCTTTCCAGTTGGTTTGTTTTACTGGACACATTTTGAAAACACTTGTGTTGTTTCCATGAATCAACAGTTTGTCCCCTATTTCTGACAACCTCACTTTATTCTTTCAAGTTTATTATTGTCGCCATAACGTTGCCATATCATCAGCTTGTTTCCTGATTGGCTATCATTTCTTTCCATGTGACAGTCCATAGATTGCGTGCTTGGTTGTCCTTTAGGTATCACAAGTTGGTATTGCTATTTTTCAATAGTCATAGGTAAGACATAACTAACTCAATTCAGACACTGTTGTGTTTTGTAGCATCTGTTTGACCTTTCTGTATTTTCTATTTCAAAGTTAAGTGCAACATCTTACAAGCTACTTGTTTGTTAATTTCACCTAACATTAATAAGCTTTGGTTCAGGGCCTTAAAATAAATGTTGCAAGAAAATGTGCAGTATAGGCTATTATGAGCCTTGACCTTTAACATAACTGTTTGCGGAGGGAGGTGAATATCCCCTTTGTAAATAGAGACACAACTTTGTTTTATGTCTTTATACTTAAAGAAAAATTCTTAGATAATTGTATTGTGTAGTTTGGAACTAGTTGAAAGAAACTCCCAGTGTAATATGTATCAGATTACCTGACCTTACAGTCAGAGGATGCAGTAGGTATTTAGTTCCTTATTGGTTGACTTTTTTTCGTACTTGAAGGAAATAAAATGTTTGTCTTGTCTTTTTAATCATCTTGGCAAACATTGTTAATCTGCTTTTAGTGTCAAGTCAGATTATTTTAACCCTTTTCCCTATTAACACTAATCTACATTTGAGAGTTGGTTCAGGTGCTCCACCATAATTACATGCAGGCAGTTACTTGGTGAAAATCTCTACACAAGACTGTTTGTGGTTCTGACTTTTGTAAATTAAATGCAGTTTTAAGCATCAATTACTCTTAAACTACCTTGGAATTGTTTCACAGCTATGAGGAAATCTGTAAGTGCTAGCCACCTTGAGTGTCAGCTTAATTATAGTACATTAACCTTGAGCTTTCACCAGCAAAAACCTTCAACACCTATAAGACTAATCTTGAATGGAAGGATTAATTCAGATAATAATGTACCTCTAATAATGTGGACGTTATTTTAGACCTGAAAGGAGAAAAGCACTTCATCTTCATGCATTAATTGCTGCCAATTAAGTTAATAGTTGGTATTGTTATTCTATATAACCTTATCTGAAGGACAGAAAAGTAGTCTGTTGAAGGGGAGGTCTACGTTTAAATTTGAAAATGAAGTTGAGGAGAATTAAATTTCTGTAATCAGAAGCAGTTCATCAGCAGCCGCCGCTCTGCTCTGTTTCTCTCCATCATTTATCTCCTCTTCAGTCTCAAAACTCCTTCAAGTGCTTTTCTTCTGCCTCATTTTGTTCTGTCAGAGTGTTAGTTTGTCATTATGTGACATTGAAGCGGTGCCAGTGTTACCACAATTTGAATTTCCACAAAAGAAAAGAAACCCTCCTTTGTCTTCCACACAGAAAAGTTGAGGTTTTAATGTAACCTTGACTGTCATTGTCGGTGTGAAATGCCTTCCAGACAAACGTATATTTACATCTGAGAGACTCAAGTGCTAAATGTGTCCAATTCCTGTTACAAAAACTCAGTGATCAGTAGAATAAATCAAAACCTCATTATGCACAGAGCGCTGAGCACTGCACTGAGCTGGGAAATGAGTTGTGCCGTTTGCTCGCCTGCTGCATGTACAGTTTAACAATTAGTCCGAAAAAAACCTCCATCTGCAGTCTGTACACTAAGTGCCTCTTTTCCAGACATATTATGTCCTTGTTTATTTCGCCCTGGAGGTGAATGCTCATCAATACTGCTGCATTTAAAACATTAATATCACACCTCGTACACACATCAGTGCAGTGTTTTCTGGGAATGAACCCCGTAGTTCCTGCTATGATGTACAACCGGGGAGAAAAGTGTCCTTGTAATAAAATGAAGTGCATCTGCATTCATGGCTGTTACCATGCTGTACAAGAGGCAAGGATGTGCTTTAACTCCTTTATTCACCCTCCTCTTCTGTCCATGGAGCTATTTCCAAGATTACAAGACATATAGGTTATTAATTTAAGGTGCTTTGTGTTTCGTCATAACCCTCTTCCTCAGGATATTGGATTTTTACTCTGGCTTAACTAAAAAGGGCACACAGAGCACAGATCCTCGCCAAGGCTTTGTTTGTGAGTCTTGTCGGCTATTATAACCTGTCCGTGAGTCGGATCCACTCCAAACTTTAATGGGCTCTTCCTTGGCAATTGCTTCAACTCTCCTTCACCCTGTTTCTTGAAAATCTGGCCGGTAGATTTTTCGGTAATTCTTCTGACAAATAAATGGCACTGAAAACATAGCCTTTTGCCAAAGGTAAAAATAAATAAATAAAACAACATTTTGGAGGCCTTTAAACTGCACTTCACATGATGAGAAACCTTCAGATGCTGAAAGGATGGTTCCCTTTGGCACAAAAGAGAAACATATACTAACTTATCACTCTTTTTAAACCTATTATTTCTTACAAGGTCAACAAATATTACTTTAGGGACAACCATCTTGATGCATCTATCACTCTGGTAGGATCCAAAACAACTAATCTGTGTGAGCTGATTCGGCAGATAAGAATAGGACTTGTAAGTGAGAGCAAAAATTGGTGTCAAAAGCAGTTTTGTTTTGTTTTGTTTTGTCCAAACACTATTTTCCACAAAGTGTTTCAGTTTGGAGGACAGTAATCCCAGTGGAAAGCCAAGAAGGCGGAATACTTCACCTATAATCTAATCCCACAACCCAAAGGCATATGGTGGGTACACTCCTAAACTCTTAACGTATCACTGTAAACAATCACCCTAATAAAAGTAGTGCTAACAGTCCAGCTAAAGACAAGTCCAAGTGAAAGCTCTTTTTACGATCACACTCTCTGCCCAAAGACAAGGAAGTATTTGCCCAAAAGTACCAAATGAAAAACTGGCTGCATCTGAACTGCCCTTCATCCCCAGAAAATATGTTGTTGACAAAGGCTGGTGGATTAAATACCAACCAATTGACAAAGAATTGTCCCGCCACTAGACCTGCAAACATCAACTAAAGTGACCCTGTCAATATAAAGAAACCAAAATCATGTGACTGCGCAATCCAGTTATCTCCCCTTTATGGGTTATACATGATGGTTTTTGGCATTCTGTGAAATGTTCACCTTCAGGGCCACCATAATAGTGAGTGATACCCTAAGTAATGTGTTACTAATGCGCTCGTGTTTGCTGTAGCTAGCAGAGTGTCTAGTTATTTTCAAATTCGTAAGCACCTTTACCACCACAGAAATTTGAAAGGATTTGTTAATTTGTGTCAAATAGCCCAAAACTCTATATGTGGAAGATACCGTCAGTAATGCATTCCCAGTAATCATTGTCAGACATCTGACAACACGACAGCTTTGTCTGAACTCTGTCAACAGACTTCAGTATGCAAGGGCAGCTACCACATACTCTTCATGTCAACTCATGCTCCATTCCTGCTTTTAATAATAATAATAATGTATTTTATTTATCACACACTTTACATTTGGAGCAAATCTCAAAGTGCTACAGGGCACTCAAGTTACTACTCGTACAAGACTAGCAAATGGCCAGACATCCATATCTGACAGCGGTAAGCTTTTGAGTGTAATGGTAAACTCTACAGGGCTTCAGTAGTAGCCAAGTTGTTCTCAGAGAAAAGCAAATGGATTTTAAAATTGGTATTGACCAAAAGTGCTCAGCCTGAATTAGGTGGGTCTACCATTCTTACAAAATGACTCTAGAACTTTTCACACTTTCCACTAAAACCACATCTACTGCACTTTATGACCGTTTATAAAACACAATGCTGCTTCAACAGCCTTGTAACGACACACAGTGTGATCTTCTTTTGGTTCTTTTTGATACTTCCTCATAAATGTGCTGTGCTACAATGACACGTGACTTTAATTTGCCGTAAGAGAAGTGAAGAGCCCTGCATCAAGGGTTATCAGAGTTCGAATGAGGAGGTCTGATTGTTGCTAAAGACAGAAAATGTAGCTATCATCTCAAGAGGATTTAAGAGTACCTGGCCCTCCACTCTTTCCCAAGATGCGAGAAAATGACCCTTTTTCACATAAAACTGAGGAGCCCGCTCATTGTAAGCAATTTCATTGAAAATGCTGCATAGTATTACCAGACAATTGGGTACGAGCTGAATCCGGGAAAGGTTATCAGGCGAGCCAAAACTCTGCCATCCCATTTCGAACATTAATCATTCTGATTATTCCTCAACAAAGACTTTAGGTTGAAGACGAGGGGTTTGAAGGGGATTTGTCTCTCATTAGCCGAGGAGAAATGATGTCTGCTGCGGAGAAAAAAAATCCTTTCTCTCATGGTGAACCTGCGTGAACGTCTGGACCGTGAAAATTGAGCAACAACAATAGTCCTCCTGCCAAAAACCCACATTTGTTCAGCTGCACAACATTGAGTGGGTGATTTCTGTCCATCTGTTCCCCAACACAGCCCCATATTCAAGCTAATCACCATGACTGCTATCATCAGCGCTGGACATTCGGAGGGATGATCTGTTGAACTCCTATGAATCACACAATTCATGTTCTTGCCTTTGTGTGCTGTTTTAACAATGCAGCAGGTGTGGATGGGTTGGTAAGGCTAAAGAAAAGTGGACGTAGCAACAGCGGCAGCACTGTTTCTCTGGGGTCTAATTATGTCCCCCATTTCCCTGCTTGTTGGACAAACAGCGCCAACAGATTGGATATTATTGCATTTGTATGAAGGCAAATGAATACGCTCACATTTCAATATTCATGAATTGAGGAAGGCATATTGGGAATTTAGCCCCGGTATCCTCTGGCACATTTAATGAATGCTGACAGTGTTTTCCATAAGTGAACAGTGACATAGACTGAAGGACACAAATTCAAGGGTTTGGTTTGAAATGATCAAATTGACGTACAGAAATGATGTGCTACTTTGAGACATACATTCATATCTATTTATTGTGTTTGTCATCCGTACATCCACGGTACTAAAAGTGTTTTAAAAAATCCATATACAAAGGTTGTTGAAAACACTATGAGGAGCTTTTAACTGACTTTATAACAGTCTGACTCCTATACTGATGACTCCTTGTGACCTACACAGTAAAATGAGATTATCAGTGTCAAGATTGGTTATTTCTTCGTACTGAATTTTAGTGTCTGTGTTGGGGTCATGTCGTTATTCGTCCCTCACCCTGAAGTGTCTCTATTTAGAGCTCTGCTGGTAACGTTTGGGTGTTAGAAGTAAGTTATCAAGCAGGAGGAATAATTTTTTTTTAGAGAATCTAATTTTGAAATAACGTTTTGTCCTCATTGCTGACACTGGAGTAGGATTATCAAACAGACCTACATATTCTGTTAAAGTATTGTTTTAGATGGGGGAACTCAACAACCAGGGCTGTGCTATGAACAGGATTTAATGTTAATGTTGGAGTGTGAATGCTTTACATTATTCAGACCTTCACTGTGAAACCTGAGCTTACATCATGGCACAGGAGCTCGGACAGGTAACCTCTGCTCACCTTTTGTGAGCTAACTAAAGGTAATAAATCAGAGTTTACAAAGTTTAGTCAACACATTACCTCATCATCCTGCAAAAAGTCAGCTTGAACAAAGAAAAGAAGAATTAAAAAGATTATCTGTATTCCTTCATTTGATTCATCATCAAATGAGACACATCTTACCACAGAGGGTGATGGTGCTCATGGGAAATATAGTCTTCATCCTGGAAAACATGCTACGAATTACACCCAAAGGGGCCACCAAAATCAACACAACATGAAAAATCCTTGCAGTGCCTTTCAGTAGATCAGTAGTAAATTCATCTGTAAGGATGAACTGTTTCATGAGGTGTGTTAAAGTCCTGACATTTCTTATTGACTTAAAAATCTTTGTGAAATCTTTCAAGCCACTAGGGGAGAAAAACTAATCAGACACCTCTTGCTGTGAAAAAATCAGATAGACAGCAGCTACTGCCCCTTACCTCAGATTTCAAAAAGGAATCAGACCACTTAGATGTCTGAAAAAAAAAAACACTTTCAAAGAGGAAGAAAAAACCTTCCTTGACAGCCAGGGCCTGATTCCCTTTCAAATATCCTCTGCCTGACAGCACACATTATGCTATTGTTCCACCCCTTATCTGTCATTTGAATCGGTCCTTCTGTCAAATTTTAATCCCCCTATCTGTTGCATGATGGCTAAATGGCTTCCTCCCGTGGGTTTGATGTCATCGCTGCCCTTTAGAAACTGAATGAAACTTCCGAAACGCAGCTCCAACAGGGGGCACCATAAATTGTGATAGTGAGAGCAGCTGGTGAGAGGCTAGCCAAGGCCTGTTGCCTTTCATCATTTCTGTGAATTCATAACAAGTTCCTGAATATTGGCTTTTGCAAAGTCTCAGTCAAAAGGCTGAAACACTGGCCTTGTACAACCATTACACAAGATACGGTTTCATCTGTAGTGAAGATGTCCCTAAAAAAAAAATCACTTTCATAATGCTTTTTTTATGCTGTCTCAACTTTCTTAGAGGGGGAAAAATGGTCAAACTGTAGATGTCCAACTTTTACCTGATATTTCTTGTCATGTCTCATCTTGCTCCTTTGTTTACGTTTGTGCTGTTTCTCGTTTTATTTTGTCTCTCATCCTCACATTCATATCTCACGTTATACTTCCTGCTATTTAGTGATTTTCCCACTGTATGATTGTGTGATTCACCCTCAAAGTCTTCACCTGTACCTCAGTACAGGGTATTTAGTCTTTGTCTCCCTATCTCACAGTTGTCTTTCTACCCTTTCATCAAGTGTGATTTATCTGCGCCCTTTTTAACTACACATGATGACATTAAGTCTTTTGTCTTCTCTTTGCTCTATCTCTTTTATCACCAGTCTGCTTTTGGGCATTATCAACCTGTGTCACTGTTGCTGCATTTACACCAGACTTTATAGTTAAGCCTCAAAGTGCTGTTAGTCAAGCCAAGCTCAGCTCTAAGGAGCTTACTAAGTTTGCAGACATTATAACTGTACTTTTCAAACTTTCCCCCAGAGAAACTTTTTATGCACAATATTGTCCCACTTCTTGAATGATTATTATAATTATGATGGTTATTGTGCTCATTAAAATCTCTTATATTCATTATAGAAAAGTTGCTTGGCTAGACAAGTTCAGCTTCTAGCTATCCTACAAGGCTAACTGACAATGATGTTCTCTCCTTTTCTAACCTCACAAGAAACACTGCCTTTTATACATTTTATACAAAAAGCAGCCCCACTTTTTTTTTGAGTAAGACCAAAACATTATCATCAATTTTTAGTGTTATGCTGCATAAAATAGGATAATCATTTGATAGGAGTTTTGCAGCAGTTGCTAGTCATGCTATATGTTACTATATGTTATATAATACTATCTCCTCTCTATACAGACATATCTACATATCCATATATATATCTATATATTTATTTATAGTGCACATTATATTTTTGTCTTTTTTATATAGCCCTGAAATGACCTTGTTGCAATCTGTCAATCACCCCATGTCACCATGTCAACCTGTCACTTCTGCATAACATGTCCTTGCTGCCCGTTTAACAATAATTGCAACTATATATCCCATGTGTGGAAATTTGCGCATAACTTAAAATGTTTATTCTTCTTGCTTGTACTACTCTTGCTACTATGTCCATGAAGCTGCAACAACAGAATTTCCCCCAAGGGATCAATAAAGTATTATCTTCTCCAAACAGCGCTCAGTAACAGATGGGTGAAGTCATAGACACTTCGTCCATTATTAATATAGTCTATGGTAGAAACCTGCAAAGACTTGGAGTTTAGGCCATGGTCTAGCTCCCTGACAAAGAGCAACAATATAAAGTATTATGACCTAAAGCATATTCTGTACCAGGCTGTGAACATGTTCGTTTGTGCTGTCAAAATGGGAATTTTACCATGACATTCAATGTAGATTATTTGGGTTTTTTGGTGAGCCTCAAGTGGACACTCTGGGAACTGCAGTTTTTGCATTTTCAGAGGTTGGCATCATTTTTACAACCAGGGATGCTGCTTTTCTGAAATAACTTTTTATTCCTGCAACTCTAAGGTCATCCTAAAATAAACAAGACGCATTTAAATTTAACATTATCTCATAAATATTATACAGAGGCAGAAGCTTGTTTATGAAAATGAAACACATGAGACTGTTAAGTTCAAGTGTTAGAGTAAACATGCCCTAAAATATTATAAACTGCATCATATAATTTGGAGAATTAATGCTATCTAAAGTGGTCTCATGGCCCTCACAGTCTAAACAATGTATTAATAGTCTGGACTTAAAGTTATAATACGTGTATGCTGAGGATAATGTCTATTTTGGAATTATAAGTGAGAAACTCTGAGCCAAAACACATCATTTCAAGGCACCATTAAGGGAAATTATTTGTACACTTGAAACCTTCTCTGCCCAACCAATAGCAGAAATAGCAGCCTGGGTGTGCGGTCATTAAGACTCTGGGCCTGGATCGAGGTGGCGACAGGTGTGAACACTTGTTACGTCTGGACACTGGCTGTATATAATTGAATGCTGGCAGGCTGAAGACAGGTCCATAAGCTAAGTGACCGGAAGAGCTGGCCTTTCAACCACGCTGTCACTCTGACTTTAATAAGATCCAATAGAGAGCTCATTACAGTGTCTCACATGAACACATCTTTCAGGTTTTGGTGTAAATTGGCATATTAGGCAAAACAGCACATTTTCCTGCCTAAATTAAAGACTTCAAATTTAATTACTATGATTTTTAGTTAAATTAAAATAAGGACATTTTGTGTCTGATTATAAGCTACAGGCATTTATTATTTCACCATGGTAGCATGGGCTTTATATAACAACAGTATTTGCCCTCAAATCATATTTTAAAATGTATCTAAAAGAAAAGATTAAGCACTGACACTTCTGGACAAAATTATGCTTTTGCTCTGCTGTAGTTTCAGGGAGTCACTCTCAATCAATATAATTTCTCCCTACAGGGCAAAATTGACTCTCACTCTTTTGGCTTGTGAGTTTAATTAAAATCACATTAAATCCATGCCTTATGTTTTCATTTAACCACAAAGCACTTCGGTTTCAAAGCAGCTGGATGCTACAAATACCTGTTTAGTTGTATCTTAATTGGAATGTTTTCTGTCTCATTACTGTACATTTTAAACAACTGCATGTGTTTGTTTGTGTCAGCCCATTGTCATCCTTCATTTTCATGTTCACTGGGATGTTATTTTCTTCTTTCCCCTGACTGTAACCTGTTTGGCAGGTGCAATCAGCATATGATATCCCTCCATCTGCTGCTGGATATTATCACAGCAATATTGCTTTCCCCTCCGTGACTGCATGTCAGAAGTGTCATGTAGAAACCTTCCTTCTCCTGAAAGTTAACTTTTCCATTACAAAAAGACTGATTTAGCCCATCAATTGTTTGGCTCGGATCCAACATTATGAAACCTTCTCTGCACATGGAAGATAATGTCAGCTGTCGGCTGCTATGAAAAGAAAATAAACTGCCAGAAATTTGAGATATCAGGTTTTTGCAGGACACCAGCGATGATGAGTGTGTGGCTGTTTTGTAATCTTCCTCTATGAACCTTTCATGCTATTATTCATCAGCACAGTTCTGTGGCTTGAAATAAATTGCGAGTTATTAACGCAGCTCTCAGAGAAATGAATGTGTCCTACTCTGAAATGCTAAGCCATGAGAGAAGTCTTACATAAAATCATCGTTTAATCCTTGTCACTGATGTAATCAGTCAAATGGCACACATCTAAAATCTGATGCTGGAACTGGGCTCTCTCCAAAGTACACTCCATGCTCTGGATTGTTCCTGTGATGCCAGCCAGACAGCTGTGTGCTCTGTGCTTTGTGCCAGATGCTCTAAGCTCACACACATGGTGACTCTGCATAGCATGGGATATGGGGCATTGATTGTGTCTAAACACCATAGCTACTACAGACATATTGTCTGATTTTGACTGAAATAATCTTTACCGCGGCTGTATTAAATCAATTTCAGAAATTTCCAGCAGTTCAATGTGCCGCCTTTGGCCTTGTCCAGTGTCATGAAACTGGGCTGACCATGGCCTCTAGCAAGCCGGAATTTCTCTTCAGCTTTTAAACCAATGAAACATGTAGTTTATCCTAAAGCTACTCTCGGTTTCCAAACTGTATGACTTCACTTGAGTCAGAAATGTCATCATTATTTCAACATTTTCTGAACATTTCTACTTAATAGAACTGTATTTGTGTTTTTGATGATGGGAAAAAAGTGGAAAGTTATCAGTAAAATTGTTTTCAAAATATATTTTTGGTGTGTTTTGGCTTGTGGACAGGACAGCTGAAAAGAGACAGGAAATACTGGGAGAGTGGGGGGAGACAATGTAGCAAATGATCGGGCCCAGAGTTTAACCTGCGACTGCTGTGACGAGCACTATAGCCTCTGGATATGGGGCGCAGCACTTAGAACGGTAGGCCAACGGCGCCCTTATCCATAGCATTCTAATGTTCCCTTTTTTTAATGAAGCATGGAAGCCAATTGCAAAAAAAGAAATGATACATAAAAGGCATGTTAAGTAGAAATAAACCGAAAAAACTAATGTTTCAACTTAGCTGTAATTCAAAACAAAATGTTGACAAATATTTTTCATTTTTTTGTGAAAAGTGAAACGCGACGAATCAGTACAAAATGTAAGACATCTTATTATCCACCTCTTACAAAGTTTGATAATTCACAGACAAATCTCCCTGCTGTTACTGCTGCTGTGATAAAAAATAAAACAACATATGCGTTACATAGGTGATAAAAATACCTAATATGAATTAATTACCAACATTTTTTGATTAAATATCAGTTCATGAGAGTGCTTATTATCACTTAAAATCCACTTATTTTAGTTATTAATTCATTTAATCAGAGCACTGACTCATAATCTCACATTGTGCCTTAAGATGAGTCATTCTGGTTCACAGCTTCTCACCTGTTTTTTTTTTTTTATGGAAGAAACAGGCTTTTATAACCTTTTATATTTTGGAGGTGGTTATTTGAAAATTTCATGCTAAGCTTATCCCTAAACCCAAAAATAATCTCCCAACAGCTGCAACAGCCTACAGAAAACCACGCTACAATATGATTTGCAATGTCAGTAACAATAATTATTTCAAGCTATAAACCACAGAACCCCAGATGTCACTTGTGTTCGGCATGTGGGGGAGAGAGGCACGGCTTCAAAGGGGAATATTCTCTGATTCACTGTCGTGTTTCATCAATCTGTGCTTTTCATCTCATTCCAAAAGTTATTTTGTCATGCCGTCGACTGACCTTTTCCATGTCCAGTGATCCCTCAGCCTGGCTTATGCTTTCATTCGTCACTCCCAAAATGTCTTTTGTTCAAAAATTTGGCCCGTACACGCAGGTTGTGAGCGACAGCAACAGTTTGGAAGGAAACAGCTTTTATACTCAAAGCAATTAAAACAGCTGGTACAGATTTGTTTATCATCTGAACAAGCTGGAAAAGGCCAGCTGGTCCTCGGATGAATTACTTGAATGGGCTGCCTGAGTGTCTCCAGTATTAGGAGACGGTGTCGAGGGATCCATCATCTCAAAATGCATCCGTATGTGAGCCCCTCAAGACTGTGTTCAAAGTTATTTAAAGTTTGGAAAAAAAAACTCAAGTCCATTGTGGGAAAAGAAAATTTAGGAAAAAATTAGGCATACAGCTAATGATGCTAAACCACTCTGTAGAGAATGAGGAGAGCAGAGTATATTGGCCTTGAGAGCTTAACAAAAGCCACTTTGAGAAAATGTGTGCAAATAGAAACAAAAGCAAGAGAAGATAACACACAACCAATGTGACGATTGTGCAGAGTTGAAATGTGCAGCAATTATGGAAAACATGAACTCACATGTTGATATTTGCCTGATATTTGGTTGTTTAATGGTTTTACCAGTAGCTTGTGTTATGATGGTATTTCACTGTACTATGGTGGTTTTATTGATATTATGCATTGATCTCAATCTTTAATTATATAGCTCCAAATGCATTTTGTTTCCTTTTTTGTATGGCTGTTATGTGCATTTCAGATCATTGAATTATCTTATTTGGTATTGACCTGATATTGTTTGTTATTATTGGGTATTGTAAAGTTGTTGGGTTCAGTTGTTTGGTACTGTCATGGTGTTGAGTTTTATAATTTGTTATTACTTTTTCACTCCTTAGTATCGCCTGGCTGTGTTAAATACTTAATTCTGATTGGTCAAAACCTTGTATCAATGGTTATTAATTCTGAATAGCAAAGATGACACTACAAGCAAATAACTTGACAGGGTGAGACAAGGCCCTGGTGTGAAGCTAGCCCTGGATTCTATTTTACATAACCACTGGCTAACTACAGATTACCCCTGAGATATTTTTAGGTTTCTGAGTTTTATTTTTTGGTATTGTTGTGATATGGGGTTGCCTGGTTAAAGAATGTCATGCACCAGGGTTGTGTCATGGCCTTATTCTGTATTGTAATAGAACAAGGGTTTCTTGTTTGGTGTCGGTATTTGGGTTGTTTTGGGTTCTCTCGTTGGGGGTTTTCTGTCCCGTTGTCATTTCTGGTTGTGTAGTCCATCTCTGCATCAGTTTTGTTAATGCTGGGCATTAGTTATCAAATTAACATGTTTTTTTGCTTTGACTACCACTGTTGGCATGTCATTTTTAAATTGCAGTGCATTGTGCTGACTGAGCCACTGTAGTAACTAAAAGAAAATCATGTTGAATAAACTCTGTGAAGAATGAATCTGACCATCTGAAAAAACAGAAACTGGTAGCTCTCCACTAACAGCAAAGATTAGACAAACTTTTTGTATTTGGACTCATAAAAGAAACCGTTTACATTAACTTGTCTTTACCAAGCTGTTTGCACCTTTACCTGAAGAAGGATAAACCTGCCAATGTTCCAGTTCTAAATCGTGGAGAAACTCCACCCATCAAGCCAACACTGTGCCTGTCAGGTTTGGGTGCGTCAATGAGTTCACTGTATATCAGCTAAGCTGCCAACTCTTGGCAAGTTTCTGCACAATTTAATTTGGACAAATACATGTCAGGAAGCATTAATGGCACCAGGCCTGTATCTTATGCATCGGCCAATTAGAGTAAAATTTTTCCCACAAAATAAATCTTTGACTCTCGTCGAAACAACATTTTTTCTGTTTAAAATAAACTACTATAATGTCTAAGTCTTTACCAAGAGTGTGTGAAAAAAGGCAAGAAGAAGTTAAAGAAATTAAAAACAATCAGTCACAGTCTGGAGTTCGTTCCAGTCATCATTATGTTAATTCAAAAAAGTGTTGATGATTACACCTGGCATTGGTTCAGCTGAAAATTTTGCTGCTACTGAAAAGAAACAATATTCTCCAGTTTCTGGTAAAAACTACAGAGCTGGTTAGTAGTTTCCATAGTAACACACATAAATTACCTGCTGTTTTAATCAATGCAAGTTCTTTAAAGGCTTTCTGATATGTGACCATGTGTAACTAGTTCATTACCCTGCTTTAACTGTCATCATCACCTCATTTGTTTCATACTCCTCTGTCTACAAATGAGCCTTTTTAATGAACACCTGGAAGTCAACCAGCACTGCCGGCTCTGCTGATACAGAGATTCACCTAATGAAATCACACCCACAACTACTGATCAGCATTACTTTAGTAAATATGCAAATGAACTGTGGAGACTTAGCATCGCCGCCGCACATTTCAATTAGTTTCATTGTCATGGTATTACATTTGTCATCGTAAACAGCACCATATGCTCACAGCACTTAATTCAAGTTGGGGAGAGATTATGAGCAGATGATTTAGCAATTGCTCCGCTCCTCCACACTGATATGGCACCGGCTGATGTGAAGTGAAATGAAGCCAGGCGCTCGGATGAGGAGAGGGCACCGTTTCCCTCCCCTCTGATTGACTAAACATTTAGCAGAGATATAATTGGCTCTGTAACAAAGTGACCATGGGGCGTGAATACATTTGTAACAAGCCCTTTGATCACACTCACAGGCACGCTGGCATCCTGAGCCTCCCTCGACATGGCCGCCTGTCAGACATGTTTGGTGGGTTGTGAAGGGCAGGGATTTCAGCATAAGCTAAATAACGGGACGGCCTTGTTGGTAGGTTTGCCTCATCATCGCACAGGTTGTTTCATCCACTTCATGTAATGCTGCTCACTGTGAGTTAGTCTCTTTCCCTGTCCTGTTTCATACAAAGTAAAACAGTTTAAAAGATCAAGTTTATGACAGAAAGTGTCCTGTAAAATCAGGATTTCACAGTTTTTTTTTAAGTTCATTGTGCCACTTTTGTATACCTTAACAACAGCTCTCGCTTAAGTTTGTATCTATTTTTCACACCAAAAAATGAAGTGTTCAAGTAGACTGAAGCAGGATCAGAGTTACAAAATAAAACTATTAATGAGAACAAACGAGCAGTGATGAAGATAATTAGAGGACTGCAAGTCAGTGAAATAAAATCCCCAATTGAAGGCAGCAGAAAGCCTCACAACTTAAAGCTCCTGAGTAACCCTCAGTTTGCATGGGCTTTGGTTCCCTCTGTGGACAGAGCGTACCTCTTACTCTCGGCTGCTCTTGGCATGTACACGTGTATGTTGTGTTTTCTGATACATCAGTTAGAAAGCCTTTTTGCAGCATGCTATAAATCATCTTATCTGACACAGACCCCATGGCAGTTGTTTTTGTCAAAAGTCTTGTAGCTAACAGACATGTTTGAATATGTATGTCATGTAGAGGCATCAATGCCAACTTCCATCTGGTCCTCACAGAAATTTTAACCACATATCTAAACATACTGACTTGCAAGTAATGTGTGAGGAGAGCATGTAAGCTGTATATAGAGGCAGCCAGTATAATGTCACCCAATGGTTTATAAACCCTCATTTAAAGTTCTGCAGTTTGGCAGTAACCAATGATGTATTGAAGGCACCTAAGTGAGGGCAATGCATTGCAACAACTCTTCCCTGGATGACATCTTTTTATCGGATGCATAAGAAACAATTGATCTGACATTTAAGAATAACTGTTCATTTTGTTGCCACAAACAGACCTGATGAAGCATGACAAATCTGCATCCTGATGTTATTCAAGCAAAGTTTTAATCCATTATTTGACATTACATAAAAAGATTTAATTAACCTGGGGCCTGTGTGTCTTACTATTTACAGAGAGCCAACAAAAAAAGATGAACAGGAACTGCTTCGCTGATACAGGAAACCCATGGATTGCTGGCATCAGAAAAGTCTCCTCTGGATTCAATGAGTGAAGAAATGAAGGTCTTAAATTTGCAGTAATATCTTCACAGACATACAGTATATTTGTATTGCATGATACTGTGTTCTCTCCCAGGTAACACATCACAAAATGTGTTATAATTAACTATATTTAAAAAAAATGAATGATCTAACTGATGGCATCATTAGAAGCCACTGTGCTAGCTGTTGGTGGATTTATCCCAGAGGTTAAGTGATCATCTGGGTCTACTCTCTGTGCTCTCACCAAGCAAACTCTAGTAGGAGGAAATCAGGCATCACCAAGCAGCAGGGGTGAAACTGTCAACTGCTGCAGTAGTAAATGCACTGTGGTTGCCCCCACTGTCTGGTCTGCTCCATCTCCCACTCCTTCAGTGGCTCGTCCTCAGCCACCCCGCCCCCTCCCTCGGCTCCACGAATCAGCAGATCTGTAACCTGTCAGCTGTGATGAATAGAGGGCGTCTGCAGCCGTGGCTGCCACCACAGGCACAGATGGATGATAGTGGGCTGTTAAAGTGCTTCCTGCGCCACAGTGGCCGACATAGTCAAGGCGAGCAGCGATGGGCAACATTCCTCTGTTTTATTTTTTCTCTATTTTCCGATATTTGGACTGCCTCTGCCTCTGGCAAGAGCTGAAACACAGTCAGAGCACCTGGTGTGCCAAGTCACAAATAGGTAGCAACAGCCACGGTTTCTCCGCCTTCATTCACAATATTTTTCTCTCTTTATGTCAAAACACTTCTGGAGTATTTACCAGCTGTATGTTTCTGCAGCCCAGTTACCGGTGTTGGCTAATATACTGTGAGAAACCGCAGCACAGGCTGACACCGTCCACCCAATTCACTTCTATGTGCTGCTATATCTCGTAATTGCGTAGCTAATTTAGGGGCTAATTGAGAACTATTGAGAATTAATTCTAAACTGTTCTCCCAGATGATGAAAAAAAAATGTGGTTCAATTATAAACACTTCTGAATGTGCCCCTAATCACTCCACTTAGCCCCAGTGAGCAGTTAATAAAGAGAAAATGGATGCATGCAGCTTATCAGTTTTTGCCATTATTCAAAAATAACTTTTTTTGTTTGTGTTTACATACACTCAATGAAACTGTTTTCTTAAATAACTCACTCCTGCCTTCCTCCTTTGTAAATTGAAAACATCTAAATGGAATTAGTCTCTGTACAAATGTGGCTCAGTGATGTTGATTCTTGGAAAATCACTGACCTCCTCACTGCTGTAAATCCTACTGAGCAGCTGTCACAGATGTTAGGCTTCATAATGACCCTGGGGATGGAGGAAGCATGGGCAAACATTGGAAAGAACATAAACCATTAGATGCACTGTTAAAATATTACAGCGAGTTGCATGGTATCCATAGAGAGAGCTGCGTTACAGCCGCAAAGGCATACAGCAGAGATCAGGGTGCACTCAAGCCTGCACAGTGGCAGTGTTATTCTGTTCAATTAACTCTTGTGGAACATTTTGTAAAAGAGCAGTCAGATATAAGAGACACAGAAAATATAATATAGTTATTTTTGTAAGATATATATGAAGAGAAATTAAAATATATGAGAGCCAGATCTTTATTTATGCAGTTTCTGCAAGTATTGATGCAGTGCCACTCTCATATTCTGTTTATTCAACCACCTTGGCATGTTTGTATAGCTTGGCTAACATTGCAGTAGTTCTGTGATTGACAAAATCTTTAACAAGGCACTCGAGTTTGTCATTGGCGAGATATAAACCTATTGAATCAATGTGGAAACAGAAGAAACGGTCACAGTGCGTGATAGGGGCAAACAGTAACGTCAAGAGCATGTGTTGAAGAACATGTTGTTGTTTCAGGGTCCTGACCTCCCAGAAAAAGCTGCTCAGGAGATGTTACCCTCCACACATTGACCTCTTGACCATCTCAGGTGCTGCAGCTGCAGTGACCCTGCAATATCTGGTAGGTGGAGATATTGTTTCCTCTTTCTGGTTTACACAAACACAAGGGGTAAAAGTGCAAACATTCTTTACTCAGGTAAAGATGTTTGTGTAAAAGACAAGTCTGGTAAAATTAGAAGCACTCTTCTACCTTATTTTCTTTAGCCTCAGTAAAATAAAAATCATAGTCTGAAGAGCACTCTCAGTATAAAAGTAGTCCTCCGAGAGATATTCCAACTGTTTCTGTGCATAGCTAACTTAAGTTGTTGGGGGAAGGTATTTGTGCAGCTGATAAAGGTTTAAATGTCTGTGAAATGAATACATTACAAAACAAGTATTTCAATACTCCACTCAAGAACAGTCACAAAGTATTTGTGCTGAGTTTCTTCCACCTCTGCAAACAAATAATGTCATCTTGCAAATTCTTAATATATGATTATTAAAAGTATCTGTAGCCATGTCACCGGGTACATTTGGCAATAAAATGCAGCTCAAAACTTGTTTCATATACTCACAAAGGGGCAGAAAGAATATGAGTGCAGCATGACACAGCCCAAAATGTACATCTGTCTATCTATTAATCTGTCAGAACTGCAGCCTTTGCAAGCCTACTATGCAATCTTTGTTTAACTTTTTAATTTAGTCAGATTCTGGTTTCTTTCAAGACCAAATAAGCATTTGAATATTCACACAGAAAAAGTACTGATAAAAATCATATATATATATATAAATAAATGGGGCAGTACCTCCTGCTGTTCGCTCTCTTGGCTGCCTGCTGAACCCCTCTTTACGCTGCCCCTGGATTTGAAATTGAGCATCACACATCTGCTGTGCACTACAGTAGGTAACAGCTCTTATCAGGGGCAATTTCACAAGGGGTCAGCGGTGTCAGGTAAGAGGTGTCACATTATAGTATACCCTCAGTCAGCTGATATGGCAGAAGTCACTGTAGGAGCAGCAGCAAGAGCAAGAGGGGAGCAAGAGCGAGGAGAGGCAGAGGCAGAGAAAGAAAGAAAGACAGAAAGAAGTAGCTGAGCTGAGGTGTTGGAGAAGTTCAGCTTTACTGTTCTATAATTTACTCCCACTCTAAAACTATGACTGAATGTCATTGTCTTTATGATTTCTCTCTGTGAATATATCTTTTAGACTTTCTGGTTAAATCTAAGGTTTTACCTTTTGGAATCATGAAAATTTCACACACCATGCCAGACGATAAAACCCTTCAGCAGAACTTGTAAGGCTAATAAACAACCCTGACCAATGTACAGGTTAGCCAATATGAGCCTAACACAGACAAATGGAACCAGCACACATGTTTCTGAAGCTATTTATACAAAACAAAATGCAGCAAGGAGTGATTGGGTTGATTTAGGAACTGTTTCATCATGTGATATTTATACAAATATTAGTTGACGATGTAAAATAATGTAAAATTATTCTTCAAAAGAAGAAAACTACCTCCTGGTTACCTTTGTGTAGTGAGATCGGTGAAAATTTGATGCATTTCCTGCTGTTATTCAATATCAATAATTCATTAGCTCAGCTGAGATAACAGGAATATGCTGCACATATTTTTTGCCCCCTGAAACAGAGAGTGTAACTGAATCCCTACCTCAACAAAAAAACTGTTTGTTTGCATTTTAATCAAACTTTTATAACAAGAGTCCAACTATTGGGAAATGTCGTCTTCCAATGCAAAGATTGAAACCATTTTCATACCTGTTTCAAGCCAGAAGATAATATACCTTGTTTGGCTGAGCCGTTTAAGGGTCTGTGTCAACTAACAGCCTCTGCCATACAGCATTTTTTTTTTTGCACTTTAAGGCATCTGTCAATGTCACCTTTCCCTAACAGACCAATCAAAATCAAGGAGACTATCAAGACTTGTTTTGTGAGAATACAACATCCAGGTGTAGAGCCGCTGCTAGTGCTCGATTCCTCTCCACTGCGTTTTACAAATGTGCTTTGTATGTTTTATTTTTGCTTTATTAAAATACATTTTCCAGACTTCAAATACATGTAACGGTCAAAACCCAGGAAAGTAAGGGTGCCATGTGGTAACTTTTGTATCCAACAAAACGGTAAGTGCGGATGTGAAGCTCTCTGAAATAGAGGTGATGTGCAGAAAAACTGCTGCCATTGGACACAGGTCCTAAAATAGGCAGATTTGGGTGTCTTTAGTGAGTCTCCTCTACTCATGCTAAGCTATGCTGTCTGTTGCGTCAATCATTATAGATTTATGGGTTCAGACAAGCACCAATCTTCTGATCTAATTTCCAGAAAGATATCGTCTCAGTATCCTTTGTTCTGAAAATGTCAGACTGTTCCTTTAAGAATAAAAAGAAATGATATCGGCTGTGCCCTTGAGCCTCATAATCCAAACTGTTCCAGTAGAGCTGCTTGGTGTCATCTGGAGCCTCTGAGGGACACAGAGCCTGTAACCTTCCAGCTCCTCTGAGCCGCTGTCCAATCGTACCAGAGTTGCTTCAAAAGGCAATAAGTCATCCATCACATCTATTGAACGCTCTCGGTCACCAGCAGGAACAGCAACAACATCAATATAAGTTAGAACCTTTAACACTGACAGTCTCTTCACCAGGAGACTCTGGCCTGTAAAAGACTAAAACAATTGGTATACCTTCATAAGGTTTATAAAATAAAAGGCAGCAAATTAGAGCAGAAATCAATAAAATAATGTTGAGACAAATCAAATAAAACTAAACTCAATACAAATAATGGTGTTGGAATACTATAAGTGATTTTGGCTGTTGCTGTGAAATACTGGGTGTCTCCTTTAAACATCTTTCTTGCCGGCCAGTTGTTGAAACTGCCAATATTTGGATTTAATTGTGCTGCTCCAGGCTTTAAATCTGACATCTATAGCACTGACTCCAATACAGTGTTATATTTACAAGAAAACTCCTTCTCAGGGGCTTCTTTTTGCAATACAGCTGCCCATTTCAAAACAATAGCCTATTTCATTGTTTTGAAACAGAATCTTATAATGAAGGAAGTCTATTTGGAACGTACATTTACACATCTGTAAGACACTAGAAATTCAAGACTTCCAGGTCTTCGAAGATTAAGTTTCATGAATTTGACACCTAGAAATCTCAGCATGTGACCCACTGAGCTATGGCTATACATTTTTATTCCTGGCAAGACCTCTAAGGATGATAATTCAGTGTTACTGCTTTCACCTTTCATGAGATCAGCAAACTACCTTGAAAACAATTAAGTTAAAAACAGGAAATAATGGGGCTCAGTTTCCTGACCTGTTTGAACTTTGCTTTGGCAGCCTGACAGTGAAGGAAGGCGAAGCTTCTCTTGACCTTACCCGCCCATCCTCTTGGGAGCCCTTTTCATCCTGCTCGCTCATGTGTCAGGCCTCAGAAATCATTGATTCCTTCCTGCAGTGTGGACAGCACTGTATAACAAAGACAAAGGAAACGTGGAGAGGAATCTTTTATTGTATCAGGGCTGACCCTCCTGATGTAAGGTTTGGGTTTTCAATCAGACTGTCGCAAGTGAAAGACAATGTTTCAAGGACGGCCACAGATTTCGGCATAACACTCAAAGATGTATTTTCAATGTGTCTGGAAACAGGCTTATTCAAAACCACTCGCATATCTGAATGGCAAACATTACACTACAGCCAGAAGCTTGTTAGCCTAGCTTAGCAGATGAAAGAAGGATTAGAAAATATGCTAACTAGCAAATCTAAAACTCACTCAGTAATATTTGCATCATTTTTGTTTAATATGATCAAAAAAGGAGCTTTACGTGTTGCAGATTTTAATCTTTATGGGGCTTTGCAGAAAGTTCTTCACTGTGGCTTTTACTGTTGCTGGGTTATGTAAATTGTTCTGCTTCCCTTGAGACCGTTAAGTCTGTGTTAAAATGCTTTGTATGCTTAATCCAATGGCATTTTACAAAGGAAATCTAAAAAGTAGTGGCAGAAATTGTAGCAGCATTAGCACCTGGAAATATACCTTGAAAAAACAAGCATGGTCCCTCCTCTTTACAGACCTCAAAGTTTTCCCTGTGATAGAGCCAGAGAGTGGAAGCAGACAATTCTGACCATGTTGGATTGTGCTCTTTGTTTCAAATTCATCTTATGTTTCATTTTTAACTGAACTGAATAGAAAAGGGGTTCCTGTTGATTATTGGTACTATATTGACCCGGATATGAGAGGACCCTGATTATACAGTGACTCCCCTTTCCAAGACTAAATTTTAGAAGTTGCCCAAATCTTGTTTTTTTTCATAAAGAAAACAACTTTCATCTGCAATAATGATTTTTTGAAAACACCCACTTTACAACACGAGTTAGGTTGATGTTTTTTATCTCCTTTGAATCAAAATCTTGTTTTAATGTCCTTTAAAATTAAACGATCGCAATCAAATAGAATTCAAATCCAATCCAATCTACTTTATTTATATAGCACATTTTAAAAAACAATCAAGTCTAGCAAAGTGCTGCACAGTGAGGTAAAATAAGTTAAAATACACAGAACATAGAACTCTGAATTGAATAAAGTAAAAGATTCTATGTAAAACAAATAAAACACTTAAAGAAATAAATAATAAAAAAAAATTGAATAAAAACACTGTAAGAGTAAATAAAAATACAATAAAAGAACAGACAGAGATGGAGCCCACACAACTCTCATGCTGGGTTAAAAGCCAAGGAGTAAAAATATGTTTTAAGGCGGGATTTAAAAGTCGGTAACGTTGGGGACAATCTAACATGGGGGGGCAGCTCGTTCCACAGTTTGGGGGCCACTGCTGAGAAGGCACAGCCACCCCTGGTTTTCAGCCTGGTCTTAGGGACCACAAGAAGAATTAAATATGATCACTGTAAATGTAGAACTTGTTATCAGTATTTTAGTACTATCCAAATTAAAATATGCTGCAGCTTGATGACAGGTGTTGTGCTGAGCATACCTTTACGCTTCTCAGAAACATACTCGCGCCCGCTATCTTCAGACATTGCACTTGGTGATACCAAAGTCTTCTGGCTGTTTGACCGTTGTTTCATGTTGTTTAATGTATCTGCTCTATTCATACCCATTTCCTCAAAAAAGGCACCATAGCTCTGCCTCCGTTGTTTGGTGGCTTGTCCTACATTTCTTTGCTACTTCGCTCCGGTCATCCTGTCTCTCCATCTCTCATCCCTGGCTCTGTAGTGCTGAGTGGCGGCTGGCCGACTTACTTCACAGATAAGTGGAGCTGTCCACTGCTGTAACCAAAAATGTCATTTCATTACCAAACCTTGAACACGAGACCATCCCATTTTTGTCTTATATATAAGACACAGTACAGCAAATTAATATGAGGCAAAACCCAGATCTCTTTGTTATTGTAAAATCTATCTTTCAGGCAAACCAAGTCCAACTTTTGTTTTATACTAAGCAGAGTTAATTCTGTGCCTTGTATTTTTTAGGTCAATTTTAGACCTATTTATGTCTTTTAGAATATTTGAGAAAACTGTCAAAAGTAATGTCATCTCTGTTGCTACCATCTCTTTACAGTTAATTCAATCCAATCCAGTTTTCACAAAAACTGCTGAAATATAAACTGACACATCCTGTTCCACAAAGATATGTTGGACTTGGTGGAAGCAGACATCCTGCTAGTAATACACACTCTAATTATAGATGACATCAAGAGCAGTATATGAAATAAGTTCAATTTTTACTTGATTTTACCATTCACACAAGTACACATTGCGCCCATGTCACTGCATGCTGTAGAGTCAAATCAAATCAGGGTAGAGAGAGCTCCTGCCTGAATGATTGACATCTGAGTGCAAATCAATCCTTGTAGGAATCTTGAAACCCTTTCATGCAGTGATGGTTGATTTGATGGCTCAGTTGAGCTATCGAGGTCTGGCAGTTGCTCTAATAAAGCAAAAGCAAAAGTCTGATAGATAGATCCAAAAAGAAAAAGGGTTCAGATATTTAAGTCACACACTACAATTTTGCCCCTGGTATCTTAAACTTCAAGCTATTCCACAAGCAAACTGTATGAAGTTATTCAAAGAAGTAGGACTTTATTGCTTCTGTCACGACTGAATAAAGTTAGGATAAATCTGTTTCCAAAGAATCCTCCAGTTTTCCTGCACCTTTCCATCGATCAGCCTTTTTTAAAGCATGAAAGCACCCACATTTTCTCTGAAGTCTGACCTTGTTAGGACTGGACGGACTGTATCAGGAGAAAGAGTTGAGGGCTTCGTTAAACACTGTTTCTTCAGCTGTTTAGTATTTTATGAGTGTTTTCTGACTGTGTTTGGGCTCTGAAATCACGAGCAATAAGGCTGTATTATTCAAGCAGGTTTCCCATGTTTGTTTTCCGATTTCCTGTCAGCAGTCATTAGTCTTCATTTATTCTCCTCTCCTGCTCCCCCGGAGCACAATGCCCAGGATCCTGCCCCCCACAGCGTGTGACTCATAGAGCACACAAAGGCCACCGCTGAGGTAAATACCCACTCTTACTTTCTGCCAGATCATGTTGTTTTTGAAACTCGGCAGTGTTGACTGCGATGCTCGACACAGTAGGTGAAATTCCGGGCAAAGTACCAGGCCTCTGTGGAGAATGTCACCACATTTAGAGGCACACAGACTATGTCTATTGTTTCCTTTTATACCTAAACCCACTAATGATTGTTATTAGAATTAGCAAAAAGGTCATGAAGCAGCACAATCAATGTTGGCATTTTTGTTCATTCCCGCAGTACAATACAATACAAGACTTTTTCAGAGCTGTTTTCCTTTTTTGTGGGAGGAGTGGAGTGTGATTAATAATCCTAAGACCATAATTACAAGTGATAGGTAGCTCCGCTGAGGTAGTCCACATGCTGCCAAGACCTTGTGGTCGAGCCAGCATTGAAATCAAATACATTTCATTTGAATGTATGATTGCAGATCAGCAGATTCAGTTGTAGTGGAAAGTATGACAGGCATTGCAAACAGCTGAACAACAAGCTGTTTTGAATATGAGAAAATGTTCAAACATGTCATACACTGCTCCCACTTGGGCCCCAACATTCTATCAGAAGGCAATGAATTATGTTTTATAAAACTGTATTGGCTAAATGTGTCATGGGATGTAAGCATAACTTTTTAACAGTAATGCCTCTCCCTCTATGTAGTCACAATATTGCTTTATTTTTGGTCAGCTAGATACCATGTTCAGAACAATAAACCACCTGAAAATAATAGATTTCAGGGCAAAGCCAGTGAAACATGTAAAGGTGCCTGCTCACACATTGAGCCTTTTGAGGAAACAACGTTTTGAGATGAGAGACCTGCATGTTGCTGCTGACCTGAAGCACCTGATCAGGTTAGGGATATTAAAACAAGAAGTTACAAACATCATATCACGCTCCATAAAAACTCACAATGTGACGGCAAGATGATGACCTTTATTGACATTATGCATCTCTATAAACAGGGTTGAAGGACATTTAAACAAAGACCTTTTTTTTAAGGCTATACAAACCTTTTACTACACTTATAGAAGAATAAAAACCCACTGTACGCTACTTATGAATATTAAAACATGCAGATCCTTGTGGAACTGTTTTAAGTTACATAAAGCTTTAATAGCTCAAAAAAAAGTTCTGTATTCGTTCATTTTGAGCTCATCTCCAGTTCATATTCACTTAAGCAGGATGTCAAACTCAATTTGAATCAAACAGCAACAAAGTCTTTGGCTGTTAGCCAGCCTTCACTGAAGGGCAATTTAAACCTGTCATGGCTGCCGAGATGCACCTCGTACCTGTGTGAATCCTAAGTGAAAAAAAATGCTCTAAATTAGCCATGTTTACAAATCAAGGGCTGTCAAGGTGATTAATTACCACCTCCATTCCCAGATAATATCATGTGACATCTGCTCCCCTCCTGTGAAGTAGTGGCAGAGATCACTTGTCTTTGTGATTAATTAAAGGAGCCCCATGGGTTAAAATTTGCAAGAAAAACCTTTATAAGACATAGTCCTTCTTAAAGCTGTCCTTGAAACCCCTTTAGACACACACACACACACACACACACACACACACACACACACACACACACACACACACACACACACACACACACACACACACACACACACACACACACACACACACACACACACACACTGAGAGGACCAGGGAGGATCCAGACGCAGACAGGAAGAAGCTGCAGAGGTTAGGTGTTGTGTCAGGTTTGACAGTTGACTCGGGGGGCTGAATTAGAGACAAGGAGGACACAGCAGCTAATAATATCATGTTTGATCTTCTCACCCCGGAGCTTTGTATAGGGAGCAAAGAAAGGTGAGATAATGACTGCCTCTCTCAAGAATAACAGATAGAGGAAACTGCCTGTTAAGCAAATACGGCCGGCCACTTTCTAAAGCAAGTTGTTCAGTTTCTGCTACTTTTATTTGTTTTGGTATTTTTAAAGCCAATACATTTAATCAAGCATCATACTTTTGTGTAAACTTACAGTACTTGTGTTTTTCTGAGGTAGCTCCCAATGATGACTTAGACTCTGTCTAATGTAGTAGAAACACAAATATACAATAATCTGACAGTTGTTGTTGTAGGCAAACTAAGATTTAAAAAAAACGTGGATGATATCATAGTTATTGCCCTGACTTCAGTGTTACGTGGCAGACATTTCTAAACTCATTTATTGTATAAGCCCAGAAGAAAAAATCTTTTGGAAATGGCTGCTGCAGTAAAAAGTGCATAATTAAAGTTAACATGTCCAAAATATTTCTTAAGCGGAAAGACTCTGTTGAAACGTCAGTGACAGAATGAGGTAGGATGCTGCATTGCAAGAAAAATAAATCCTTCTCAAAAAATACTTTCATCAACTTGGCTAAAACAATCTTTCTTGGCACATGAAAAAACATTTCAAAGCTGCTGGTATTAAAAAAATGATGAACCAGCTGAAAGAACCAGCTCTGCCCAAATAAAGTTCAGCTGCAAAGCTCTACACACAAACACAAACTCACGGCAAACCCTCACAGGTGTTTTCTTATTCAGCCAGAGTTAGACCTAATGACTGTGTGGGCGTGTGCAGACCGTGCTTGACTGACACCAGTATCGTTGTCCTGTTGGTATGGGAGGACTTGCACTTCTTTTTCTGTTGGTATGGGAGCACTTGCCCTTCTTTTTATAGACTCTTGACATGTAATTAAAAACACAACTTCAGCCAGCCTGAGCAGAGGTCAGGTTGCTCTAAACACAATAATTGCCAATGTGAGGTCCTGCATTGCAATGCTCAACCTACAGAGTTATTTCAAGCCATTTAACCATGTAATTTCTCACTGATTACATTCCCCCTCTTATGGAAGACATACATAAGTGTATATCATTATATTTATCTTTGTGTGCCCTGTTGTCATGTGCATCTAAATAGATCTTACAAGAATATTGTACTTTACATTGTGCCACTTTGCATCTTGCAACTTGCATAAAATCATTTTTAAAAATGCAGACATACCAAAAGAAAAGTAAACAGCTGATTTAGTGCAGAGTAAAGTTCTGTTAATATGGAGTACATTCACCCATTAATTGACCGACCCCATATCTATCTTTTCTGTTTTGCAACTGTTCCGGTTGGGATAAATGTTATATTCCAAAATATACCTTGAATTCCAGGAAATGCTGAAAAACCCAGGATATCTTAAAGTACCTGTGCACGAGTGCTGAAGAAATAGGGTTATAAGAAAACAACCCAAATTCCAAAACAGCTATCATACTGTATAAAATGTTAATAATTACATAATTTGATGTTTTGATGCAAATAATGTATTAACCTTATGTTTAAAAGTCGACATGGGGTATGGGGATGCATAACAAACCGGGTGGTCTATATCCTCTTTATATAGAGCAGAGGCCATGATTTCAAAAAAGAATGTCAAATTTATTTTCTTCAGTCCACAGGACAGATTTACACTTCACCTCAGAACATCTTAAACAGGCTCAGGACCAGAGGAGTCATCAGCGTTCCTAGATCATGTTTAAACTTATTTTCCTTTTCCATGGTTTCAGTTTTAACCTGCATTTTTAGATGAAGCAACAAACTTTGTCACAGACAATGTTTTTTTTAAGTGATTTTGAGCCCATGCAGTGATATCCACTTCAGAGTCATGTCTGTTTTTAATGCAGTGCTGCCTGAAGGCCTGAAGATCTTGTCTATTCAGTATTGATTTTGATGTCTCCATATGATCTGATGTTTTAATGATACAGTGAACTGTGAACTGTAAATGATGAAATTCACAAATTATTTGCAATTTTACACTCAGTAACATTATTCTGACATTGTTGAACTTTTAATTTGTGCTGTCTCTCACAGAGTGGTGAATCTCTTCTCATCTTTACTTGTGAGACACTCAACCCCTTTAGATTGTCCTTTTTATCCCCAGCTATGTTACTAACCTGATGCAGATAAATGTAACACAGTTTTCAGTGTTTTTCTCCCCTTCCCAACTTTTTTGTAAATGTGTTGCTGACCTCAAGTTTGAAGTGAACATATATTTTTTATATGACAGTAACAGTTTTCACATTTGAAATGTTGTCTTTGCACTAGTTTTAACAACATTTAAATAATTTCAAACCCTCAAAAAAAATTATTCAACATTTCATTCAGATACCAAGCTTTTTTGAAGCTGGTATTGTGTAAGGCCCTGACATGACAGTGTGGCTGATTTGACAGAGAGTGGTTCTTGTTGTGATCGTCTATTTTTTCAGTTGTTTTCTATTGGCTTTAACTGTATGATGATCTGCTGCCAATTGGTTGATAACAGCTACCATGTAGGTCAAACTACTGGTTTCTGTAGAAGTAAGCTCTGAGCTATATCATTTCTTCCCTCCCATAGTTACATGTTCATTTGAACAGAACCAGGTCTGGAGCCAATTTACTTCAGTGCTTGACATTTTGTTTTTTGAAAAGCAAAGCTCACATAATATGGCGGTTGACCAGCAACAACACAATGCACAGCAAGGTGCTCTTCTCTCAGGCTTTGATAAAAAAATAATAGCATTCCAATGTTGCCTGCTGTTACTAGACCTGCAGGATGTGTTTCTTCGAATGGAGTATTATGAGGCTATTTTGAATTTACAATGCTTTTTTCTTTTTCTAAGTTGGACAACAGGACTTGAACACTATTCACATGATGCCACTGTATATAGTTTTTAGCCGGTGTGAAACAGGCCAACATTATATTCATGTCTCTTTATGACCTGAGCAGATGAGACTATCGGGTGATTATTTCTTTGGCCATGTCTAATACCTGTAACTGCTGCCACTGGGTTGGGTGGAGTCGCGTCAGTTTCAGACCAGGCAGTTAACATGGGATTTTAATACATTTGACCTGTATATAAGAAAACCCTACTTCCACATTTATAGGAAAGTACCTGGAAGAGATATAGATCCACTACAGCAGGTGCCAAAATCGACACAAAATCAATCCTATTCACTGAAGCTTTAAGAATCTCATCACTACCAAGTGAAAACCTCTGACGTTAAAATGTAGAAGTGCTGGAAACTGCTCTCAGTTACTCAAGTGTCCGCTTGAGGCTGGCTCCAAAAGCCCTGGATTTCCACCCAAATGTCAGCTGTTAGCGATGGATCTTGAGGCCCTCCTCAACTCTGCCTCTTTGCCTCCTGCGAGGTGGGCCGAACGTTGCGTTGAATCAGCATTTCCAATATGGCAAGCGGTATCGTTGGGCTATGGTCACGCCTTCTCACATATTTAATTTAGATAGTTATTTTAAGCATGCATGTACAAAGAACGACTGGAGAAATTACAGCATTTATATACAGCTGTCATTTATCCATAAGGTGCTGTCAAATAAGCCAGCAGCTCATATGAACTTTAATTATTTATTTGTAATGCCCCAGATTTACAGAGAGCGCTGCTTCATCCACCAACCCTATTTCAGACTATTAAAAAGGAAACAATTACCATATTTCATCACTTATGACAAGCCTTTGAAAGCTCTGATAAACCATGACTGCATTATTATTTCCGCTCTGACAAGCAGTCTAATATATCTACAACAGTGAATTTCATTTGATGTCATGACACTCAGCATGGTGGCTATGAACAGCCTCAAAACTTGTGGAAGCTTTCTGTGTAATTCAATCACAGATCCTAGTGCCTTGGTTTTAATCCTCGGCTGTCACAGAACACACTATAGGCTTCTAATTTATGGTGCAATCTGGTTTTAAATGTACATGCCAAATCCCTATGTTATTCTTTCTATAATGAACAGAGTTAGTTTGCAGTGCAGTGTACAGAGCAATTGAAAACCTCAAAAGCCCACTAATTTGTGTCGTGTAAAGTAGCCCATATGGGAGGTGTGGGATTTAGAAATAATATTGTTCTTTGCTCACAGGATTAAAGCGTAGTCACAGCTTTGAATATAAACCATTTGCACATCTTGAAATGTAATTAGTCATTAAGATATTTCCTCCGTGTTGCTGTCTCAGCCTTTTGTATGAGCAGGCAGTCTGTTACCTCCTGATAGCAGCTTCATTATGGAAACCTGTCTCATATATTAAAACACTTTGAAATTTCACGTCGTTTCTGAGCTGCAGCAACGCTCTCCTTTATTTACATGAAAACATGTGGCATTCAATTAAGGGTTTTCACTGAGGCGTTTGTATAAAGCACACGTTAATTTATGGTGATTTGTAAAGAAGTGTTTCTGATATAGAATCACAAAAGATTTATTGGTTTTACCATCTGGATACTCTTTCATGCTGCTGTGAATATTTTTGATTTGATCTGGGTGGCTCTATTATCACTTGGTGCTTGAACATTAATATCATGCAGGTATTGGTTTGTTTCAGTTACAACAAAAAATGCTCAACACACAAAAGAACAGACAATTTCTAATCAAACAGAACCATTTGTTCAGGTAACGAGAGTACATTTATCATTACTTTTGAAGCTGAAGCCATGGCCTTTTTCCCACAATGCTAAGTAGTTATGGTGCTCTGACATGACCAAAACGTTTTTGAATATGAAATGTTTGCCAGTTTATTATTCATTAATTGCTTGCTACAATTAGAAATGTTATAGATGAGGCAATTTTTACTCTTACTAATTTTCACAGAGCTCTTCGAGTGCCAAACTGACAGAAAAAAGCTACCTTGATCATCCTATTTTAGAGTTTAGGACCGGGCTGAGATATTTGACCAGTTACTAGTACATGTACATATCAGTGTTATAGTCAAGTCACCAAACCTTGAGTCTGAGTCGAGTCTAGAAATCCATGTCATGCCTGAATCAAAAGAATCTGGGCCAAGTCCCAGTTACCTGAGTCCAAGTCAAGTCCTCATTATTAACATTATCAATCTTTAAAAGGTCCACGGTTTTGTCTTGAAACTGTTGACTACAGAGCAGGGGACAAACTGGCTTACAGCAGGGCCCGCAAATAACTGAAAAAGGGCATTCAACTGGTGAAACACAGGTACAAGCAGCGCATTGAGGAGCACTTTCATGACAATAACAACACACGCAACATGTGGAAAAATATCAAGACCATCACAGACTATAAGCGCAATGACCAGCAGGCCAGCCAGGACCGCACTCTGCCTGACACCTTAAACAGCTTCTTCGCACGCTTCGACTCTCCAAGTAGCAGAAGAGCTGTACACCTTCCTCCGCCAGAGGGGCAGCATCAGCCTCTCATCCTGCAGCTGCACCAAGTGACCTCCGCCCTGAGGAGGATCAACACCAACAAGGCTGTAGGTCTGGATAAGGTGTCAGGTCGGACTCTAAAATCATGCGCTGGCCAACTGGCAGAAGTTTTTTTTAGACATTTTCAACCTGTCGCTGCAGCTTTCCATGGTCCCTGTCTGCCCGAAGTCCTCCATCATTGTTCCTGTGCCCAAAAAAACAACTGTTACCTGCCTCAACGACTATCGTCCTGTCGCTCTGACCCCAGTCATCATGAAGTGCTTCAAGCTGGCCCTGTAGCTCCACAACCTGATTTTGTCACCATCGCTCTGCTCCTGGTTCAGTGACTTCCTCACCAACAGGCCCCAGGTGGTGATGATAGGGGAGTCCACATCTGCACCACTGATGCTCAACACTGGAACGCCGCAGGGTTGCATGCTCAGCCCTGCCCTCTTCACCCTTTTCACTCAGGACTGTCCAGAAGAGGGCCAGACACATTTTAGCCGATCCCACCCATCCAGGGTGGGATCGGCGCACACACACACTCACGCACACGCACACGCACACACACATACACTTTTACTGACAGTCAAACCAGGACTTGCACTAAGCTGCACTTTCACTTTTTTGTAAATATTTTATTCTATCCTAAGGATGTTTTTATTACTTTTTACGTACTTATTTATGTGTGTTTTTATTTATGTGCCTCACCGGGAGTCTGCAAAATGATAATGACATTAAAGAAACTTGAATCTTTAATCTTATGAACCTGGACAGACTATGTGAAACCTTTTGGATGTGTAGTAAATACATTTTCTTTATTAGCGTTAGAACTGGACCGATCCTGTCTGCATGTCTGGAGTTTTAAATCATCAACAAAGCTACAGAGCTGTGTCTTGTGCGTCAATGCGTACAGCACATCTCTCAATGAGGCGATGCATTAATAGATTCTGCTGTGATAAGATCACAAGAAAACTCAAACTCAAAATACCTGCACTCCATCAGCTGTTATTCAGAATTTGAACTAACCAAACATCTTGAACCCAGTGGTTGAGTCACTTTTAAGGCTAATGTTGCTATTGGCTTACAAACAGTAATGTAATTAATACACACAGTAGGCTAACTAGCATTTCATATACATTTTTGGGTTCATCCTGAACAGACGTCCGTAAAGTTTGAGGTTATCCCTATGTTCTCCTTGATGTTTTTTTTTTTTTAATATTGCACATATAATGGATTTCAGCCGTTTTATATTGTTTAATTATTTGTATTATTATTATTCACTGCTACACCGGAATTGTCTGAAACCATGACCTCGAGACAGCTTCAAAGTCTGGAGACTAACCTGAGGATCTTCTTTTGACCCGTTTAGCAAGTACTGTGGTTAACTTCTTCAATTAAGTTTCATATGAAGTCGTTGGTGATTTGCACACTTCAAAATAGTGCTCTGCCTGCTTATATCAGTCTGATTAGCTTTACTTGTATGATGGCTCGTAGGTGGTAGTTCAAACTCAAAGAACTTCAGTGATATCTTAATATATTCTAATTCTGTTTGATACAAAGTCCATATTACTTCTGACTTGACAACCAAGTCCTCTGGGAGTTTTTCTGAAGTGAAATGTGCCATCCGACTCAGGGAAACTCAGCGATGTGGTTATCTCTCCATCACAGGATGGCAGAAAGAGCTGCAGCAGTTTTAACCACAATGTGTCAAAAGGGACAAAAAAGCATGCCATAGAAAATAATAATAATAATAATAATAATAATAATAATAATAATAATAATAATAATAATAATAAATGCATTGAAGCTGGCGTACAACCTTGAACCGACAACATTTTAGCAGCATTAGAGCCTCCTACCCTCAGCCTAGTGTTAGAGGTAAATGACTACTATGTTAATTTTGTCAATTAAAACTGACACTAATTTCCTCGTCACTGCATACACGAAAAGCTAGAAACTCAAAACCCTCAAAAGTTGCTGCAGAAAAAGAAGACTGACAGCACTCTGTGGGCATCGTCGGTTGATTCATATGGAGTCGATTCATGTGGCCTTTCAGAGGAAAGGACAGCTCAGTTCTCTACCCTCACATCTTCTTTATCCTATATCTCCATCCTTCTTTGGTGGGACTTTGAGGACTAAAATGCAAGGAAAATCCCTTATTGCATTTTGAAGGATTTACGCTGAAATACCCAGATTACTTTAAGCTGATTTTCACGCACTTTATGTTTCCGACATCAACCTATACTTAAATAAGAAGACACCATTGAACCAAATTCACAGGGTCCTCTCTGTAGCACTTTTAACTGAGAACTGTTTAAAAAACAGTTTACATACAATCCCATCCTGTTATAAACTTTGAGGGGGATCTGGGAGAAGGTGGGAAATGCTGAAAACTACAGATCAAGAGCATCGAGCATGTGACAGGTGAATTTAACAGATTTTAATCAAACTAGACTGATTTATGAAAAGATTATCAGAAAAATGTCATTCTGAACATGAATAAACCGACACCAGAAACAGTAACATCTGCTCTCTGATATTTGCAATATCTGTGTTAATCATTCCTGATTCCCCAACTCCAACAAAGTCATGTCCTTTCCCGAGCACACTGTAATATGTTGTCGTCCTCTGGCATTGAAAATGAAAACTTGAATAATGATTCCTCCATCCCGAATAATCCTTCACAAATCAGTTTTAGAAATATTTCAGAGGATCATTTTAACTGGAGGACCACTTCACTGCTATGTGAAACCTCTTCAGTCTGATTGTAACGATCATGCAGCTCTGGCTCTGAGATTGTTATATGACGACAGTGAATGTGATCAGGAATTATAAGCGTAGTGTTACATATGAGATGTAATGCCCTGCTATAATTGTGCACATTGCAGGATAAGGTGTTTGAATTGCTACACTCCCTCTGGCAGAGGTGTTGCTTCTGGTAATGAGTAGAAAAGATTTGACATACCATCTGGCCAAAAGAAAAAACACCCCCCAACACACGCACACACAGTCATTATCATCAGAAATTATAATGATTAAAATATGTTGTTTCTGAAAATACACTCCCAAGTCAAAGTGGAAAAACACTGACCAGTTTGACATTTATATGAAAATAAATTAATTAAAAAGGACTTTAAATTGCAGCAAAGTTGTTCCATTATAAATGAAGAAGAAGAAACACTAAAGTTTCCACTGCTGGGAAGTTAAATGTAAGTGTCAATAATGGATTATATACACTGAGTAGAGTACAGATCAATGAAATGTTCTGTTGAGGCTTTCTGCATCAGGTAACTGATGACTGACCCGCTTTCCTGAAACAAATTACAAACTCTTATTCATTATTAATCAACTGATGTCATTAACAATAAACCATGTTTAAAGAACAGACCTGGAACCATAAAATCCAAACAGTATCATTTCTTATATTGATCAACGTCTGAAATCTTTCACTTTGCTAGACCAGGGGGTTATTAAGCGGCTGGACACTGCAGGGTTAAATATCTGTTAAATTGTTTTATTGTAAGATACTGTTAGCCTCATACCTTCCTCTAAGTGAACTTGAAGCAGTCTGGACAGGACGTGTTGAGCTTTTGGCTGTCCTAAAACTTAAGTGCATGAGACTCATAAAACAGTGACTCTTAAAGGTGAATGATCTCAACTAAAATAAGAACATTAAAACATTCCCAGTCACTGCTTGTGTATGGCTTCACAATCCTACAACTATCATTTTAAGATCCAGATGAAATGTTTATGATGTCTTGTCAGCTTAAGCTAGCAACAAGTCTGAAGGATCGTAGTCATCAAGGTTATGGGGATTTAAGGCTTGCTCAAAACTGGACTTTCAATTATCAGTCCATTCATATTCTCAGTTCATGAACACAAGAAGCTTTTCAGATGAGGTTAAATGCCTCTAATAACTTCAACATAGTCATGTTACAGTACTGGACTATGTTGAAGTTATTAGAGATGATCAAGCTCTAAGTTAGGCTAGCTGTAGCTCTGCTCACAGAGTAAGCAAAACCCTCGATACACTGAGCCTCATCCACTGATCGTTCTTCAGAAGTAAGATCTTGAACCTACTTACAGGGTTTTTAAGACATTCGCCAAAGTATTCCTGTCAGGGATTTGTTTTCAAGTAAGAAACAATTCTAAGAATACTCAAAAAGGCTCTTTGCACCTACATATAAGCACTCAAATGTGCATCAATTATTGGAAATCATGTTTTCCTTCATGTAGCATCTTTAATTTTTAAGAAGACATTTATAAACACATGATTTAAATGTAATAAGCTTTATTCTAATTATGCAACGACTGGTCTAAACTGCAAAATAGTAAATTATGAGTCAGCATATAAACTCTTAGTATAAGCACTTAGTTAAGACTCGTTGGTGGTTCATACTCTCACGTAGCTTGACAAATTGACACATTGTAAATAGTGATGTCATGCGTGCCAAGTTTAGCAATGGATGTATGGCAGAGAACCTTCTCTAAAATAATCTACTTTAAGTCATTCCACTTGAAATAGGGTATGATGCCCCTCTGAACTGACACTGACGTGAAGGCTTTGGTGAACAGTCAGCTTGAAGCAAAACAACTTTCACTGCAGTGTTACAGACTGACTGCTGATAAGAACCAGTTAATGAAACTATTTACATGTAAAGTCTTTTTTGACGTGCGTGACAACCTTGGCAGTTGAGAAAGAGTTTAATGAGATTGACCTTTGAAAATAGAAGACCACACTCGCCCTCGGCATATAAATAGCCATGAACTCTGACCTAGAGATTCAGGATGCTATCGGAACTCGTCAGCGCTTTCCCGCTCGCCTATGACTCACCCGTCTTCAAGAGGCTCTGTATCTGTTCTGACACAGTGACAACACATGCTATCAGGCTGAGTACTACAGTGGGTAAGTCTAACTCCCTGAGGGTTTGTGGTGGCTTTTAGTGTTTGCTGCAGCAGCAGATCAATGCAGGACGACTCAAGTATACAGCACACCATGAGATGTTGATGTCTGAAGCTGTTTTTCTATTGTGTTTTGGGTTTTACTTAACTACTCACTGAAAGGGAACATTGCACTCCTTGAAACCAAGTCTACGTCAATGCATCTATAACATAATCTCGTCACTGGCTCTCTTGTGCATCAGTTTGCACATTCAGTGTTGAAGATCACAACTCTCTGACCGTTCCGCCTGCAGGTCCCTGGCTGCCTGTTCAGACGTCAATGACTGTGTGCACTGCATAATGTAAAAAGATGGAAGGGAAAGTATGTGTGTTGTTTATGGACACAGACAATCCCCTCAGGGTGGATTCAGTCTGAACTCCAAACGTAAAGTCGCTCTTACACACCTCCTCAGGTACAATGGGATTCATGATACTGTAATACTTACTGTCTCTTGCTCAATGTCTCCAGGATATTTTAATGTTTTTCCCCACGTGTGCTCTTCAGTTTTCTATGACTGCAGTTTATTATGTTTTCTGTTGCACACAGGCTAAAAAATAAAGTTTAGCTGAAGGCAAGTTCAAAATATACGAGGACTGTTGGCATTGATGCATTAATCGTGCCTAAAGCTTCTTGTTCACTGATACCATGCAGCTTGGTTAGTTTGGTTCGCTTGGTTAGGTGAAGTGTGAGGATTAAGCCTTGGGTTTGCATATGAAGTATATTCTTAAAAGTTTGTTTGTTCAAATTTAACTTAAAGCTGGTGTTGGGAACTTTTGGTTTAAGTGGATTTTGACGTCCCCTATGGACAAAGCATTGTGTTTATCTCTATTTGCTGATGTTGATCTGTATATGTGTAAGTAAACAATGGCTGTTTCACCAGATCATTTCATCTAGCACCTACCCTTTCGCAGTATCTCAGAAATTAATAATAACTATGATGCTGATGGTCTTATTGGCTTTTTATAGGTTGTAAAGATGCATCAGTAATAATTTAAGTCGCCTAACTAACTAAAAACTCCACACAGGAGCTTGGAATGACACTACCAAAAACCTAAGTAATTCATGTTGACTTTTGGTTTCAAACAGGAAATAAATACCCATTTCATTTTAACCCCTTTTAATATTCTGTCACATGACTCGTGCTTTTCCAACAGTCATCATTTCTTTCTCATTCTTAAGTAATATTTTTGGGCATTTTTGTCTCTAATAGATAGGACAGCTGAAAAGAGACAGGAAATGTGGGGAGTGGAGAGTGGGGGGAGACATGCAGCAAATTATTGAGGCAGGGAGTCCAACTTGCAACTGGTGCTACAAGGACTATAGCTTCTGTATATGGGGCCCTCTTAAAACGCTAGGCCAACTGTGCCCCTTTTGTCATCATTCCGGCAGCCATGTGAGGTTGCAGCCCAATAATAACAATAAACTTGATTTAAAACCATTTTTAAAAGTTATTATCTGATACATTTCCTCAGCTTACAGTGATTACGGCCATCCTGGCTAGTTGTATACATTTTAAGTAGCTTATGCAGTGCTGGTACATTTTCTCAAATTCATATCCTGTCCTGTGCAATGACATTGAAAGTGACCCTGCACCTTAAACCAATCAGTGAAGAATTCATATTGCATTAAATGGCTTGTCTGTGTCAATAACATATATCTGTTTGAACTTTAATGGTTGTTTTATGGTACTTCTATAATATGGTTTTGTCTTTAAATAAGAACGTTGATCAGTTTTTGGAACTTCTATAGAGGAGGTATATGTTGTGCTTATAAGTTTACATACCCTGGCATAATTTATTGCTTCTTGGGTAGTTTCTGTTGTCTTTTTGATATAAAAAGAGTAAAAACAGTTGTTCGATAAAAAGTTTGCTTCACCCAACCACTAACCATGAGTGAAAAAAAAAATTTTCTCTTATGATTTATATGTTCTGAAAATGGCCCAAAAAATTCTGCCAGGGTATGTAAACTTATGAGCACAACTGTATATGTTGCAGAGCTGTGATGGTATATCAATGCAGCAGAGTTGTGAGAGTGCGTGCAGATTGCTGACATGAGAATCCTCTCAGTCTATATGACTCGGGGCACAACAACAGATTTTCCTTGTGTTTTTTCACAGCACAGTGTGTGTAAGTGAACCGGACAGCAGAGTGAAGAACGGACCTCTGGAGACCTACCAGCAGTAATCAGAAGGTGTCTGGTTCAGATCCCATGTGGAGTGAGTCAGAGTGGCCCAAAGTGAGAGCCATTATCTGACCTCTCCTCTGTGGATGCTCCTGGAAACGATGCTGAAGGGTGAAACTACCACTGTGGGTAAAGGCGCCATCCTGCGAGTGAAATAATGAATTTGGTTTCGGTGCTGATGACAACTTTATGCACTGCTATTTGTCTGTGAGAGGTGACAAGCAGGACAAAGGGCGGTCGTGTGGTTTTGTGTTCTCCTGGACAAGAGGGACAGACAGTGGTGGTACTTAAAGACCACTGGAGGCTGTTTGATATAAAAGGGAAGGCTGGAGTCTGATATGATGACACCTCTCACATCCCCCTGTCTCGCTTTGTGTTGATCCATCTGGATGTTATTTCCTCCCTGCCTCAGAGTGTGTCTAAGTCACCTCCTTCATTCTTGTCTCACAGACACCATGTTTCAAAGCCTGCCAGCTGGGGAAAGAGGATTTAGGGAGAGTTGCTCAGAGTTGGTGGAAGTGAAGAACTTCAGATAAGAACTCAGATAAGATCATTGTAGTTGTACTTTCATTCAATGAAGTTAAATGATGAAGGAACTTAACACTGAGTCTGCTTTTTTGACTCCAGCTGTTTAGTTGCATTAATTGCATTTTTTTAAATCTTCTCCAGTGTTTTGTGGGTCTATGACATTGTTATGTTACTAAAGCAGATAAAACAACCTTTACAAAAAAAATGGTCATACAATTTTGGAAATAACCTCAAAACAAAAATCAAACATTAATTTATTTTCTGGTTGTCAGACCAGGGAAAGCTCATGTTCGACACTGTTTCAGAGATGTGGGAAGAATGAAGTCTGTTTTATATTTCTACATTTTCAAAGTTGGAGACCAAAGGAAAACCACTGGGCACAGTATGAGCATGCACACAGATCCTACAATATGTGTGAAATTGTGTGGTTATGATTTGTTACATTCATTTGAGGTGTATGCAATGATGCTTAAAGGATAACAAAAATACAAAAGCAGAAGAAGCATTCAGAGTCACAATTTCCACACAGATATTACGCTCCCCAAAGAAGGCTATGAGATGACAAAAGTTGCAATAAAAAATACATCAAAGGAAAAGGAGTGAAAGAAGTATAAGCAAAATTACAGAGTTTATTAACAAACCTAAAGGAAATTTGAAATGCAAAAGAAGCAGTCAAAAAACACAAAAGAGAAGCTAAGTTTTCTCAAATAATTCTGAAAATTAAAACAATAGATAAACTCTAATGCCTCGAATGAAAAGTAAAGTAAGTAAACTTTATTCATACAGCGCTTTTCACAGACAGAAGTCACAAAGTTCTTTACAAAGACAAGACACACTGAAAACAATAAAATAAAACCTATAGGCAGCATAACACAACCTTCCACAAAATAAGGAGTAAGCAAGTGCAGATGGACATAAACACACACACACACACACACGCTAAATGGCCAACTGATAACTGTTTCTATACTGATCTAGTCAATAAGGAGTTAGAAAAAGTTACCTTATTCTTGTTTAATACTTTTTTACAAGTGTCTCAAAATAAATAGAAAATAGTTGTTGGATGTTTCCTTCCTCACAACTGGGAATCATATCACAGGATCAGAAATTGGCAGAAATAAATTCACAGCATTATGTTGTGGACTATATTAATGTTAGGGATATAGGGTTTAGGTTTACTGTTGTACCTAGAGTGGCTAACAGTCGACACAGCCGTTGTTAGGAGAAGCAGGCAAATAGTTACTCCACAGATGCTGCAACGGGCCATGAGCAACAAGTATGGTGGCTATACTTTAAAGTCCTACATGTTAAAAACTAAATCAGATGAAGTGTATGTAAATTTTTTTAACCTCTACACTGCTTTACCTTAATGTCAGACAGCCCTTACAACTGGCATACTTCCCTGTATACCTCCACATACTGAGCGACTGATTTGGTCAGTGGAGGTGGAAGAGTCACGATGGATAATGTATTACTGAAACAACAGCATTGGTCACTTTACGAAACACAAAACCTTTGACGGCTACTCTGCAAATCTTGTCCCTCTCCATCTTATCGATGAGTCCGACCGTGAGCCCCAAACATAACATAATTTAATTTGTTTACGAGCCGAAAGAAGATAAAGCAATAGATGTATATTTAAGTTTTTCACAAAAATACTTTAAAACATCTGAGAAGTCAAAACGGAAATCTCTGTCAGTCCAAGCAGGGGAAAGATTTCCTTTATTGTGTGAAAAATGTAATTTAGAGCAGTCACTGTGTCACAGCAGGAGCCGGGTGTCAATATTTGACCATAGACAGCTGCATTTTCTCTCTGCTTAGCATTCTCTTTGATAGACCAAGAGGAGGAGAAAGTATTAACTGCAGAGACCTCAAGTTGTGACTCGCATAATGACATGGGCACATCTGACAAACAGACATAAGCAGCTAGTTTATTGAGATTCATAATGCATTCGTGTCTGCTCAATTTAAACTTTTGTACAGTCTAGGAGGAGGTGAGTGTTTGTGTGTATATGCGTGTGTGTGTATATGCGTGTGTGTGTGTGTGAGAATAGAGGCCCTCTTAACTTGCAAGTTTCTGATGTCCTTACTTTCTTATGGAAAGTCTGCCGGAACTTCTTGTCAGGCCTCTGAGGGGTGAAACAGATTCAGAGTTTGTGCAATCTCATGCCAAATTTGCATCAGCAAAATATGTGTAGCATGGCTAGCATACTTAATGCATTCTAGAATGATGGATGTTGATGGCTGCTAAACTTTGGGACACTGATGGAGAGGGGTGTAATGAAAAAAGGTGAAGAAGGCATTTTATTTACAAACAGCACTAGATGTGTTTGAGTTGCAGACACATCCTTGTACTGCGAGTCATATAGAAAAATTAACTGTCATAATTGAGTGGAATTTTGACTCCTCCTGAATGCTCTGCTCACTACTAACCCTTCAAAATAAAACAAAATGTTCAGAATAGTGAGAGCAAGTCAGACATATCATCTCCCACGTGAGGTCCAAACAGAGCGTAAAAGCAGGTATGTTTCCCTATCTTTGTACCTGGCTCATTGAATCATGAGCCAATGCCCTCCTGAATATTCACCATCAGTTTTCTTTGATTTATTATCTTTACAACAGTTTGTTAAATTCCCTTTGGTTATATCAGTTGATGCCTGGATCAGCAGCACAATCAGAAACAAACGTCTATTTATTCAAACACTGCAGAACTGCATGGTCAGACAAGTAGGACACATGCAATAGCAGCATGTATTTTAATCTGCAGCATAAACTGATCACATACTCTCTGCAATTCCACTCGAAAGCACTTCTGTCTGGAAAATGTTCACACCTTTCCAACTCCAAATCCCCACTTTGTAAGGCTGGCCTCACATTAGACGATTTTAGGCTCAATTTGATCAAGGGGCGTGGCCTGATTCAAGGCTTGTCATAATCGATTATTTCTCCAGATAACCCTCAAGTGTGTGGTCTAGTGGTCTTAAGGAATTGTTTAATGGTGTTCAAACGATTGTGATGTTAAAAAACAGTCAGATCTGTCTTTATGTGTGAGGTCTCCCCAATTTTAAAAACAGTTAAGATCTAAGTGTGCATCCAGCCAAATGCTGATCCAAGATTCTGAAAGAGTCTCAGGATGCCCTCAGCAGTATATCTGACCATTACTCCTTGTGTCAAGTTAACTGATCTTCAGAAATAAATTCTTAGCTTACCCCTTTAATTGGGACATAAATGTCTGAGAAAAGTGTCTCATTAAGCCTCCAGATGTACATAAAGAATGCCATGTGCAGTATTCTGAGGCCTGTCAGTCTGAGCCGAGAGTGTTAATAACTACTGTCTCTCTGAAACAAGGGCTGTGATTAGTGTCCAGACTATGAAGGAGTAATTCTGCTCCAGAGGGCTCATTTGCTCCTTAACACCCACTGTCATTAAATCCCAGCGCCCAGTAAAGCGATTATTCAGCGATAAAGTTTTAATTGTGTCATTGTGTGTGAAGAAGGTGGCGGGTGGATAATTAGCAGTCTTGGAGGTTGTACAGAGGGACAGTGGTGGTGTGTCTCAGAGACAAGTGTCACACTAAAGAGGAGAAACTTAAACTGAATTTGTCAGCCTGTTCTCTTTTCACCCTAATGCTTGAATAAAACTGATAATATAATAATGAGAGGGCTTTTCAAGGGCACATGGTCTGTGAGGGTGAGTGTGTGGTCTATTATTTTAAACCTATTTATGTAATGAATTTGAGAATTTTTATAGCGAGGATAATTTTTCATCTCTGCTGCTCATAGAAACTCAAATCAAAAACAGCCTGTCAATGCAATATTTGGTGTTTTATGGTACTTCTTATCTTGTGAAAAGTTTTTTCAACTATTATGTCTCTTTTTTTGCTAAAAAGTTGGAAATCCTAACTTTCCTATTACGGCAGAGTTACAGCTGTCTTTAACTGGTTGTTGAGTTTTTGAAAAATTGCAGCAGTTTACTTTACATTTGGTGAAGTGCACTGACTGCTTCTAAAGCTTCCTGACAAATTGTTCATATTGTTGTGTGCTAATGATGTGATAAATTAGATGATTAATGGTAGCACTAACATGCCGTCTGTTCTCTAGATATTGCTGAAAAGTCAGTATCTCGGGCAAGCCAACAAATACAGGGAAAGACATCAGAAACAAGAGAATATTAAAAAGAAAATAATAAAAGAGAAAGTATTGGCGAGGAAATAAGGGAAAGATTGTACAAAATTCTGTATGCAAAGAAGGATGAATAAGAGGAACAGCATGGCAGCAAACGTTAAAGCAAAAGCAGCTGAAGACAGACCTCTTTATATAATCTGGTGCTGATTGTTAATGAGGAGCAGCTGAGACGGCAGGTGACAGGATCAGGTGATCTCTAGAGGAGAAAAAACTCAGTAAAGGAAGCTTCAGGGAGGTAAGCAGGACTAGATATGGAAAATTAGAGAACAAATGTGATGTATGAAGAGTAAGGACACAGTGACACAATGAAGGCGACACAGTGTTCAGTGAACATTTTTAAGACCTTGGCTGCCTACTACACTAGCAGTGCATACTGATTTGGCCAAAAGACAGTATGTAGTAAGTAGTATGTGAACAAGAGCAAAATCTGCAGTATGCTAAAACTCCCCAGATGTCTACTGATTCGGGAAAATTTCACAGTATGCATTGGACCAGTCTGCGTCACGTACTGTTTCCCACAATGCACAGCGCTTGTTCCGCTTTTTTCTATTTTCTTCTTTTTTTGACGGGAGGAAATCCATTTTTGGGTGCTGTGAAAGTTATCAAATTCCATATAAACTGCTTCCTAACTTTTTAAACCATAAGTGGATGCTAAAGAAGCAGTTTTGTCAGATTACTTCCGCTTTTCAGAAACGGAAATCCAGTGACGTCTGACCAAGCATACTGCAACACAGATCCAACAGAGCAGTCATACTATATACTAAATTCAAACGCAGTGTGTAGTAGGCAGTACCTACTGCCTACTACATTAGTAAGTAGTATGTAGCAGGCCGTTTCGAAAGCAGCCCTTGGCCCTGAAAGTTCTGGACCTATAACGATGTTCATCAAAGTCACCTGAGTGATCAGTGTCAGTGAAGGAGTACAGCAGGAGTGAGACAGCACTTTGTTCAATGTTAAAATGTTACCTGGAAAGAGGCAGATCTGTTGGCATATCTTTACGTTACTTCCTTTGGTAAAGTGTTTTAGTACCCTGTTCAAGGGCAGAGCATCATGAGTAGAAACAAGTAGGCTTACTGATGTTTTAACATTCAATGTCTTTACATTCAAAGTTTCAGGGTTGACCTACTCTTTCAGCGTCACCCTGGTTCTCTTCACAAATAGAAAATAAGCTTAATGGCAACGTTCTTTTGAACTCACATGTTCAGCAAAATATTATTTTACAACACCTTGTCTACGATTAAAATGTAGGTAGTATGTAGCAGGTGGTTTTGAATACTGCCCTAGTCTGTGATTAGAGCTGTACCCATTGCAGTGGGGTGCTGTTAAGAAATAACAGACTGTTACTATGGAGTGTTGACCAATCACAATCAAGTATTTAATACAACCATGTAATGAGACTTAGGGAATGACTGTCAAAAAAAATCAGGTTTTAAATTCTACAATGAGAGATTTTGCTGCTTTTGCAACACCAATTTTCTGCCTTCATTGTTTGATCTCACATTAAAAAAGCTCTCAAATCAATATGGAAGCTGTCATTATCCTCAGCTTTAGATTAAAGGTTGGACATGGAATATGCTCCTGTTGTTGAACCTTGCACAGCATTAAGATATTATATCTCCCTCTGATGTCCAACACAAGGATAAACCAGCACACCTCACTCTGAATACTAACTCTCTGAATCCTTTCAAGACCAAACAGGTCGTCTTAACCCAAAGACCCCTGCCCAACATCGACTCTCATCAGATTTCCTTTGAACACAGGTCCTCTGGTGATACTGGGGATGTTACTTGATATACTTACCCCCAAATCTGAGACTCAGAGTTGAGAATTGAATGCATTTATGTCATCTTGAAATGATTTACACTAGGTCAGATTTCAGAAGCTCTTGCTTACAGCTATGAGAAAATACAGAGACATGACTGATTCCTTCAAACCTAACCACACATGATTCAGTTCATCACTAAATATAGTCTTATTGTTTCATTGATCTTTTTTTTGGGGGGGGGGTTGTTTGTTTGCTTAATCCTTGGTTGACACTTCTCCACAGTTCCAGTGAGGTGAGATCTCACTTCCTATGAGCCATCTTGACACCCTCATTATCTTGCTCTGTGTGATCCCACTCTTCACATAGTTTACTCTCTGTTCCTTTTTTCCTCCTTGTACACTTTCTTTCTTCCGCTCTTCATCTTTTCTTGCTTTATTTTATTATTTAAGGGCTGGAACTACTTTCCGCTCTGGCACTGGGACAGACATGCAGCCTTGGCTCGCCTCTTTTGGCTCATGTAAAGTCGACTTTGAAATAATTTATTGAGCTCTCAGTCGGGGTTTAGCGTTTTGGCAGCGTAAACATTGTGTTTGTGTTTTTTGGTTATAAAATAAGGTTTCACGGTACACTAAACAGCAGGAAAAGGGGTTTGATAAACTGGTCTACTTTCATAACGCTCTCCGAGGTTAGATCTCTGGTGCTTCAGGTTCTGGCTCGAGCACACAGGATTTTTATGCACATCAAAAAGGGAATCAGTAATAACACAGAATCCTAATTAAGAATGCAAACCTCATTAGGATGCCCATAAGCTGCAACACTAGATACACACTCTGACATCGCATTAACACGGCATGAAAAGAAGATTTTCCAAACATTGCTAAGCCTGTGACAACAGATTTATCTTTAATGTGATGTGTTTTTTCATTATTGAGTGTGTCTGATCTGTTGAAGCCAGTAGAAGTTGAGAGGAGAGAACATTTTGTGTTGTTCCTATGAAGTGTCCTCTGCTGCGTAATTAGGGTCCTTCTCGCAAGCTCAATATCCTCTTATTATGACACAGAAAGTAGACCTTCCAAACAGTCTTATACTTTCTCAGCAATGTTTTTTTTTTCACTTTGTCAAATGTTAAATGGCTCAATGTGTCACAGTTCCCTAATTACTTCTTAAGACCTCTGCCTTCAATGGTGCAGCTTACAAAGTTTTGACACATCCACCTTCTTTGACTCTTTACAGTCTGAAAAGCAAAGACAGCCTTCATCAAGTCCTTACAATGTTGGTGATCATAGGAGCCTCTGCACACAACTATGTTCCTGTTCTAGGTGGCACAACACTTCGTCATGACCCTTAAGTATAATTTTTCCACACTCTCTTGGTTTGGCTGTTATGAACAAAAAAACTCATGGTCAAAGTTAGTAGAGCAAACATGGAGTGGTTCAAAACAATGATATGACATGTGCCTAACCCAAGTCTTCTACACCGGTGCTGATTGGCTTATTTATTGCATTAAGCCTCCACCTTAAATATAAATGATCTGTCACAGTGGGTTAAAACAACAGAGGAGGACTCCCATGCAGAATCAGATTTAATGATAGAAGAAGAAACAAAAACATACTAAACAAATTTCCAATAAACTAAATCCAACAGAGAACTAAATACAGAGTTATCAACACAGGTGTGCCACAAGTGAAACAAATGAGGTTGATCAAAAAAGAGGGAAACACAAGGGCAGGAAGTAATTCTAAACTGGAAACACGGATCAAGATCTACTAAATAAAACAGGAAACACAACAGACTAGACTAAAATGAAAAGACGTGGATCACTAATAACAAGAGGAACACACAAGATAACTTATAACAAACAGAATACACACAGGGAAGAAAAAAAACAAAAGATAATTCTACTAAATTAAACAGGAAAGAAAGAAAGGTAAAACACAAGGAAAAATCACAAGCTTAACACGATCAATTTATGACAGTCACTTTGTCTACTACCTCCCATAGGCCTTTTTCACACATTCACTCCTGAGAATTTCTTCAAACGTTTAAGAGCTCTGCCCCCTGAACTTTTCAGAATTGCTTGTTCACACACGTCCCTCAAAGCGTGAAGTTTTCCCTCTCAGTTCAAGGTTGAGTCTCAGGCGGCAGGACTTGACATCAAAAACATGCTGAGAAAGCCACAGTGTAATGGAGGAGGAAGCAACAGAGACCTACACCATGATGATAGTTTTTACATTGATATGCTATGCTATACATGTAAAATCTTCACGACATTTTTCGCGGTGGGCTGCATGTGTGAATGAAGACAGCTGAAGTATTTTGCTCAGACATTTACACGCCAGGCCCCTTGTTAAATTTCCATGTGAAGTTGAATGAGTCAGTGTGAGAACCCAGCAAATTCCCTGCAAGCAGGCTGGTAGGCTTGTCATTGGTGATATGCATATCATGTGACCAGAGCAAACTTGGAAGAGGAGCATGAGACAGGATGACTAGAAAGATCAGAGAATCATTTTCAAGATATGAACAGTGGGAGATCCATCTGTTTGCATGTTATATTGATATAAATGCAGAACTGTCATTAGGTGTATGTTGCTCATGTTAATGTAATCCTTACAATAAAAAACAGATAATAATAATAATAATAATAATAATAATAATAATAATAATAATAATAAGACATTTTATTTAAAACGCCTTTCTAAGCACTGAAGGACACTTTACAGAGAGGTTAAAAACAATAAAAACAACACAATAAAATAAATAAAGACAACAAGCAAAGTAACACCAAGTTAAAATGAAGCAGTGAAGTTAAACAGGGAATGCAGCTTGGAACAGATGGGTTTTGAGTTTTGACTTGAATAGGGGAAGTGAGTCAGTGTTACAGATGTCTGGTGGGAGTGAGTTCCAGAGTTGGGGAGCAGAGCAACTGAAAGCTCTGCTCCCCATGGTGCTGAGATGGGCAGGGGGCACAGAGAAGTAGAGGGAGGACGAAGACCTAAGGGAGCAAGAGGGGGTGACAATGTGGAGGAGATTAGACAGATATGGGGGCGGGGGGGTTTGCTATGGTGGAAGGAGGGGGTTCTGGAAATGATGAGGGCTGCAAAGTTCTGGACCAGATGTAGGTAGAACTAGAATGCACTCGTTATTTAAAATTGAACAATTTTCATGAGAATAGAAACTTAAAAACTCTTCTAGAACCATATAATACAAGAAAAAAATAATTTACTATGTATAAGAATAAACACTTTAGGTGTCCTAGAAAACACAGTACATGAAATAAATAATAAAACTAACCCACAGTTGGATAATTGTCTCAGTTAAACACCTTGTTTACTTTTTATTACTAGCCCTTATTATGAGGAAGTGAGGAAGTTGGAGATGTTTTGTTGACCATTTTTCACGTCTGCTCCTAATTTGAACTTTCAAGTCGTTCTTGTATGTTTGCACTGCAGTATTCTCCACTGGTAAATACAACGTTATCAACATGGACATGTTTAGACAGACTGATGTATGCTGCAGATACTGTCCTAATGGCTGCTCTGCTAAAGCCTCCTGACTGCTAATTTCAGTTCTATCAATACAGCTTCACATCATGCTGTACTCTCAGGAGAAATTAACTATAATTGATCTTTGTATCTAATTCCTTTTTTCTTTTTTGAATTTTTTGGCTTTAAATTTTCCACATACTAATGATCGAGAAGCACTTTCCTGCAGATCTGCCTCCAGGTGAGAGAATAACAAAGAACGGTCTGAAGTGGGAAATAATTTTTTTTGCTAGTCTTGCTTGCATTTTGACATGGCAGGGGGAAGTATGATAATTTCTCATTGACCTTGTTGTTGAAGCATACTCCCAGGTAAGGGGTTAATTCAAGTGGGATGTAGTGTTACGATTCAGCACGTACAGTCGTGCAGTCAGGAGGTATTTTAATGAAAGAGCCTGGTGGCATTTGCAAAGGATTTGATGCTTTTAAATTAAGGCCCTTTGGTTGAAAAATCCAGCTACACTCTTGTAAAACACGTATTTATCCCTGAAAATAACATCATGTTCAAATCCATCCGTGACCTTTCAGAAATGTTACTCTATCAGTATCTGATAATCCTATAGTGTGGCTAGGAGGAGCCAAAGTGGAGAAGAGATAACAGCACTATTTGATTGATACAGCAATATGATTGATATAAAGTAGGCTAATCCTGGCTTTAAATTATCAGATATTCTATGCTCCTATCCAAGTGCTGGGATGCAAATATCTTAATCATGAATGCACTAAATAAAGAGTCACTGCAGGCTTCAAAGCGGCTCCCTCCTGGTTGCATGCAGGATATCCCTGCCCCTGCACCTGCTTTGGGATTTTATAATTTAATTTCATGGACTTCATGTTTCTTTTATGAGTTGTTTTGATGCCCCGGATACACGAGGTGAACTTTCTAAGATTTTGGTTTCATAAATTATTTGTTGTTCCTGAGTTTATAATCTCCTACATCTCTGATGCTTCTGCATTTCAATGCTTCCACTAAAGAGTATACTTTCGAACTTTCAGGTTGAAAGGTGTTTCATAGATAGTTGTGACTCAACTCATGAGGTTAAAAAGTATAATTCACAGACGAGATTCCATTGATCTACATTTTTATGTTTTCTTTTCATTTGATAATACAAGGCCTTGAAGCACTTCTTCTTTAAGCAAAACCTAAAGAACAAAAATAAAAAAAGTCAAAAAGCCTTCAATCAGGTAAATGACAAAAGTACACCCATTTAAATTTACTTCAGTGTGTAGAAATTAACACAAAAATGGCCATGGTGACTGAAAAACGTCACACTTTACATCATTCGATTATTACTTGTGCATCAGTGATAAAGAGCCTGTCACTATTGTAGCATCATTCGATTATTACTTGTGCATCAGTGATAAAGAGCCTGTTACTATTGTATCTGATGGAGCAATTTAATCTACTTTATTTTGTGTATTATTTTATTTTTTTTGTATATTCAGATAGCACCCTTGGTTAGAGTTCTGGTTTAAAGGAGATTATTTGAGTTTGGTAATATTATCTTTTTAATCAGATTTTTTAAATGAAATATTTGACCATTTGTAAACTGGGGCTGTAACTTCAATAGTAAACCCAGTTAAATGCACTTCTAATCACATGTCTAAAATCCATCATTGTGCATTTCAAAACAGTTTTTAAGTCCATATAAACAATGCAAAGGAATTCCTACCAGTCTATTGATTTGGGAATCAAATGATTGCATTGCAATGTTCTTTATGATCTTGACTTTTAGATTAATCATTGAAAGAAATGCTGCACTGCTACATCAGTGTGGTCTGAAACCATCACTTGGAAAACAGCTTCAAAGTGCTTCATCCTCAGGTCTGTGGTGATTCACACATTCACAAAATAGTGCTCAGTCCACCTTTTGTGATGCGGTTGCTTGCAGACATCTGTCTGATTAGCTGCTCCCGCATGCTTAGCTCGTAGGTGGTATAGCTCAATCTTGAAAAACTTTGTTGATGTTTTAATTCCATTTGACACAAAGTGCATGTTACTTTTAACTTGTCAACTGAGCCATCTGGGAGGGTTTTTTTAGTCAAATGCACCATTCAGAAGCACAGTGGTGTTGTTAATATCCATCACAGCTTGTGGCCTTGTGCAGCATGTCATTCCCCATTCCCTCTTCTGAGCTTCCTTCTCTATCCACTGTTCTTTTTCTCTCCAGGCAAAAAAGCCCCAAATAAATACATAAAGAGTTAATCTCTGACCTTAATCACATTAAAATGACCACTTTAACGCTGACAGCCCTACTTTGATATAATAAAACCACATTAACATTTGAAATGTGAAAAAAAAAAAGGGCCTACAAAAAAATGTTCTTTTGTTTTTGCTTTGTTTCATATCAAGCCAATCAACACCAAATAATGGGCTTGCAAGCTCCATGCCCCTTTGACTTTATTTCAGTCTTATAAGCAGCACATGGAACACCAGATAAATGTCAATGTACTAATTCAGAAATAAAATGTTACCTGTACTGAGATCTGTGACTAAAAACTTTTCTTAATTGCACAACATGAGCACTTAGTTGGTTTTCACTACCAACTGTGATTGCATTGCTGTACATGGAGGGTTTTTACTCATCAGACGGACCACACTTTGTTGGCCTTTTGAATGAATCTGCATAACAAACGCTTTATCTTTGGCAGGAATGACCTTGTTGAGTTTAAGCATTGATCAGCACATCGACTCGTCCACCCTGATAACTCTGAAACCCATTTATCATCAGCAAGGTTTTAGCCTACCGCTGCCACATTTACTGGCAGAAAATCAATCTCTCCTTATCAGTTAATACACCGACGGGTCATGGCAGGAATATGTGAACATGTACAGTACAAGCCAAGGCTCTGATTAGAGAAGATGGAAATGTTCAGTAATGGGGAAGGGGGAAAAATTGAAAGCAGAACGAGGTCAAATCAGACTCAGTTCAGAGCTAATTCTCCATCATACATCATTCCAACTCCATGATTAGTTGAAGAAATGTTGAAGAAACACTGTAAAATTCAGTATGCATTACCCCTATCAGCGGTGGTGGCAGAATCTTTATCAGTGGAGCTATGAGAGTCTGGAGATGTAATCGGGTAAAAATGATATTCTGATGCAACAACCCTCAACCAAAAACATTACCAGAGAAACATTGGATTAAATCATTCTGTATGTGGGATTCAGAAGCGCTAGTGTTAATGTACAATACAGGCATAATTCCATACAAAACTACTGAACAAAACAAATGCATGCTGAAAAAATACAAGATTATCCAAAGACAATCACATTCAACATTTACTTTACCACAAAATGATCTGTGTTTACAACATCTTTGGGTTTAGCTGTGAGCAAAAACATCTGTATAGCACTAATTCGAGTTAATTAGTATCAAGATTAAGCAGATTTATCATGTCTTAATTCAGATACAACGATGCACAATGCATGCTAGCTAGCAACTGCCTGCCAGCTGCAGCGGAAGTAAGACAGAGGCACACAGCAAATGAGAGAAGTTGCTTACTGCAGCACACAAAGTGCTATAAGAGAGCCAGAATGTTATGCAACACAGAGAGGACACAAACTGAAGTAGAGCTGGATGATGACACAGGTCTGAATTAATGTATCCCTACATCTGTAGCTAACTCTTTATCTTCCTTGATTTTTCGTTCTTGAGCAGGCACTGTCCTCCCCTCTCTGTATCAGCCTATGTTGTTTGATGGAAGTGGAGTCAACGTGTTCTTGTCGCTCTCAAGAAGAGTCCTGAGTGGAGTCTTTTTGACTTCTTTGCACCACTCAGCACTGTATACAGTTTATATAGGCAGATGGAAAATTGAATAGGGTTAAGAGGGTCTTTGTGTGACACACTGAAGTAGTTTTTTTGTGGTCTTTTTCTCTGCCTGTAAAATGTTACTCTGAGCGCATCTACAGTCCTGGAGCACTTAGGTCTTGATATGAACCCTTATTGTGTTGCAGTTATCTTCTGTTTTTTGTCTTTTCATCGTTTGTGTATTTGCAGCACGTTTGCTGGTAATGCAGCTTTTTGCAGCACTGTTTTCTTTGCAGCAGGAATCTGTTGCATTTGTTTTGGAGTTTCGCAGAATTTTCATCATTGTTGCATTTGCAGCGCATTTCTCGTCATTCACCAATTGCAGATTATCTGCTCTTGCAGTCTTGAGTTTTGAGCCAGCTTACAACACAGCAAGGGTCAAGATCCCTTGCATTTTGTCATTACATTTAAATGATTGAAGTTAAGTTTTTTTAATATATGTATGAACCAGACTGATGTCTCTTTAAAAAGATCTGAAGATCATTCTAGCTCCTTCAGCTACAGTTGCCTGTCTCTCCCAGGAAACCCTCCCTGCTGCTTTCCACCGCCTGGAAACTGGGACAAAAATTAAATTTCCCTTTTTGCTCCTTCAGATTCTCATGGGGAAGCAGTGGAAGTGCAGCAGGGGCACACTGCTGTGCACACACTCTGCAAAGCAAGAGTTACTTACAATGACTGTATACAAAGGATTCATTTGATTCATGCAGTCCCACTCTGCATATAAACCACGCACACACACCCACAGAATCAGACAACAAATGTTTCCACAAGAGTTGACTTGTTGCAAGCGGATAATTTCCCACCAGGCTAGTACATTTATATAGTATAATGAAGCAATCCCATAATGGATAAACAGGGTGTTTGCAGGTGGGATTATGTGGGTGGTGTGTGTTTAGGATAAACAGGAGATGCAGGAGGAGAGGAGGGGCTTTTTTTGTCCATCTTGAGGATGTATCAGGTTTTGGCCAGATTAAGCAGTCTCCTAATTACATGGTCTGTTTGTTGCGGAATAAATAGCAAGCGGAAGAATTGTGCTTGGCATCTTCGAACAAATACAATGTAACAACGTGTCATTTGCAATCACAGTTTACAGCACTCAGAGAGGCAGAGTCAATACCTCCTAATGGACGCAGGAAGTCTGTAACCTGTCCTGTTGTCTGGCACAGAATGCTCATTCTGTCCGACTGTGACAGCACTATTTATCCACTGAAGCTCATCAGCTGCATTATGACTGAATGGTTGTTTAACCAAGCTTTAGTTTTATATTGATGCTGTTTGAGGGAGCAGAGTGACTGCGGTCAGTGCTTACACTAAAGAAGTGTGTGTGCGACATTGACAATGTTTATCAGCCTTGAAAGTTCCCTCTTAAGAATCAGTTGACCTAAACGCTCAAAGCCCTAATAGATTAAAAAGACCTTGACTGAATAAAATATAGACGTAGTCTCTGACGTCTCCTGCTGGTTTCTGAAGAGGCGTTTTAAAGCTCAATGATAGCAGCCTTTGTATTGAAAAAGCTGACTCCGCATAACCTTTGATCAACCTAGAGGCCAACAAAGAGGAGGAGCTGAAGCAGGCTTTAGGGCTCCTTTCAAACTGCGACAAACCTACAACTCCCACCTTTTGGTCAATTCACAGCACCCAATATAATTCACATTTTAAAGATATTTTTTTGTGCTTTTTTAGCCTTTTATTTGACAGAAAAATGGTGCGTGGAACCAGCGACCACTGCGACTAAGATAGCCTATGTATACGGGCACGCATTAAACTGCTGGGCCAACTGGCATGCCAATATGATGCAAATGTACGCCTAAGTCCTACTCTTGAAATCATCAAAACAGATGTCTTTAAAACAAACACACAACCTGCACTGTCATGGATAAAGAAGGGAGCTATTGAAAGTGGAACCACTTTTTTGAACCAGGCTGTAAACATGATAGATTTTGCTGTTAAATTGACTTTTGTAGCCAGCCTCAAGTGGACACTTGCAGAACTGCAGTCTTTAGTACTTCCACACCCAACAACAGAGGTTGCTGCTTGGGAGGGACCTGTATTCAGAAGGACCCAATTGCCAACAAGTGCACCTGAAATGTAGATGATATAATTTTCAGGCTAATCCATACGGCCAGATATGTAAAGAAATGTGGTTTTGACATTCCAGAGATAGGTCGTTGTCAAGAGAGATCTTGGATATACGCAGGGAGAGCATGTTTAGTCATTTGTCAGAGATGCTAACATCACATAGTTTGTTTTATAGCCTGATGTTTTGCAAATGCAAGAGATACAGTTTTGTCAAAGGCTCCTGTTGGATATTGCAGACTTGTAAAAATTCCCCCAAACTCCATTATAAATGCACATCAAATGTGCATTTGATACATGTCCATGAGTATCTAGATTTTACTTTTTTTTTATCCAATCTTGTCAGTTTCTGTATTTATCTCAGAACAGAATTCCTCAAAGATCCAGAGTTTAATCTAGCAGATGTTGGCCGCATCTTTGACGGATACAGATATATCATAACCTTGAGCTTTAATCCCAGTGTTAGGATTTTTTTTTGAGGTTCATTTCCGACTCAGCGAACTGTGCGATCACATTGGTAGATTGGAGATTTCAGAAGTCTCTTGGGCGCTTCTTGAGGCTTCAAAGAATTACACAAGACAAACTTCAGCGCAGCAGCGGGTCTTTAAGTTTTAATGTTAGATTTTCATTGGTAAAAGAAAGGATGAGATTCAGTTTGACTAAATGTGCTCAGTTTTACAATTACACGCCAAATTTCATGAGTCTTTGACTCCAATTAAGAGGCCATCGGCTGCAGAAAATATAAACATGGCTTATTCAGACACAGAAGAGTCCACGCTGTTGTTTTTCATGTTAAGACAGAATGTCCTTTTTTTTTTCATCCGTCTTCTCTGACACAGGTTCCGCTGACAGGTACACTTTTAGGTTAACAAAATGATCAAGACAAAATGCTCACTTACTTACTTATCATGTTTGTCTCTTGTGTGGAGTAACCTGCTAATGCTCACTGAAAGACGAGGATATTCTTTTTAATTGGTTTATTCAGGCCTGCAGAGGAAGTCGATCTCATGGTCTCAGAGGTTCATGTAAATAGATTAACCTCAGCGACACCTCAGTGGGCCTGCGTTTCTCTCTGACATGTAAACACAACACTGGTGATCAGCCTTCAACCTAAAGCCGACCTAAATATGACCGTTTATCTCGTGTAGTGTGACTAATGAATAACAGAGTTGGAAATTTACTGAGGAGAAGAGTGTCAGAGATGTGATCATCCAACCTGAACGCATCACGCTGCTCTCCAGCAGTGTAATAATGGATGGTGGATGGCTGCCATTACGACCTTCCCTGTGCACTGCGAGCCATGTGAAATCAAATTACCGCTCAAGAGGAGGTTCGCTCTCCTCAACCTAAGTGTGCCCTCTCGCTCTTTCTCTCTCTCTCTTGCTCTCTCAGTCTCTCTTTAGACAATAATATATATTCTGTTATATTCAGGGATAAATAGCTGCATTTATGAAGCTCTGATAGCTTTCATTGAAGGACAGATTTGACACATTAAAAAGGTTCATAACACCACTGACAACCATTCAATACAGATTGTGACTGTATCTGATCTTATTGATCTGTGGTCATTTGAAGTCCCCATAGCCATTTTTGGTATGTCCTTGTGGTTGTTTTGTAAGTCTTTACGATATGTTGCATCTCTTGTGATCATTTGCATCTCCGTGTTGTCATTTTTTAAAATATTTGTTTCCATTTTATGTATTTTATAGGTAAATTGTAGTGTTTTTTGTAGTCTTGATGTGTCTTTTTCTGGTAAGTCCTTGTCCTTCTGTTATCATTTTGTCTTTATGGTAGTTATGCATGTCTTTCTGTGGTATTTTTAGTCTTTGTTGTTGTGGTGGTACTTTAAATGGTAAATCTTCCCCTTACCTTTGGTCATTTTGAATCTTTTTGTTGTCATTATGCATCCTCTATGTCTCTACTTTTTGTGTGTCTTTGTTGTCATTTTCTGCTTTTTTGGTGGTCCTTCCTTGTAATCTCGGGATCATTTGAGTCTTGTGGATATTTTGAGTCTCATTGTAATGTTGTGTCTATTTTCGGTTGATCAGTTTGATCATTTTTTTAAAAATATTTGGATGGTCTTAGTCTTTTTGTGCATCTTCATGCCCCCCTTTGGTATTTGGTGGTCATTAGGGTATACCAATGATTATTTTGTGTCCTTTTGGGGTCCATTTATATCTGTGTGTATCACATTGTGTCTCCATCCATCCATCCATTATCTTTACCCCTTATCCCATTCAAGTGAGGCAACAGTGCTCACCACTGCACCATCATACTGTAAATCTTTGCGGTGATTGTGTGTCTCTTTGAGGTTGTTTTGCTCCTCTTGGTGATATCTTTGCATGTCTGTATTTAAATAGCTTAATTTCTCTGTGTGCACTTGATGTTAGTAAGCATCAGATTTTGTTAATAAGTTACCATGCATCATTTTGTGTTTCTTTGTTGGCGCCTGGTGTCTCTTTTAATAATTTTGCATCCCTTTGTGGTCATCATGTTTCTGTTTGTGGGCGTCTTCTTATGTTTGGTTGTTTTATGACCCTTTTGTGCTTCCCTTTGTTGTCGTTTTGCATCTCCTAGCAGTCATTTTGTTTCTTCTTGCAGTCATTTAGCATCTTATTTGGTTGATTCGTTTCATGTTCTGACTCAAAATTTCCATGCATGTGAGGCCTGTTCAGTTATACATCCCTCCGTGATACTAACCAGCCTAACAATTGTTATCAACCTTCAACTTCCTGACCCTGGTGATCAGGGGTAATTAGATTTCAGGGGCCTCGTGCTAGCAGAGTCCCTCCTCTTGTCCCACCTCTGTCCCATGTCACCTTCACCTCTCTCCAGTGCTGTCTCGCCTTTGACTGTGGAGGAAGAGAAAGGAGAGCACAGCTATCCTCTGAGATCTCATAAATTCTATATATATTCATATCACCCAGACTCCCTAAAAGTGCTTGGGAGTGCATTCAGCGAGTCCATAAGTCACAACATTGTCAGAGAAGCGATAGTGATGCATGAGGACTCTGGAGCTCAGTTCATTCCAGAGCAGGTACTCTCCGTCAGATAAACGCAACCTTAATTCCTTCCACTGGCCTAATGTGTTTTTAATGCAGCCGTGTGACTTATGCTGCTGTCAGTAGCTCGGCCTCATAGGAATGCCAGGATGCAAGTGGGCGGCAGAGGCAGACAGGGACCAGGAGAAGGTGGCAAAGATTAATCGGAGCAGCAGAAGCATCACACATTTGATAGAATCTGTATTGACTGAGATCACCGAGAGGGCGGCATCTCTGGATGTTACAAAAAAACGGGATGCTGAGCTTGCCTCGGCTGCAGGAAAAATGATCTGAGTTTGTTAAAACCTGCATTAGACAAGACATTACGGATTGCCCTCAGAGGGAATTTATGTCATTGATACCATGCACAGGCAGGTAGATTACTCTTTGCCATGCAGTGTGGTGCAAACATTATTAATTGTCTGCGTGTTTTCAGTCTGTAGACTTACTGTGTAGCCAGAAAACAACAATAGATCATAAAGCAGGTGTCATATTGTGATCAATAGACTCTTTATTTACCACACGTGAGGATTCATAATGCATGTTTCTGCCCTCTGAAACCCCAGGAGAAATGTACAGGGCAACAGTGTAACATCAGCATCTATTTTTACATCTGTTCCATATAAAAAGATTCATTTGTCTCACTTTCATTGTTTGGAAAAAGCTGATGTGATTCTGATGCTGAAACAATGTGATGCCTAACATTGTCCCACCAGTGAGCTAGCAGAGGAACAGCATGCAGTGAGGGCCTTAAACAGTGTTTACCTTCTTTTTTTATTTCATGGTTTGCTTTTTTATTGATTGCAGTTTGCACTGAGGCGATGGGCATTGTCCTCTTTTTATTATGTAACATTGATGAGCTTTTGAAAGCAGTGCTGCTGGCTGAGATCACCTCTGAGGAGTTTGAATCCAAAGCTGTGTATAACCAGTCTGAGAGGCATTAATATCACAGGGAGCGTTTCTTCTATATGGAGGTTTAGTGAAGCTGGTTACCACTTTAGTTTGTCTGATTTCAATTTTTAAAGATCCCTTCCATGCATGTTTTAAAGGTACACACTTTATTAAGAGTGTGTCTTCAATTTATTTCTACGAAAAGTGAGTTTAAAGAATTACTACTGCTCCTCTGTTTCCTTCAAAAATCCAGTATCTGTCGGTACGCAAGTACTGTTTTTATTCCAAAGTTGTATAATAATAATGATGATGATGATGATGATGATGATCATGATAATGATGAAGGTGGTGGTGACTGTGGTGGTTGTTGTTATTATTATTATTATTATTATTATTATTATTATTATTATTATTATTATTATTGTTGTTGTTGTTGTTGTTGATGTTATATTGTTTATTACCATTTAAATAATATATTTCTTTGAATCATATGAACCACATCTGATTACAAACAACTTGATGTTAATTATGCAATCTGACTTAATTATGCAATCTGACTGTTATTAACAGCTGTTCACACTGTACTGGGCAATATCCTTAACGCTTTTCATATCCTTGTATATATTACTTTCCATTCTCAGAGCTTATATACATTATTACAGCTCATTCCAAACTATTCTGCTCTTCTTTTTTATTGTTAATTTTACTTTTTGTAGTATGTATTTCTTATTTTAATCCAACTTTCTTTTAATACTCGGATATGCGTCCAATTCAATTTGTGCTTCAATTTGTATAAGAGCAACCGTAATGACCAGATATCCACCGGGGTTAAATGAAGCATTTCTGATTCTGAAGATCTTTAATTGTCTCCCACTCAGCCAAAGCAAATTCAACTGAGTCTAACGACAACACTAACAGTAGGTTTGTCCTTCTGAGTAAGTGCCAAGAGAGTTTTTTTTCTGTGATTGCAGAAGTAACCACTATAAAAGCAATACTGTTTATATGCTAAGTAGTTCATATAGGACCTTATTCTTTACAGAGTGAGAAGACTGGATCATGGTTTCTTGTGGTTTAAGTCGTGTAGGTGATATAATTCATACAATTATCATACAATATAGTTAAAATACCATACAATTTGGTGCATACGACGCTCTTTTTTTCTTTTTCTTTTTTCTTTTTTTGTTAACTATAGTGTGAGCTTTGTTCTATACATCGGTGTGACCAAAATACTAGTAGAAAAATACAAGACAGGAATTATATTTTGTTTGTAACCCAGAAGATGGCGCTTGAAGAAAAAAAGCTTCTTCTTGAAGCTTGAAGCTACAACTACTGTGAAAAACATGCCAGGTACATAGCGAGGCGGACCAGTCTAGTTACACCACTTCTCAAAATATTATCTCCTTCATTAGATCATAATCATTCATTTAAAGAAATCAATGGTACACTATGAATTTAAATAAACCTTGTAGAGTGCCGGTTTGATTGGAAAGACTCCTCAGTTTAAGACAACAAGTGGCCAGCTGGGGAGGGTGACACAAGTCTCTGGGAATTGGAGTATCCGTCTGTCACGACAATCCTATGAAAACCTTTTATCCCTCTTATTTTAAGTCATACTTCAACCTTAATCTAGACACAGCTGAGATGTTTTGGTGTCATAATCTGACCACTTCCTTGAGTGTCACAATGTTGACATGTGTAATGTGTATCCCTGATTGTTCTTTGCACTGGTACTCTCCAATGGTGATACATATTGTTATGAAAGTCACTGACAATCAGCTGGTTCTGTCTTGGGGGGAGCTATGAAGACTAGATGATTGTGATTACTCATGGAGGCTCAGTAATGATTAACAGAGTTTTAAATGTGCTTTATGTTTGCTTTGAAGGTTTTATGTGTCCCGTTATACTGCTGTATGTGCAGGTATTGAATATTTAAAGTACAGTAATATAATACTTGTAAAGGGGAATTAAATGTTGAATTTGCTGCTTGACTGTGCTGTGAGATATTTCAAGTTCAGATATGCAAGATGGTGCAAACAATTCTGGACACTGTTTGCAAAAGCAAGGTCATCTGCCTCAAGTCAATTGCAGTTATAAAATACTATGAATAAAGTCTAATAGCTGGATCTGAGACATGTTTGTAGAAGTGAAAACACTGTAGATCTAACTTGGCTGCAGTGAATCCACTGTGTCCTTCCTTTTGTGAGTCACTTCATGTTTTTCCTCCAGTTTTGGCTGCAGGTTTTTGGCCGCAGGGCCTCCAACATGCGTGTTCCCCCGCTCCACACGCTCATCAAAATGTTCAAAAGGAAACTCTCCCTTAAAACACTAACATGTTTACTTATTTATTTATATATTTTGCTTTCCCTTTTGTCATGTCCCCCAGCCCTGATAATCCCTCCCATCCTTGGCTAATCAGCAGGAAAAGAACAGGACAGCAGTGTGCTCAGGGTTGAGCTTTAAAAATGCATGTTCTTCCTGTGAACACAGACTTCAGCTCATAGGGGAGCAGGCTGTGTCCCTCCTGTGGGGGAGAGAACCACAGGCAGATAAAAACTCCATGCAGGATAATGACATGCATGACTACCGCCTCCATGCACGCACGATGGATCAGTGCTGAAGGTGAGGACATTTCCTGAGTGGAGCAGAGATAAACAGAGAGAAGGCCAAGGCCATGCGGGTGGCAGGGGTGTGTGTGTCTGTGCGGGACCGTGGGTTTGTTCAGGGTGGGAGGTCTTTTGCCAGCTAATTGTGTTTTCCCGGCCTTGTGCCTGCCAATAAATTGGCCCTGTGGTTTCTCCCCGGTTGGCCAGGCTGCCACAGAAAGGTCACAGGTGCTCTGGGAGAAGAGAGCTGCAGCGCTGCATTCTGGATGAGGTGTTTAAAAGTCGCATTTCAATCTTTTTACCTTTTTATTTGCAGCAGGTCTCCATATGTTTGAATTATATTTCAGCATGGTCAGCAGAAACTTCCACAGCCAAACATCTTAAGTCTAAACAAATGTTCCTTTGCCCTGCTGCTTGGCTTTAGTATGATGATAATAAAGCCTTGCCCTTCACATTATAGCTTACTGAATAACTATCTTCTGCCAGTAAGTTTACAAGTTTTTATATTTCTATCAAATACTGATTACACATATAATCATGGGGAAATCACATAAAACTGAGTATCACTTGTGAATATATTAATCACTAGGGGCTTCCTGTTTACGATTTATCTTATCGTGTTCTTTTATTTATTGTGTTTTTTATCTGTCTGTAAAGCGACCTTGAGTGCTCTGAAAGGCGCTTCTAAATAAAATGTATTATTATTATTATTATTACATATTGATCCTTTGACATGCAAATAAGACTTGGACTAGCTGCTGCCATTATGATTTGGCTTTATCTTTCCTCAAAAAACTCCTCCATTTTCCAAAGTATCCCTCTTTGTTGTGTTTTGCTGATCTTGCTTTAACTGTTTACTCCACTGCTCAACACTGCTGCGACGATTCTCAGTGGTACTGCAAAGATTGGTCATCAGGCTATCCACATGCACATCCAATGTAGAGTGATTTAGTTTTAGAATACATAATCATTGCTTCTGGAATAAAGCAGCAGAAACCCCTGGTGTTGCAAAGCAAAGCCAGTGCGAAAGTGATAAAGAACTGCTGTTCTTTGAACGTCCACTTGAGGCTGCAAAAACCAAAGAATCGCCATTCACACCCAATGTTAAAATGTCCATATGTCGAATAAAGCAGTTATATTCCTACATACTGTGAGTGAGGTGAATTTTTTTGTATTACTTATCTGTTTTGAAGAGTTATGCATAGATTTGCATTGATAAGAGATGAAAGAAATAGCTGTTTGCCAGGAGGTTAAAAGCCGCACCTCTTGGTCTGTTTCTGGGCTGAACTAGGGATGTACATTTTAAGTATTTTCCGTGATCGATTTTTGGAAATGTTAACGATCAATTATCGATTAATTGATAAAAAAAAACATTATTATTCTTACGTCAAAAACAATGACAAATACGTTGTTTTCCCCCCAAATTGTATTTTCTACAGCAACAAAATGCACATCACTGACGGTATTGAATACTGGCACATGTTTGAGACGCAGAATATCAACGATCAGGCTCATAAAAATATTCTCAGCGGACATAATCTTATAAAGTGAAGCCTGAGACTACAAACAGAACAGTACTTCAGACTCAGTGTCCAGTTTTCAGACTACTCGTTCTTATTGACAAAAATAAACGTGTATTCAATCAGGTGTCAGCCGGGAGCGCAACCGGGTCACTATCAGTCCAGCTGCAGAAAAGCTCAGACCGCTCTGATGTTGCTGGTCTGCAAACATAGCGTACCTGAATTTCCCACCTGTCTGTTGCCTTCATATCCAAAGGTGGGGAAATGTCCTGTTTAAAGTTGTCAACCTTCGTGTCCGTGTTGTTGTTGGCAGCAGTTGCGTATTGATCCTCTTTTAAAAAGCGCACGTGCAGACCTGATGCGCAGCCGCAGCCCCCAGCTGAGCATCTCCGCTGTGCGCAACACCTTTAACAGCTGAATCACATCCAAACATGCTTTAAACTTAAAACATCTCCCTGATAGCTGAGTGTAATATGAGACCACGTGATGTTTGTTCCACGTGACGGAAAATTGATAACAAAAATGCGTGTTCAAGTAATTTCTTAACAATCAATTAATCGATAATTGATTAATTGTGGTCATCCCTAGGCTGAACCAAAGCAATATTTCGTCAGCATTTTAAAGTTTTTTTTTGGCATTTTGGCCTTTAATGGACAGGACAGCTGAAGAGAGACAGGAAATGTGGGGAAAGACATGCAGTAGATGGTCGACCAGCTGAGAATTGAACCGGCGACCTCTGCGACGAGGACTACAGCCTCTAAACGTGGGGCGCTTGGACTGCTAGGCCACCAGCGCCCCGGTCAGCATTTTAAATATGATGACCGCCATTATTTGACTTTAAAACCCCACTTTAGTAACCTATGGGTGACAACACTGAGACCATGTCCATGTTTTATGTGTCAATGCTTCTACCACTAAAGAACTATTAACTTAACTTATTTGTTAGGCAGATGTATTTGATAAAACAGAGGAATGTCAGCTCTATGGAGAGAAAAAGATGTGGTCCCATAAAGAAATGTGACGAAAACCACACACCAGTGTGCATGCTTTACATCACTCAGATGTACAAATAAAAGTGCATCTACACCCATGAATTTGTCTGACAGCTGTCGATATCTCTGTGTATCAGTTGAAATCTTCTGGAAATATTGCTCCCGAGGCGACGCCGGTTGGAAACTAGCGTTAACTGGGACTCATGTTTAGACCTCGGTGTCAAGGCTGATTGATGCTCAGTTATATTGGTCTCTGTTTGCTATTGATTTGATCACATGCTGCAGTAAAGATGAGTGACAGCTGCTCCAATGATTGACGGTCTTTAGATTCGGTAAAGGTTAAATCTTTTGCAGAAACCATTGCAGAAAATTAGATGTAGAGTAGAAATTCAATTTTGTCACTTGACTATATATTATGTTTATTACCGCACTGTCTGTTTCCCTTTTGCCCTTGTTGTTGCTTTTACATGATCCCTGCTTTATTTTTATTCACATCACATTGTTTCTGTGTGTGGGGGGGTGTATTGTTAAGAATTTACTTGTGTGACACTCTTTTGCTTTTGTTTCTTTGAGGCCTGTTTTGCTGAACCCCGCTCCTCTAAATGTTGTTCTGCTGTTACGCCCAAAATTCTCATTTCTCTGAGCTGATGTTCCACTCCTGGGCTAAGCTGTGGACAAATAGCTGCATTATTTATCTCATTAGCGATAAATATAACCCACTGCACCGCTACAATTGCAGGTAACAACAGTGATAATGGCACCTTGGCATTGTTAATTCTTTTTTTTTCTGTCCTTTTCTTTCCTTGCTTCATTGCCGTGGCGAGGACCATTTCTGTGAACAACAGGCACATGGTTTTATCTCCAGGCCATTTGGATTTTCACTCATTTTTTTCCAAACCTCATTTCATCTGTGTTGAATGGCGCTATCTTTAGCTGCAGGCTACGGGCTGAGACTGCCTTCCAGAGAGGATCCACAGCGGTTACATGTACGCTGAATAACAATCATGTGTTGCTTTGATTGGACACTTCATTAGCGGCTGACGTCAGCACTGTCTCTGACTGTCCGACACCATCATGCAGATGGATAAGACATCATATAAGAATTTGCACCTCCTATTCCTTCTGCTGGCCGATATGAATTAGAAAACTATTTTGTATTGATTTTTTTCCCCATTGATTTCTCTCTCTCATGTGCCTAAGGCAAGCAAGCAAGCCGCTCTAAATTGGCTACACGAGCTCTGGCTGTGTTTGTGTTTGATTAAGGTGCCTGGGTTAGAGAATTCAACGTTCTGTCATCATCTCAGTACAATAAATCATGCAGGACGCTGCAGCGTTACCATCCAGATGACCCAAGTGTTCTGTTTAGATACCTGGAGAACCATGCTTCTCTTAAATATATACACTTTAATCAAAGTGATGTAGGTTGCAGACCCAAACAAACTGATCAAACCCGAAGCTCAGCAGGTATGTTCAGATGTTCCAGACTCTGTCGTATGTCCTTAGACCTTCAGCTCTGTCGCAGCAAGCCAGTCCAGTGAATCATTGTCAAGGTCAATTAACCCAGGATCACCATTCGGGGGCCGGTGTTTAGGGCAGCTGGTCATCACATGTTCCACAGTCTGTGATGGATCCCCACATTTACAGTGGGCACTATCTGCGAGACCCCACTTCTGCATTGATGCAGCAAAACGTCCCACACCGTCCTCAGGCGGTTGATGGTTGTACACTCCTTACAGGGGAGGTGCTTGCCAGGAACGTCTGTGGGGTCGTGGAAGTAGTGGTGGAGCCTGGACGGCTCTGCTGCCTTCCACTGGTCCCTCCATCTTGCCTTCACCCAGGAGGCTTTGGGGGTGTCGGCTGGTGTTGTGCGGAGCAGTTCCTGGGCCTGAGCGGCAAAGGGGCGCTGGGACTTTAGGATAACTATAACTATCATGGTATGAACACGAGAAGTTGGATTTTCAACGGACATCCACTGTCTATTGAATACCCAACCTAAAGATAACTCCACATTGACACACCAGTTTGAGCAACACGATATTCAAATTAGGAAGGTCATGATTAGGGTTAAGGTTATGATTAGGGTTAGGGTTATGATTAGGGTTAATGTTGAGATTAGGGTTAATGTTGAGATTAGGGTTAAGGTTATGATTAGGGTTAGGGTTGTGATTAGGGTAAGGGTTTTGATTAGGGTAAGGGTTTTGATTAGGGTTATGAATATGGTTAGGGTTATGATTAGGGTTATGATAAGGGTTATGAATAGGATTAGGGTTATGATAAGGGTTATGATTATGGTTAGGGTTATGGTTAGGGTTATGATTAGGGTTAGGGCTATGATTATGGTTAAGGCTATGATTAGGGTTAGGGTTATGAATAGGGCTAACTAAAGCTTCTAAATTCACTACCTCGGGCCAAACGCATTCCTTCCCATGGTCAGTTACATTATGCTGTGCATGGAGAAAATGCATAAAGAATTTAAAGATTATAGAGGATATATGGAATATGAACATCTTGAAGAGTATAGACAAAATTCGCACCAACATTTCATAACAGCATAGCCAGCATGACAGGAGCCCCAGTCTGTGACATTAGCTGTTAAACAAGTCCTTAAAAGCCAGCCTTAAAAACAAGGTTACAAAGAGTCATTGCTGTGCAAACAGGCAGTTGTTTGAACTTTGGAGACCACCTCATCGCGAGTAGTTGCATGTTTCAACCAGTCTCATGGAGGTTTTTTTCTCTGAACTAATTTTTAAAGACTGAGTGAGGAGCTGAAACATCAAGAGGGAGCTCGGATTAGAGCTGCTGCCTCTACTCAAAATGATTACAGCTAAGGTTGAAACGAGCATCTGATCGGGAGACCTCATGGGCACCTCCAAGCAAATTTTCAGGCCATGTCCAACCGGAGTAAAACCCTGTGCTGGGCCAAGAACATGCTGGATGGATTATACCCCTCATTTGGCCTTGAAATGCCTCATATCCCCAGATGGAGCTGGAGAGTATTGCGAGGTAGAGGGATGACTTGAATACCTGGATTTGTTTGAATAATAAAAACAGAATTTCCCGAGAATGATGAATCATACATGATTGGGATGTGTCCTGCTTGTGTGCCTGCAGCTTTTATGACACTCTTCAGGTTGTTACATGAGTTTATGCTCTCATTAATGTCAGTTCTTAGAAAGTCTTCTGTCTCTAAGCAAGTCCCCTGCGGTCTGAATAGCTTTGCCAATATTTAAACAGTGGCAGGCAGGAAACACTAGAACTGTCTAAGATTTTGAATCCACAGTGGAACATTAAAATGCATAAGTAGTCTGCGTCTTCTTCCACTCTGAGAATTTTTGTGGCACATAAACATGAATACTTTTGAATAAATATGCATTATCCCCCGGAGCACAGTTGCCGTAGTATATTCATTTGGCATAGGTGATTGCCTTTTTCATAACCTTCCCCATCCTCATGCGCGTCATGAAGAAAATAATTAAACCATGACTAAGATATACCTCGAGCCATGCAAAAAAACGTATATGAGATCATCCTCATCACCACTGGCTCTCAAGAATCGCCTTCGAAGATTTCACATCAAAGGCAAGAAATTATATTTAATGTTGCTTGTTTTCCCTTCCCAAACACTTTCAACATCCTGTTAGACTTTTGTAGTTGCTAATGAAAGTATCGGCTAATGTGTTGTGGAAAATAATGAGTCACATCATTTGGAGCTATTTACAGGCTGGTGTCATTGTGTAAATTACCCTCTTCAGAATCATGTTGGCCTCATTTTCAGTTCCTGGTTCACTGGTATCTGATGTACCTCAAGGCATTGTTAATAATCTTGTGTTAATGGAAAAATTACTTGTAATCTCTTACTGTGAACAATTTTGATTTTATCTCTAAATCTTTATCTTCTCTTTCCACTGATGTCAAATCTCAGTTTTTTGAAACATGCACACAAAAGAGGAACTGAACAACCCAAAAAGAGGAGGAAAAGTTTCGTGTAAGTGCTCCGCTGATGAGCCTGACATGAATAAATGAGCAGGTTTGAACTGAGTTCTTTTTGGACCCAGAGTGATTCCAAGGCATCAATTTAACAGGCCCCAGTTGCAGCATCAAACAGGGTCATGACTAATTACTATTCACTTTGACTAGAGCTAAATAATAAATAAGCTATATGCTTATATAACCGAGAGCAGGGGACAAAACGAGCAGCTACATCAATAACTCGACTGAAAACAGGCTCCCTTTCTCCGTAGCAACATTAAAACTCTTATTATTCTGAATATTATGATTGGACTACTTTGCATCAGCTCTTACACAGAGACATACAGGATGTAAAACAATAAAGAGTACACAGTGTGCAATACAATTTCCATTTCAGATAAAAGCTGTCGACCTGTGATGAACCAAACTGCTGGAGGTTTTTCACTTAGTAACTCATGATACAAAAATTATCTGTCTACTTCTCTCCTTTTCACCTTGAACACACTCACATACTCACCACCCACTACAGCACATGTGGTGCTCGATGCCACTCTGTCTCGGGGTAATCGCTGCAATCTGACCACCCACCACAGCACAGCATACAGGCAGAATACCAATATGCTCCTCGTCTTTGTGTGCCTGCATTTGCAGGGTTAATTGTGAGAAGTTTTGTCTGGCAGTACACACATTTGCATCTCTTCTGCATAATAAGCTTCCCCTTCTGCTTGAATATATGAATTTTCTCTCTCTTTAAAGGCAACTATTTCCAGTTTGTACAGCAGCTAGCTAATTAGGGGTTTAATATAATATGTCTGCTTATTATGCTCATAGTGAACCTTACCGTCCTCACGTTTTTTAAGCTGATAAAAGGGTGCAGGAAACTTTGAGGAGTCATAAAAAATGCAAAATGAGTTTGTCTCGGCAGGTAACAGAGCAAGAAACTCACTCAATTAATTTGTTTTCCATACCTACATACTTATGTATTTGGAGCAATATCACAGCATGCATTAGTTGAAAGGTAGGCAATGTCCAAGCTGCATCAAATAAGGAAAGTTCCTCTCACTTTTTTACGTGGGGAAAATACAGTTTTCATGGTCTCACATCATCAGGAGCGTAGAAAAACCCCACACACTTGACCATGTTTTACATTGTGACAATGAGTGTAAAAACGAAGCCTGTTCTGTTAAATTAAACCTTGTTCAATTTTGTGATATCTAAGTCTTTGAAAAGGAAAAGCTTGAATTCCTTGCTTTCTATCCAATATTATCCTGCTGCCTCTCATGTCTGCGCAGTGGCTTCAGATCAAGATCTACAAATAAGAAGCGTGTCTTAGAATTAAACCTGGAAGCATAATAAACATCTTATCTGTTCAAAATATGAAGATCAACAATTCCCTAACATTGAAGTGCTGTTTGGCTCAGTTAGTAGAGCAGGGGCCCCATGTTTAGAGTCAAGAGTTTTTTGTTGAACTGGTCCGCGTATCGATTCCTGCTTCTGACAGGTTTGGTACACACCATTCCCCATCTCCCTCCAGCTGCCCAATCAAATCAAGTGAAAAAGCTCCCAAATTATGTTTTGAAAAATAGAAACATTCCCTAAAATCCATCATAGGCCTTCTCCTTGATTTTACGTTTCCTCTGCGCCACAGTTTTGCTCCATCTGACAACCAAGGCCATGCCAATCCTAGCCATCCCTCTGGATCCCCCTCAGGTCACCATGCTTCAGGCTATATGCAAACATATCCATACAGCTCCCATCTCTTGTGCAACAATTACTGCAGAGACATGAGTAGAATTTATCTTTTTTAAACTTTCAAAAAAAAAGGGGAAAAAACATAAAAATGAAATGTCAACTACTCCACACTCCAAGTGTTTCTTGCATTGTTCATTTAATGACGTCAGTTTACAGCAATAATTAAACATCAATTCCGGTGTTAACATCCACGTTAATGCTTTTTTAAATGATGCTCCACAAAGGACATTACAAAGACATTTCAGACATCGGGACAAGAGGTTTCTGCTCTTCGTTAGTCTAAAAAAAAGTTGACCTAATTAACGAGTGTTAGAGCAACTTATGCCTCGTACATCAACACCTCCACATGCTGGGAATATTAAAGTGACGTATGGCAGCAGAAGCGTTGTGGTACCATCTTGCTGTTTGAAGCATCTCAAGATGTTTCTGTTTGTCCCAAAGTGTTTAACCTTTTTTTTTGCACTTCACTCCAAGAGCTCAACATTTTACAATGCTGCTCTCGTATGTGTCTGCTTTCTCCTTTGAGCTCTTAAACGAGTCATTCTTGTGTCGATTCAACATTCCTGCAGAGGCATCCCTCCTTCTGCACAACAACAACTAAAACAACAAATGAAGAAGCTCTCATGAACTCTGGGGTGATTGACTGTTTGTTATGTAAAGCAGCCACAGAATCAGGTGTTTGTTCATTACAGTGTTTCAGTCTATCGCTCTAAAACAACAGAGAGGAGGTCTCTTAAAGAAAACAACATTCCTCAGTGATGTATGGATGCACACACGCTATCGGTTATGATAATTGCTAGCATGGATTATTGATCCAACTCCTTTCCCATCCTCCCACCAGTGCTCTTCATGCCTTACAGTCCTGCATACGTCCTCTATAATCAGTTATTCACCTCCCCTCCTCCAGCTGGACTGCATGGATCACAGGGCTACGAGCCACAGACCTCCAAACCAGTCCATTAATCCTTTTCCGCCATTCTTTTTTTTGTCATGCATGCAGGCGTTATTCAGCGGAAACAGCTTAGTGGTAAAGCCTGAATTGGTATCTTGTGATGATATCTTTGAGTACTCTCATACCTTGTGGAAGTCACCTTGCACAGATGGCCAGGCAGGCTTTCACTGAACGCTGTGATCATCTGGGCTGCTCCAAACCTGTGGCAGTCGTTTAATGAGAAGACTACACCAAAAGTGGCACATTCACTGATAAATAAACCTCCACATAAACATAAATCATACTCAACAGAGCCAACAGACTGGACTCTCTCTCTCTCTCTGGCGTTACACCCTAAAATGATTTTTCATCAGTTTATTGTAGAACCAAAGGCATTAATCTGCTGCAGTAACAGCCTCCACTTTTCTTGTGCCACATTCTCAATCAAATTTAGAGAAGGCAGCCACTGTTGTTCACCTTTGGGCAGATATCTCACACTTTTCGACTTTTACTGACAACAAATCCCATAAAAAGACCAAAAACAACATTGAACTGCAAAGTAGTGAGAAAATAAACAGATATGTATCTTAATCCTCTTTGCCAAATAGCTCCCTTGTTGTCCCAAAACTATTAAAAACACATAAATGAGCCAGGAATACTGCACCCTCTGGAGCCGCAAACACACATTCTTCTGTGGCTGAAAATTACTCTCAGAAAACAAAAACATTAGTTCCCTGTTTGATCACCTTTAAAGGAAATTTTTGAGTATAAGTTTATAGATTATCATCCTCAGGGCTTGTTTCTGTGAGCCTCTGACTGACTGACTGTGGACTTGAGAAATAAGTGAGGGATGGAGTTACGACTTGTTGGTAATGGTCTTTTTATTGGATTTATTGACCTTTAAAAATAGAATAGAATATATATATAGAATAGAAAGTATTTTGCTCCGAAGGCTGCAGACAGTTTCAATTATTCAGGTTTGTTTGTTGGGGTTTGGGTTAGAGGCATGTTCAGGATAGTTTTTAAGATTTTCTTTGGCTTTGACATGTATGTCAGGTGACGACATTGTGATGTACTTCTCAGCATCAAATACAGCTTGCTTTTAACACTCTTCAACAAAGTTTGTATGATTTAAAACCAGTTTTAAACACAGAAAATAAACACTATGCTGTTTTGTAAAGCAAAAATCCAAGCCCTTCCTTCAGTTTCCACCTCTCAGGGTGCCCACATTGAGTTTGCGTCTCACTATAGATACCTCAGTATTTTAATTGATGAATCACTGGCTTTTACACTTCATATTGAGCAGCTGAAGAGAAGATTGGAATTAGAATTGTTTTTTTTATTTTAAAAACCAAAATCCTGCCTGGAGATCTCTGCCTTTTTGAAGTCTGTGCTGGACTATGATGATGTCTTTTCAGAGCTTGCAGAGCTCAGGACACTGTGATGAGCCCTTACTCATCACGGTTTACTTTATGAACGAGTTGGTTGATTGTCTATACCCGCACATAGACTAAACACTGCATGGTGAATTCATATTCATAAGTCTGTTTTAGGTCTGCTGTCTTCCTATGTTCTAACCTACATTAGACAAAAAATGTTCAGGAACTTATAATCTTCAGTCCCAGGACTTTTTCTTACAGTCAGCTCCAAAGGTCAGAACTGAAATGGGAAAAGGCATTTCAGGTTGCTGCTCCATTCACTTGGAAAGAAGAGCTCCAAAGAGCACTGGAACTTAAGGAATCTGGTCTGGTTTTAAGGTGCTTTTGAATGACTTGGAGGCAAACACATCGGGCTGAAGATGATAGGGATCAGCTTGTTTTGCCTATGACTTTGTGTTTTTGATGTGTTGTTGTCACTTGTTTTTATGTATGGCTGCGCGTTGTTCTACAATGTTATTTTTCAGTCATTTAATAACCAGCTTTAAGAAGTGAGCGATGAAACCTTACATGAACAGATCATAAACACTTTATGCACATGAAAGTTATTATAATTCTATTAGTTAAAAACAACTCAAGTTTTTAAATTAAATTTACAGATGAAACAGGATTTAATGAGTGAGTTCTGAACATGTGTCTTTGCAATTGCAAAAATTAATAGAGGTCCTTAACTTTCTTTTGCACTTGTTAACATAACTATATCATCTGCATATTTACGAATATTGTTTTAATCCAACCTGCATTTAGAAGGTATTTATATAAAATGAATACAATCTGGTTAAAGACCACATAATATCAGGATCTACAGAATGACCTGTGCCCTCCTTCCTTTTAAAGGACCCCTAAACCACATTAAGGCCTGGTGTGAGCCATACTCTTTGCAACTGCAAATGAACAGACGTAGACATTACATGTACCGTTGTATGTGACCATGTCCAATGTATGACTGAATAAACTATAAACACTGAGAAGTAAATCCAAGAACGCTGGTGTCAAGTGTCCATCAATACTTTCAACATTACAGCCAGCCCCACACTGAACAGTAACCGCACAGGGATAAATATGTCTGCATACATCATTCCTTTAGAGTATTCAGTCAAATATACATACCACCTATTTCTGGAATAACCGTCCACACACATTTCACACATAAACTGAACACACATTGAAAATTAGACTCACCTGAATTAACTCCACTCTCATTTGTCACTGTATCATGTAAACGCCCTCAGGCTGTACACACCTGTGACTCATCTCTTGACTAAAAGGCTCACAAATTAATGTGACAATTACGTGCATGCACAATCACCTGTAGCGCAATGTCACATTCATTTTTAGATAAACACAGCACACACCAACATTCCAGGAAAAAAGGTCACCCGAACCTTGGATTCACTTTTATTTTTGAAATACTGCATGAACTCAAATAACCCACAAAATATGAAATTGGTGCAGAACCGATGACTAAATTTCCTTAATTAGGAAAGCCAGAAGGCAATGAGAAAAAAAAGGACAATATTACCAATTTATGCCCCTGCAAAGACAAGCAGGAGACAAGATGATGGTATTCACATTTCCTATTTATGGACACTGTTTTTGGATAATTAGAGTTTGGGAAAGCTTGCAGAACACGGCTGTGAATATAGAAAAGGCTTTCATCTAACCATTGTTTTACCTCCCTGACCTTTATTTGGTTCGGATTTGCTGTTAAACATTAAAATATGAATGCAAGTTCTGCTGCTGTCAAAGGAAATGTTATCATCGCCTCCAACTTCTCTACAAAAGCTTCAACCCCACAGTCTCTACTGTCTTTGCAATGCTGGGATTTTAAAATGATGTCCGAAGCTTTTAACTTGCACAGCATCGTGCGGATGTGATTTGATGGGAAAACACGAACAACAAGGATCTATTTTAGAAATGGGGTGAAATGCCCCCAGCAATGTCACAACAACAGCTTGTTTGCCGCATATGTGTCCTCATTTATCACCGTACGCTGAATCTGTGATTCTGTCTTCTCTTCTTTTGCATCTATGCAGGTTCATGTTGCGCACATGGAGGGATGTTTTCTGAGAATCTAGTATGGAAGTGGGGTGGGAGTGTGTATAATTATCTGCTTCAGTGCATTAGCCTTTGGAAACTGATACATGGAGGGAGAGAGAAGGGCGAGGGAGATAAAGTAGTGAGTGTAATGTGTAAGATTGAGCAGGGAGGAAGAAGACGAGGAGAGAAAGTGGAAGAGTAGTGCGTGACAGGCAGAGAGACTGGGAAGCACTGAGGCGAAGCTGCAGATATTTCCTTTCAAAATAAACTGCATTAGTGTGCATGAAATGCTCTGGCCAGTCTGAAGAATGTGCGACCATAACTGTATTATCTCCTTCAAGGATAAGAGCTTGTAGAAATATTTGCCTTGCAAAGACCAGTGGAGGATGGATGTGATGCTCTGTTCCTCATATTAATATTTAAACTATGGCCTTGCAGTCGGACTGTTAGTGGTGACAATGATTATAATTAATATGTTTTGTTATTTTAATATTTTTCTTACCTCTGTTTGACCTTATTAAAACACAGTGTGCAGAGATGTACTGATGTGGTAACCCTTTGGTTAAGTACTGCTCTTGCACATTTAATGAGCCCTCAAACCACAGAAATCACAAAAGCTATGTTATTAAACCTAATATGGAACTTTTTCATGTTTTACAAGCTAAATGGGCAATGCGTGAAAAGATAGATACCTGTTTGTCAGAAAGTCTTCTAAATACAGAGAGACCACCTTTTGCACACCGTGCAGTGGGGTCTGTTTGGAGTCTTTCGTTTTCTCATATCTTAATACATACTGCTAAGTGTCACTATGTCTATGACTGTATATTTAATTTCTCAAGGTACAAGTCCACAATTACTATTCTCTTTGAAGAGGCTGCTGCCAAAACAGATGAGTGACTTTCTTGTAAATATAGTATATTACATTAATATCTTGAAGATCTAGGGATTTAAAATGTCTTTAAGTATTTTCTTTTAATACACAGTTAACACAATATAACCAAATGATGATGAGTTCAGTATTAAAAAACAGATGTTGAGTTATTACGATGATTATGTTATAATGTTAACAGGTCAAAATCACAAGCAGTGACCCCTAATCATAATCATAACCCTAACCCTAATCATAAGCCTAAACCTATTCATAACTCTAACCCTATTTATTACCCTTACCCTAATCATAGCCCTAACCCTAATCATAACCTGCCCCAATCATAACCCTAACCCTAATCATAACCCTAACCCTAATCATAACCCTAACCCTAATCATAACCTGCCCCAATCATAACCCTAACCCTAATCATAACCCTAACCCTAATCATAACCTGCCCCAATCATAACCCTAACCCTAATCATAACCCTAACCCTAATCATAACCCTAACCCTAATCACAACCCTAACCCTAATCATAACCCTAACCCCAATCATAACCCTAACCCTAATCACAACCCTAACCCTAATCATAACCCTAACCCTAATCATAACCCTAACCCTAATCATAACCCTAACCCTAATCATAACCTGCCCCAATCATAACCCTAACCCTAATCATAACCTGCCCCAATCATAACCCTAACCCTAATCATAACCCTAACCCTAATCATAACCCTAACCCTAATCATAACCCTAACCCTAATCATAACCTGCCCCAATCATAACCCTAACCCTAATCATAACCCTAACCCTAATCATAACCCTAACCCTAATCATAACCCTAACCCTAATCACAACCCTAACCCTAATCATAACCCTAACCCCAATCATAACCCTAACCCTAATCACAACCCTAACCCTAATCATAACCCTAACCCTAATCACAACCCTAACCCTAATCATAACCCTAACCCTAATCATAACCCTAACCCTAATCATAAGCCTAAGCCTATTCATAACTCTAACCCTATTTATTACCCTTACCCTAATCATAGCCCTAACCTTAATCATAACCCTAACCCTAATCATATAACCCTAAGAATCGATACTCGATTAATTGTTAACATCCCCAATAGACACCTGAAAGCACATTACAACTACAGTCTTAACATAGGATTCAATTATAATCATCACTGAATGATATAGCTCATGGAACTTGGGCTACCTACAGTGGTGAGATGTAAAAAAAAAAAAAAAAAAAAAGTGCAGTCCATTTTTAGCATCCAAGGCAATTATTTATTTTTCTGCAAATGTTTGAATTATTTAGCAGTGAACCTTTACGTGGGCATACGTTGAGCATGGTTGTGGTTTGCATGTCTAAGCTTAAAGCATTTCATGGGTCCATCTTTAAACATAAGATAACTAATCTTGAATGGTCATGCCATATGCGTTTTCAGGTTTGTTAGGGTGTATATGGTATTCTGAGGATTATTAACTGAACGACAACGGGAGGTTGCTTTAAATTGAAAATAGATATGTGTGTGAATGTTTTTCAGTTATTACACCAACTGTGGACAAGGACAGATATCGGCTGTTCCTGTCCTGTCAAAGAAGTAGCTCAGCCCCTGCTGAACATGGGCCCTTGGGCGGCCACACCTTATGCCCCCGCGGTCACTCTGCTTATGGTGATAATGTATGATTAGCAGGTAGTTATGGGAACTAAAACCTCCTCAGGGTGGACAATAACTGCTGACCATACATTATCCCTTAATCATCACATGCTTATATCTGGGGCTCTTGTGACTGTTTTACCACTTGTTTCTAAAAATGTCTGTATGTTTAGTCTACATAAAGCAATTTGTGATGTTTTGTCCATGAAGAGCACTTTAAAAGTAAATTGTACTCACTTAATTCTGCAATAACTGATAAATTGAAAGACAGGAATACAAAATATTCCCAAAGTGCAGAATATGTCATTAGCGGTGGTGTATGCAGTCATCAAGTGGTGACATGACTCAACTACGAATGGAAATCTGTTTAGTACACCGTATTTTTGGGTGATTCAAACATCTATATCTGGTACAGGTCATACAATGATTGCATTCCATGAATCAGGAAGGCGATATATTGCTGTATCAACATTTTGTCCCAACCCCCCCCCTACTCTATATTGCTTTTGCTTATTTACAAGATCACTTTACGAGAACTCCTTAGCCACTGGCAGCAACTCATTCCCAACAAATCTCATCACCCATTATAAATCAAACCCAGCTCTAAAGGTTTCTCCAGCCAGGCTGCTGTTAACCTCTTGTGTCAACCATAAATCAGACTTTCAATTGTAAAGCTGACAGGATGCAAACTCCACTCTTGAGTGTACCCGCAACACCCCCATCCACCAACTCCAACAATCACACCTTTTCTCTACTATTTGAAATCTAAAGGCAATTGATGGACACGCTGTGCTTCAGAGTCATAAATCCTGAAGATACTGGACTGTGTCTCCTGATTGGCCACTGCTCCTGTCCTTCTCTGTCCTAGTTTGTCCTCTTCTTTCCTTCCTTGCCTCTTGTCACATTTGATAACGTAACATATCTTTTCCAAAAGCCTATGAACCCCAGCTACACTCCCTGTGTTGGCTGAAGGATTTTTTTTCCAGTATTTTCGGTTTGACATTGTGTTGATCCTCACAACAAGAGAAAGAACAAGCACAAGAATATCCACAGGGAGGTCAAAGGTCAGGCTCAGAAGCAAATCACAAGCCTGGAGTGAGGGGATATCCAGTAGCTGAACAGCTCTGCAGAAAGGCAGAGGCCTCTGGACCAGTTCTTCATGTCCTTGGTTCTGTGTCTGATCGCTTCTTTCTTTTCATATCCCACTGATTGGTAATGATATTAACTCTCTCTAAAGGATCATGAAGTCAATATAAACAGAAGCTTAAACATTCAAACGTTACATATTTACAGTGTTTGTGATCATACAAGACTCAGTCTTGTCATATCAATGGTTTGCTGTTAGTTTTAAACTCGGACCAAGCCGTTCTAAGTCAGTCTATTTCATTTATTGTCCCAGCATGTGATTGTTGCATGGGGCAACAGTTGGACATGTGTACACATCCAACACCTCTGTTACTACCACTGATGCTGGCACAGAGGTGGGAAAACTTGGTTTTGGTCATAATGTCCAAGAGTGAGAGATTTTTTAAACTCTCACTAACCCTGAATGGGCATACTATCAGTGTACCTGTGTGTGATTACATAGCAAAGGTGAGACGCTACAGGGGTGTAAATATCAAACCTTAAACTGGCACTATGAGGGCTGTAATCTCAATCTCCATGGAGCAGACTCAAAGAACTGCTGTAGATAAACATAAGGACACATTTAATGTACAGTCAATGCTAGTGAACCAGTGTAAGTTCAGAGTTTAAGGGAGGCAGGAAAAATCTAACTATCTGTCCTTAACCTGGCTGATACAACAATGCACACCACTGCACCTGATCATCTCTTCTGCGTTTGTTTCTGCTCCATTGTTCAGCTTCTTTTCATAAATTGGTCCTCCAGGAATGATTCAGCTTTAGATTTTACAAATTGTTACTGTGCAAGATACCCAGTCTTTATAATGTCTTACTGTCTGTGACATGAAGTTGTCTCAATGTCAGTAGGTATAAGATTCTGATAAGATCTGTTGAGTGTCTGATAGGCACAACTGTAACTTCTGACTTTATTTCTAAATAAACTGTGGATATTTTTAGCTTTATATATAAAAAAAAAACCTCCAAGAATTGATGAATAATTTCTTGTACTGTAAAGAAATGATAAGAGGAGAAGAAAAATGCATTTACCATGAACGAACAGTTCTGCCGCGCTTCCCTGCCTTGCTGCATAAACTGCATCACGTCATGTTTTTCATACTAATGAGACACAATTAGTCCTGAGAAACAGTGAGCCACTCCTTCAAGTGTCAAACACAACACTCTCTGTTTAATGTGGACTTATTTGTTATGCACCCAGGGCTTATTACTGGATGGATGACTCCGGTCATGATTGTTGACTCAGCACCACGGTATGAGAATTTAATTGCAAAGCGCTGTCTGCACCATGTGGCAGCCTGACTGTGCAAGTCTCCCTCATGTATTATCAGCAATGATACATGAGATTTATTACTCATTTATCAAGTGAAACCTCTCCCAATAGAAGTGTTTGTTGTGATGGGTCCTGACAGGCATATATGATCTGTGAGCCGTCTGGGAAGAAAAGTTTGTCAGACTTTCACTTGTAAGGTTAATCAGAGGGGGGAAGAGTTATTTGTTGCCTGACTCAATTGATTTTGTGTTCAACTGAATCAGGGCTCATGCTGTGGTACCATTTACTGAGGGTCATTTTTAGGGAGGGACGCTTTGATTTACCTTTCCTTCAGAGTTTCTTATCAGCCAATGTCTTTCTCCCTCTAAGAACATCTTTGAGGAACATAAATACTCCCAGGATATTGTTTTCAAATTTGATCACCAATGAGAGGAAAAAAAATCAGGACTATGTACCATAAAAAGTTTCGATCAAAAGAAGGACAAAACTGATGCAAATGTAAACAACAATTAACCTCACAAACATATAAAAAATTAACTATAACGTTGTTCTCAGTCACTCAGTGGCACACTGGTGCCTCATAGTGGCGAGAAGTTTGGGCACTTTACAAAATATTCCCTCCTCTCCATGGGCGGCACTGCATGATAAAGATACATCGTCGGTGTGACAGGTAGCATGGAAATGGCGATGTCAAAGAAAACCAAAATGAATGTAGGACAAAGATTTTCATAATCATTCTTCAAATTAACTTTCAAGTATAGGATTTAATGAAAAAAGTAATGCTGAGCATTACTGATTCATGTAAGTAAGTCAGTAAGGAAGTAAGGAGGTAAGGAAGGAAGGAAGGAAGGAAGGAAGGAAGGAAGGAAGGAAGGAAGGAAGGAAGGAAGGAAGGAAGGAAGGAAGGAAGGAAGGAAGGAAGGAAGGAAGGAAGGAAGGAAGGAAGGAAGGAAGGAAGGAAGGACATTTTATTTGTATAGTACTTTTCGCAGACATAAGTCACAAAGTGCTTGACAAAGAAAACATACAGAAAAAGAAATAAAACAAAGCCGATGTGTTTAGAGACAGAGAGAGAGAGAGAGAAAGAATACTGTATAGGATATAATGATTGTGTACACTGTTAATGGTAATGGTAATAAAGTTAGACTATTGAAGAAAATATGTAATCCGACTAATTTTTGGCCCCAAAATTTGGCACCGTCAACACATGTTATAATTGAAATGATCGCGTGGTTGCACTCGTGTTTGGCCCTATTTTTGTCCTATTTACTTACTGGTCATAACCACAAACACAACTCTGCTCAGTGTGTGATCTCAGCACCTCTGCTTTCCCAATAGTCCTTCCCCTGCCTGTATCAGGATTAAAACAGTCCTTTGTTACTTGTATAGTGTAAATGTTTTATGACATTCATGCTCCCTTCAAAAGTGGTATTAACCCTGTGTGATGTAGCTGCATTCATAAGTTTTTCCAAGGTGTTTTATTGCTGTGCTGTGTTGATTTTTTAGAGTAAAAGGTCCTTGTTCCTGTTGAACTCTTTCAGGAGACAAACATTATTTTCTGCTGGGATAAATAAATTGAGCAGTTGGACGCAGTTTATTTTTCACTTTGAGAAAGGTCTTACTTTAAACCAGAGCGAAAAAGTATTTAAGTCCTCTTCTAGACAAAAACTCATCTATTGGAGCTACATTTTTTTGCACACTGTCAAGGTCCAATTTGTGAAAAAGGCTGCTCATTCATAAGAGTCAGGGGCCTCTGTGTGATGCTGTTTGGCTGTATAGTGATCACCCACCACTGTGTTTGAAATTCAAGGTTTTGCTGATGATTACAGACTGCTGCGTAACATTCATCACATACAAAACATACTTCCCCCAGCTGCATATTTCCCCCTGTTAAATTGCTATACATTGTGATCATGAAAAAAGTGCCAACTCTGATCAGCGTGAGATAGGCTCGGTACAGTATGTGTCACCACAACACAGTCACAGCTACAAACAGCAGGCTCGCTGGTGACTGCCCTGATTCCATGTGACAGCTTTCACATAATCTCCACATCATCCCCCAACAGAAAAGAGAGAACACTGTGAAAGAGAAGACTGAGAATGAATCAAAGCAGTCTGGAAGTCAAACTATCAATTTGCAACACACAAAAGCCTCTTTCTTTCTGAGGGGAAACAGATTTTTAATATGCTTTTCTGTTGTCAGAGTGTTTGAACGGCATGACTGACATTCCAGTTTCAAAGAGAAGCAAAGTTATTCTGTTTCAAATGTAGATTGTATGTATTCTTAATATCATGTTAGTACCTTTTTGATTTTTGAAGAAGACTAAAGTTTGAGTTTTTCTCCACAGACAGTGTAAAAAATGGATGTTGCAACTCTGACATCACTATATTGTTTCTCCACTGATGCTTAAAAGCCATAAATATTGCATTTAGCTAGCAATGAGGATTTTCTAAAGCCAGAAATTACAATATTTGGAAAGAAAGATGGCGCCGGAGAGAGGTTAGCAAACAAGTTATCAAAGCAGCACAGTCTGAGCCCTCAAGTAATACAAAGAACCACTGTGTTTCATAACTAAATGAGATTCTGTTCATGGTGGTAGCTGACAAAAGCTGTTTATTTATCAAATTAAGATGTTAGAGCGCTTGTGGGACAAAGTAGACTCTGCAAGCTGACAGGGTTACTTCAAACAACCCATCTGCTCATTACAACAGCCCACAATGTTCTATGCAAGGAGAGGCACACTGCAACACAGAGTCCCTGCATATGACACCAATAATTAATCAATACTTGACAGTGAGTGCAGAAATGATACCTGCTCATAAGCGCTAATAGATGATATATTTTGATACAAAGAGCTGGAGTTCAAACGTATTGATGGTCTCTTGGGGTATGAACTGTACAGCAAGCTAATATTTGTCAAACAAACACATAAGAGATCTCCAAAATACACCAACTTAACAGACACAGCTGAGTTTGACTTCAGTGACTGAATTAGCAGAGTCACTAACAGTACTCCTAAATATACATAGCAATAATCTGAAATTTAATTTAAAAAGGTGAGGTATAGGGGTGCTGGTGGCCTAGCGGTCTAAGCGCCCTATATACAGAGGCTATAGTCCTCGTTGCAGAGGTCGCCATTTCTCCCGGCTGCGACCATTTGCTGCATGTCTTCCCCCACTCTCTACTCCCCACATTTCCTGTCTATTTACAGCTATCCTATCAATAAAGCCAAAATGCCCCAAAATATAACTCTAAAAAGGTGAGGTATATGACATGTATCTTCCTTTTTAGTTATCAGGAATAACAAATTAGTAATAAAGAATCCATAATTATTTTTCCACCAGCCTGTAAACATTTTACCCTGCTGAAATTCAACATTTACCATGGGGCCCTATGGAGATTTACTCACATTTGGAGCAGTGTTTGGCAGTTTCAGTGTGGGTCAGATTCCAGATGCTAATCAAGAATTTTACTATAAACAACACTATATTCATTTTCATCATACTGTGAAGAAATATATTGTTGCATTGGTACATTTGAGTATCAGTTTCTCCCCAAGCAATGACCTCAGTTGTTGAAAAAGGAAACTACTGCAAATTGCACCAAGAGCAGTTCCTGTAGTGTCCACTTAAGATTGGCTCCTAAAGTAAAGGATGCCTATTGGCACTCATATTTAAATGTCCATTTTACAGCAGAAATAAACATGTTTACAGCCTGGTACCAAAAAAATATGGTTTTGCACTGAAAAGCCAACCTCTCCATTCGTAAATTTAAATTCATACACACTGTCTAAGGGGTGAACTTTTTTGTGGGCGTGGCTGACGACTGACTTACAAGACTGTCGTAGTTGTGTGAGGCAAGAGGAGGCTGTGCCTTTTTTAGGTCAACCAAAAGTTAGGTTGAGTCAGCATTTCCAATATGGCAAAAGCCCTCTTTGGTTTTCAAACTCCTCTTCAGAAACCAATGGTTGATGTCACTGAGACTGTGTCAGCATTTTACAGTCCATGTTTTGTAGCCCTGTGGGTGTGCAATGAGGAGCTGACAAAGGGAGGCAAAGAATCAAAAGGGAAAGGCTTTAATGCATCCCTCAAAAAAACACTTTACAGTGTTATTTTCTTTACCAGGGTTAATTATTTGTGCTTTGGCTATAAGTGGCCATTGGCATGTGTTAATCCAAGCTGACAAATCTGTAGTCCTCTACAAAAAAGCAAGCTTCAAAGGCGGAGGAAGGTCAAACTTTGAGGCTCACAGAAAATAAGTATTTTTGAAGGAATTCATATTTTACATTACTTAGAATTCCCTTTAAAAATGACAGTCACTCTAAAAGCTCATGTATGCTTCCTTTACTCATGTACATAAATACCTGCCTCTATCCACATACTCCAATGCATCCTTCACATTGGAATGGATGTTAAAAGTTACACCGACCAGATGATGCTCACACAAACTGGTCTTACCAAACCTCATAGTCTTAATAGCTGCTGTCCCTGATATTCAGTTCTTGTCTGATCTCTGCCTATCTGTTCTTTTGTAGTCGACTGTTCCTGTGTCCATGGGACATAAAATATTTTTTTATAGTTTCTAACAAACTCACAAAAAACTGTCCTCATCAAATCTGTTCCCCCATACTCCAAAGTATTCTTCTTCTTTGTGTTTTATTCTTATGGTTTGAACTGTTGGCTACACCCCACACTGCCCTCACGATTCCCAGAGGTGCTGCAACATTAGGTCTGTATCCATAAGCTTCTAGAAGCATGCAGAAATATGACATGAGCACAGAGTACAGGCTCCGTCTGTATGCATATGAATATGCATATTGGACATTAAGCATAAATGAGCCTTAACTTGAAGGAAACGAGAGGACTGTATGGTCCAAATGTTCATTAGTCTGACTCAGACTCAGTGGGTTCTGATTCATAGACGAAGACATAAAACGGTGAACAGACAAGCAAATTTGGTTTAATGATCATATTCTTGTACATGGATGGTGCAGATCTTGGCCACATCGTGTCTATGTCATCTGTCACTTATTAATGTCACAGCCAGGATTGTAATGAAGTGAGCCAACATGCATGAGGAGGAAAAGCCTGAGAGTTCCATCACAGAGTAGAAGTAATACAGCAGACACCCATGAAAGGCTTCATCTGGACAGGGAGATTACAGATCATCCCTGCTGATGAGAACGATCGTCGCAGAATAATGAGAGCAAATCAAATGGAAGGCAGATAACACCCCTTAGATTGTGTTTTTCATCATCGCTCATTAGCACCTGGACCTTTTACCACTTCACCATCCAGACTCATAACTTTAACAAGGCTGCACACAAAACAGTCAGAGGACATTCTTATTGTCCCATTTTTATTAATTATTTTCATCCACTCAGTCTATAACTCTTGCAAATGTGACTGCATTGTGTTGCTGTTTAAGAAATAAGGGCATTGTGATCTGTATCCTGGGAGTGTGGTTGCTGTTTTGCCAATTTTTTTGAGGTAATTAAATTTCTTTCTGCAAGCCCTTTATCAGCTGCTCTAGTATTTGCAGTATATCTGTCACTCTAATGAGGCTGTTTTTTCCCTCCCTCTGGGTGTATGAAAGAATTTAAATCTATCAAATTACGCGATCCTGGAAAACTAATGAAAACAAGTCAGCAGGAAATTAATTTGAGGTGATTCAAAAGCAAAGCCTGCACAGAAACTCTCAAAACATGGAAATAGTTGCCTTGTTCAGTGAGAAGAAACAAGACGGAGTCCTTTGGAAAATCCTTGAAACAGTTGTCTCTCCGCACAGGCTATAAGTTTCCCCCAGCAGTGCTATAAAAGGTTCAATTTGAATACTAATATCCCACGTGCTTCAGTGGATCACTGGTCATGTGAAGACTGCAGGGATGCACATGGACTTTATAGCCCACTGTTCCCCAATTTACATCCCCCCTCAGTAATGTGCATAGATCAGATGTAAGCACTCCACAGGCAAGGCCGTGAGAGATCAAACCGACATCAGAAGTGTCTTTTTTCAGTAATTCTCGACTTGTTATAAAGTCTCTTTCATCTCCTCGAGCACCAAAAGCACAGTAAGGAATATGTTATATCCAATAAAGAGGATGAGATAAATTAGAGCTAGCTTGATGATGATTTAGACACCTAGTGAATGAGTCAAAAGGTCAGATATCTGTATTCATCACCATCATCATTATAACTCCCACTTCTGCTGTCCACCATATGTCCACATTTGTATATATCCAATACTTTTATGATGCAATGATTTCAGCATTTTTCTTTTGAGTCACTTTGAATCCCAAAAAGTAATTTGTAATATCAGCCTACACAATAAGTGAGCAAAACAAGCCATGCAGAAGTCCCGATAAACACTCGACTCCACAACCAACCAGTATTAGTGTTGAATGTCAGTAATGACCACAACCAGTACTGAACCTGGTTTTATTTTTTTCTTAAAATACAATTTGAAAACGATTATTGTAATTTAAACTACAACATACTCATATGATGATGTGGTTGAATATCAGTATCAGTCAAAAAATGTTTGAACTTTTTGTGCAACAGAAGAAGAAGAAGATATACACACAGAGAAAATACACACATGCCCAAACAGCACCCTTTGGACATGTGCTAATGGAGAGATGTCAGAGTGAGGGGGCTGCACATAGTAAAGCACCCTGAGCAGTTGAGGATGCAGTGCCTTGGTCAAGGGCACATCAGGAATTGAACTGGCACCTCTTCCATTTTCAAAACTAGATCCTTCCTCAGACTTGCACTACCAACCCACCACTTCCCTTGGCCAAGTCCCTCCAGACTAAACTACTGCCGCCCCCTGTGTAGGATTAAGAGCTCATCACCACACTGTTGTTTTACATCCTGATAATCCTGCAGATTAAAATTAGAGGGTAAATGGAGTGTTACTGTAGACAAATAACAAGTATGCTGACACTCATGCTGATTCAGCAAAATGCACTAAGGGTATAAGTGAAGACTGGTTTCCTCATTTGTGTGATGTCGGTTTGCAGTCTGGATTGTCTTGGCATTAACTATAAACTGAGTATATTTAACTAAATATGCTTTCTTGATGTGGGTAAAGCAAATGTAAGGGGGCATCTGCTGTGCATCTCATACATATTTAATGCTACTTATATAAGTTAACTGAGTTACTTGAGGAGAATAAGAAATCCCATCTTATTCTTAAACAAAAAAAAATGTTGATTGCACTGTTAATGTCCACTGGCTTGTTGTCTTCTTCTCTGTCTTAGGTCAGGCATCAGGGGAAATCTTGGCCCATTACAGCCACTTTTACATCATTTGAATATCATGAAACCACTAACAAGGCTAGATATCATCTCTTTTTGTGTCCTGCATATATGAATCAACAAAAACTGATCCAAATTTTTCAAATGTTTTATGGTAGTTAAAAAAAATAGACCTAAACTAAAGCTCACATAATATCAGATTTTCACCTCAGGATTATCAAGGCCCCCAAAAAATCATGACATGTTACTTTATAAATGTTATTAATATACACAGCTGACTTACTTACATGCCATCATGCATTACTAGTGATGTTCATTGTTTCTTCTATCTCTGGGTCACCAGCCCTGTGACAGAAACTTCTAAGTAATGGTAAACTTGCAGTTTTCTTCTGCATGTGATTATACATTATGCGTTGTCTACAAACTCAGGTAGAGTACCTTGCTTTCATCTGTCATCTCCTCCAACAGAAAGTTGTAGTAGAAGTCCCACACTGTGGTAAAGTCTAGCTAGATGGTTATCGAGTCATTGGCTGTTTTCGAAACCACCTACTATACCAGCAGTACGTACAGATTTGGCCAAAATTCAGTATGTAGTAAGTAGTAAGTGAACAACAGCAAAAGCTGCGGTATGTCAAAACATCCCGGGTGTCGTGTTGATTCTGGAAAACTTGTCAGTATGCATCAGACCAGTCTTCCTCGAGTATTGTTTCCCAAAATGCACAGTGCAAACATTCTGCACTCAGTTTTTAGGTGCTGTGAAAGTTATTGCACTCAATATAAAACCCTTCTTAACTTTTTAAATCATAAAGAGATGCTAAAGAAACAGTTTCACTATCAACTTGGATGTTGTTTTCTTCCGCTTTCCCAAACCGGAAATACAGCGACGCTTGACCCAGCATACTGCAAAACAGATCCAACTATTACAGCCCTTGGCAAATGATGAGACGTAGAGTTCGACAGGTGCAATATATTTATTATTCTCCAGTACGCACCGTGAAACTAAAAGCAAACAAAAAAAGAACACTTCAATTCATAAATCATCACACACCATAATGTTTCTCTTATTAAAATAGATTAACTTTCATTTAAAAACAGACGTACCTCGCTTCACCTACCAAGGGTGCAAAACATTTAAGCTTGGAGAACCATCTCGACCACGGACCACTACGAAGCCTCCCCGACTGCACACACGCCACTCGCACAGATCACAGCTGCTGCTCCGTTGCTGATCAGCTGTTATCAGCTGTGATCCTCCGATCAGCTGATTGCGCGGAGATGCCGCCGTACATTTTAAACTCTGAGCAGTTCCGGGGTACCCGCTTCCGACCCGGAACATTTAACCTTTAATTACCATTTAATTTAATGGGCGTTTCTGGCCACTTACACCAACAGAAGAGTCATACTATATACTACTTTTATCCTGTTGTTGCTTCTTCTTCGTCTGTCTTCCATTTTATGGCAAGTGACAACCAGTGTAGAGAGGCACAACTGCCCCCTACTACAAACCAATTAGAATTACTGTATGTTTATTTTTAGCACAACATCAATATATCTTTCTTTTTCTTTTTTTACAGTTATGATCAATACTGATATATTGCGACAGTCAAAACTGAAACTATAGAAATGTATATCCTACTTGTATACAGGTGTCAATCCTGGTTAATTCCTTAATTGAACAGGATTTTTTTTTTTTAAATGGAGCAGTTTGTTTGATTTTAAACAAAATGAAGTGTAACATCAGACACTGATTGTCTTAATCATGGTAAAACCTCACTAAAACTACTGCACTCTGACTATATGAAATAAGTAACATCAAAATCACGATACATGTAATTATAGCAAGTGTTAAATAGATGGTTGCAATAGTGTTCTGTACTTTCCTAATCTACTGACTACTCAAAGCGCTTCCACACTACATGTCACAGTTACCTGTTCACACTAGATTCTTACACTGATGCTAGAGGATGATATTAAAGAGGATCATTGGTATTAAGCAATTCCATTCACTCACTGCTGACCATGTTGCCAGGAGCAGTGTAGGATTCATGTGATTGAGGGACCTTAGATCAAACTCCCCAACTTTCAAATGAAAGAAAACCCACTCTACCACCGATCCACAGTCGCCCCTTTACACTTCGTGGCGAAATTGAAGCTGTCACGTCAGTAAGCACGTGAACAGCCAGTTTAATACACAGAGAATACTTTGTGAACACATTATGAATGATTTGGACTTTTAAAAGAGTCCTGTAATTGGTTTACGTTGAGTCATGTGAACATAGGGGACCCACTTACACTAAGCAATCAAGTACTTAGTGTTTTTTAATCATAATCTTCTCCTTGTGTTAAATGTGTTTTTAATCAATTATTGAGTTTCATTACTGCAGAAAGCAAGGGCAGCAAAAGTTATTCTCTCAAATTGTGTCCTTACATACCACTGCTCAGAGGCCGTATGTAATTTCACTTTATCTTAATTAAATCAATAATATTACCTTCATTATGTCTGCTTTAATTGCATGCTAATATATCCACTGGGATATCCTTTTTTTCTTTCCTGTTTGTGTTTCTTTCTCTCATTTAGCCGACCTTGAGTTCTAAATCCCTGTGTGTGTTCATTAGTAATTAACAGCTGTGTCTCTCTCCTCCAGAGATGGAGGTCCATCAGCACCTCTTGAACTCCAAGGAACCCCCCCCATGTGAGATAAAGAAGTTGAGGTTATTGGCTAAAAATGACTGCCTCCAGAGTGTGTGTGAACTCTCTCTGGAAAGCCAGCAGGTGCCACTCAAAATGAGATCCACCAGAGAGACTCTCGGCTTTCCCTCCACTGGGGTTTGTTGTCAAATATGAAAATGTTCTCATAACGTTGGGAGAATATTCTGAAGGCAGCTTGCATTGTTGTGAATATTAGCCTTCAGCTCTGGCTTGTGTTTAAAAACAGTCTGTTATTAAATTACTGTCATCTGTTATTTGGTTTAAGTGAACATCAGTCTTCATTAGTGATGGGTTCTTTGGTTTTTAAAGCAAACAAAAGCTGTTGCTTGTTTGGCAAACCATTTGCTGGCTGAATCTGTATCTACTCAGGGATTTACAAAGTTATGAAGACCAAATGTCTGCACCAATCCAGAGGGATCGCTTTAGTTTGGAGTAAACATTATTGTCCTTTTCTAAAATGAGATGATTTGATGGTGTCGGAAGAATGGTAGTAAAAATACTAAATTGCAGTTTCATGTTCTCTCAAAGGCACTTCACAAATGAACACCAAAATAAAAACACGTCTTAAGAATGTGTAGTCCTAATGGAGTATAAAAGAAATATATAATGTTATGAAATAGTGAAAAGGCTCCCTTATTTCATGACATTGCAGGAAATAGTCACTAATTGGATTCAGGAGAGTCAAGGAGGAGTTTTTGAATCATCATCTACTTAAAGTAACCATGACAGGAGTTTGTTTTCCAGTCTAAGATTTGCAAACAGCGATGCGTCCATACATTCAATTTATCCAATTTGCATGTGATAACTCAATTTCATTCTCTCTAGATCTCAACTTAACATCAAATGATCATAACTCATATCCACAGTGTTGCAGAAGCACATGACTCACATGATTATGATTTCACTTCCTGTTGACAATGTGGCAAAAATCTTAATTTCTGCTGGCTTAGGTAAACAACATGGAGAATATTTACACTATTACTCACAATTTATATGGGGAGCACAAAACTTTAGTTTGGGGGTTAAAGGCTGACCAGTCGTGAAGTTTATTATAATATAATAATGCAATTATTTTATGAATGTGATTATTTCGCCCAACGACCCTCCCACTGTACAACATCCCTTACTTGTATGGAACTGTTCTCACCAAAGATACAACTTAGAACGTTGACCTGTGCTCCAATTCTTTTATCGATCCATATTTTTGGCTGAAGTAAGGTGACAACATAGCAAGTGCAGGTAGAAAAAAGGTGTAGGTTGGCAGAGTGAGAGAAGAGTAGGAGAACTGGTGGGATGGATGTTCAAAAGAACAAAGGATTCTCACCCTGAAGTCTCACTCTTGTTTGAGGTCAAATGTCATATATAACTTGATTTAGGTAAAAGCCTAACTTCACATGGTTAACCAAATTATTATCATTTTTGTGTGTTTTCAACCAATTACAATGAAATGTTGCACAAGGACTGATTAAAAAGAGAGTATCAGGGGAGAAGAATGAGCCAATGGTTGAACTACAGCACAACAGCTGATAGCAATGACCCAGAAACACTGACAGTGAGGACAAAGCTGCTCACCATCAGGAAACACGACCCACAATGCACCTGTGGCGGTTCAGCACCTTGGTCAGCGACCGCCACACATGGCTCCCCTGGAGAAAGACAACAGGGATGTAAATGTGCAGACCCCGACACAGCCAGTGATCCACAACAACGGCAGAGGAGACATTGCACATTGTTCCAACTGACAATGTCCAGAGCTTTGAGGTCAGCCTGCTGCCCATCCTCCATCCTTCATACACCACTCTCTCCTGGCTCACTCCTTGCCCTGCAAACACCAGCACAAACTAAGTTCTCTTTGTTTCCTTATCCTTACAAAGCTCTGAGTATTATGATAAGGGCTTTGTTTATGTTGAGCCAAACTGTTCTAAGAGCAGAAATAAGAGTGTTAATTAGCACTCCTTCATCCGTAAAAAGGACAACAGCCTGCTGGCATCAAGTCAAATGGGTGTTGGTTTAATGTGCCCTTTTATTCTTTGATATCTGGTTCATTTCACACCAAGTTACAAGACACTAAAAACACACCTATTTGCTCTGATGATTAGTCTTTTTTAAATAATGTCCTGTTTTGTGCCTTATAGTAGAACACTTCTACAACTGTCAAAGAAGAATTAAAAAGTACTTTAAAGAGCCAACTTAAGAGGATGAAAGCTCTTGGACAACATTTAGGAGTAAGACAAATATATACTCAGAATTTCAGCAATATGTGAGAAACTTTTAAGGGCTGCTTTCAGTTGATGGCTTTTTTATTTTTATGCTCAGAGCAGGGGTACCCATTTAGGTACAAGGGTTAATCCAAAATCAACCCTAATTTAAATCTTTGTTTCACACAAAGTCAAATAAAAAGCTGTGAAAACATCATTTTGAATTCTAAAAGAAGGCGTAAAAAATTGAATATTTCAAACTATGGAAAAATATACGACTGACTTGAAATTAAATAAATCATATACAAAATATTTTGGAATGAATGTCTGGAAATGGGATAAAATAGGAATCAGGGAAAATGCAGACAGATGACAAAGGAAAGGCTAAATCTGAATTATTGACCCCTGGTATGCTCCAAGATGCATTGACACCTTAAGTTGGTTAATATTTTTAATGCCACACATCTGTTTATTGTTGGGAAAGCATTCAGCTGCAAAACTTCCCAATGACTGCTGGAGGTCCCTTCCTGCGAAAACTAACAGAAATACATCATCTGCAAAAAGCGTAAATGAAATTTTGAGGCCCCCAAACCAGAAATCCCCCTCCCCTTGGCTGCACCTTGTCCAGTCCATGAAGATCACAAACAGAATCTAGGACAAGGGAGCAGAGGCCACCACGCACCAGGAACATGTCTGAATTTGTGCAGTGTGCACAGACTCTCATTTTGGCCAAACATGGGACGATGGCTCCTAGTAAAACCTTTGAACTGTATATTCGTTAAGTACTCCCTACAAGATCCTCAAGGGACATGATCAAACTTCCATGCCCAAGAAGCCCTGCAGAAGTAAAGAGTCAGTTCCATGGTTCCTCCTGTTTACGCAGTTCAACAATCAGCTGCAGCCTCGTTTTAGACTCCCTTGAGTAATCTTTTACTACACTGTAAACTCAGATAAGTTCAGAGTACTCAATTTTTTGTGGAAACCAATTACCTCAAAATATTTAAGTTAGCAAACTAGTATTTTTGAGTCAACAGATAAGGAAAGATTATCTATCTATCTATCTATCTATCTATCTATCTATCTATCTATCTATCTATCTATCTATCTATCTATCTATCTATCTATCTATCTATCTATCTATCTATCTATCTATCTATCTATCTATCTATCTATCTATCTATCGTAGCCCATTTAACACTCTTCTGCAACTAAATCCTTGGCTCAGACTCTCTGCATGTCTCCTCTTCGTCCCCGCACCCATTTTGTCCTTCATCTTTTCTGTAGATAAATTATTCCTTTGATCTCAAACTCTTTGGTCCCTCCTTCTCTTCAACTTCTCATACTCCAGATCTTAAAAATAGCACTTTTTAAATGTCTGGCTTAATTTCCCATTCAAATGTTCCTTTAAAGTGAGACCTCAATCTGGGCCGGACACACTGGCTGAGGTACATTTCTTGTCATTGGGGGAGAATGAACAACAGTCACTGGTCAAGTAAATGGATGGAGAAAAGTTCACTTCCTTGCAGTTTCTTCCTCTCTTACCTGTCAGTTGTCCCTGTCCTTTCAAAAGCTGCTGCAAATCAAAGATTGTTCCCAATGTTGGCCAGGCTAACAGAGAGCTTTGAAAAAAACAGCAGAACTGATCTTTTGGCTGTTGTGTCATCATGTTTATCACCAACTAAATTCTAACAGTGGCTCAGTAGAAAAATCATTTTCCTGTTTACTCAAAGGACAAAGGACAATGGTTGTCATGCCTTTTTTTTTACATACTCTGAGAATCATGTCTCTTAATGTATTCTTGCAAATATGTGCTTCCATACTGCAACAACGAGGGTCACCACAATCCAAGTCCAGTAAAAGATTAATCACACAGAAGATATCCACAAAAATCCAAGGATTACTTCAAATCTACAAAGGCCGTCTGTTCTTGCTTAAGTCGTCGGCGATCTGTCTTCACATGTAAAAGCAGAGTTTGGTTCCTCAGCTCAGCGTAGATGCTCCTAGTGATGGGAGTTCAGGCTCTTTCAGTGATCAAGATAATTTGACTCAGCAAGTATTGACTCTTTGGACTCCCAAACGGCCCTTCATAGCATTGTTCCAGGATTTAGTGCCAGGTCTTTCAGGACTGACACATCACTAGACTCCCCAACTCAGCGTAGATGTCTGCTGCCACAGAGCTTTGTTCTTGCAGTGAAGTCAGATTAAACGAAAATCATAACAGCACAGCACTTCAGCCAATCTTAGCGTTTTTTAAATGTACTTTATAAATAAAGTTGACTTAACTTTATACTTTTCATAGTTTCACCTGGATGCAAAACAAATTTGCCCTTGGAGAGAATATTTTTGTCTTAACCAAAATCTTGAAATTTGACCCTGTATTGGTGCTGGAGGTAAATTCACAGGATTACCAAAGTCATGACAGTTTATCCTCTGGGGACCATGCACACTGCAGGAAATAGATTTTGACTTATTCAGGTTTGGATCAAAGTAATGGACGTCCTGATTAAATATCCCTGGACCTTTCAGTCAATATATCCCAAACTCAGTTTAGGAACTTGTTTTACAATTTAGATGTGAAATATGGAAAATGTATATTGAAATGAATGAATTAAATGTATGTAGAACTTTTCTAATTTTTTATTTTTCTTCCAAGACTTTGAATAAAAATCGGTGCATGTTTAGGAGTTTGAAAGACATTATTGTTAAGGACCCTCTGCCTGTGCACACACTACTACCTTGCTGTCAGCTGCATGTAGTTTAGTGTGAGAGGAAAGAACCTTTTAAAGTTTTTTTTCATCCATGAACAGTATTCTTTGAAAAGACAGCGACTCAGAAGTAACTCTGGGCTGAACTGGATTTGAGATGTCATGAAATTGGGAAAAATTGTAAAGCTGCTTCGTGTTGTTGTTGAGAAGAAAACAATAGTATCAGCAACACACAAATCCACTCGTTTTCTGCAGAAACTTCAGCCTGGAGAACATCCAGTAAATGCGTTCAATGTGTGAAAATCTGCCCACTCTCCTTTTCCCACTGCAGGGTCGTGTTCAGAGGCATACACACACAAAAAAACAAGCACACACACACGCACCCCAGCTCAAGCCCTCCCATCCCTCTCAGTTAGGAGATTGTCTGGATCTCACCTATTTCATGGATTAGTTACAGGAGGGGCTTTTAAAATTGTATCTGAGTGAACATTTTCAGAGGGAACCTCTGTATAACCTTGCCGCTTCCACTCTGTCTGCCAGACTTTGGCTCATCTTCTCTGTAATAAAGGCAGACACAAAAGAATATCCCTGCTTCTGCCCTGGACACAGTCAATGCTGTGCTTCTTTTCTCTGTCCATCACTGAGTCTTTTGGCTGTTTTACAGAAAGAACACTCCAGCAAAATATATAATTTAGCATTGAGGAAAGTCTCAAAAGGATAGAAAATAAAATGTGTAGCGCACAAAGAGGAATAAATTATTAACAGGGTCCCTTAAATTGAATCAATAAATCAAACTAGACTGAAAAGGAACTTAGAAAATTTCATGTGACAAGAAAAATCCAGCTTTTATGACAGCTCATCATGCTGTGATGGGACACAGGTTTAAATCCACAGAATTTTTATGCAGGCCTCCTGAAAAGTACAAACTGTTTCATGCAAGAGCTAAGAGCACACATTTGGTCGTCAGACAGAGACATATGTGGAGAGATTTAATCCTATTTAATGATTTTGTCATATTAAGATTTTTCTCTGACATACAGCTGGTACAGAGCTTTGCAATGACAGGCTGTCATTTTCACAAACTGTGATCCTCAAATATAACTACTAACAGCGCTAAGTCTATTATGTTGTCTGATCCTTTCTGACAGCAGGGTTAAAAGGGAAAAATTTGTGGTCTTTTTTCTTTAGCATTTTTTGGAATAAAAAAGAGAAACAAAAGAAGGAGAGCAGGATGTCTTTCATGGTAATTTAGAAACTGTACATTTCCTCACAAATAATTGGTAGTCAAGTAAAAAGGAGAAGTTTACAAAAACTTTGTGCACTTAAGAGTTCCAGACATGACAGATTAAAGACTAAGTATAGCTGTGCTGCAGGCCTGCAAGGCTGATCCCACACACAGTGGAGTCTGTTTTAAATTAAGAGCTACTTTCAGCTTGCTCGTAGTGATTATTTTAATATTGTTTTTAGAAGGTATTTTACAGATATCCTAATCTTGCCTCGAAACAAAAACGATTCAACTGATGAGAATTAATCCGGTCAATAAGATGCATCCTCTGGGAACAATAAAAGCCCATGCAAAATGTTATGATGAGAAATCTAACAATTGTGGAGATACTTCAATCTGAATCAAAATGACAGACCAGACAGTGAGTAATGGTGCTGAGGCTGCTAAAGTGTCAAAATGGTTCGTAAAAGAGTCAGATAATTCTATTTTATGAAGCCCATTGTCTATTGGTCAGTGATTACACAGATATGACATCCATTAGCCAGGAAGTGTATTTCCACCTGTTGCACTGAAGCCCCTCTTTGGCCAATGGGAGCAAATTAAAATCGCTTGAATTCCAAAACAGTAAAGACAGACAGGGTGTGAATTTATGAAACTGACTGCATGTAAGGCCTTTTCTTTTTTTTCATGTGATATGATGTAACACTGTACCAAAGGCAGCCTTCCACATTTGGGGAATCAAACCCTGGTTCTTTAAAGTACATCAAAGGGGTTTCTTGTTGACAGACTTCTGGTAACATTAAAAATAGATGTCCCTTACCTTTTAATGAAAACGCTGAGGCCTTAGGACATTCTGTTGAAAGTCTCACTTCAAAGTCGCCCATTCACGTGATGAAAGACAACATCCGACCTCCTTCTGTCCTCAAGGATGTCTCATCAATTCACTTCTCATGACCCGATCACACATGCCAAAACATAACACATCAAGGAGAATGAGATTATGATGCCCACTGCTGTTTGTTAATGGCCTATCACTTCATGAGAAATCAACTCAAAGGTTCATTCATTGTTAACTCTTTGCCCTGGAGCGCCAATTAAGCAGCTTCTTGGACCTTTTGGAAATGTACAGTTATAACGAGGTAGATATTGGCCAAAGTTTTAAAGAGCAAATATGTAAATAAAATAATGTGTGCAGGAGCCAGAATAGAAGTAGTTTGTGTTAAACAGTTGGACTGCAAACATAGATATGTGATACAATACATGACAAACTACAGATTCCCAGGCCTAGAACAACTTGAAAGAGACACAAAATTTGGGGAGGGATATGTGCCTAAACCTAATGGGACCAAATTAGGCTAAAAGGTTTGCTGTGAAGTATATAGAATAACACCTATGCCTAAACCCAGTTGCCGATAGCGGCCAACAACATGGGCAGGTGTGACGTTAGCCAAGTGTCAGCCAAGTCAGCAAAACAAACAAGAGCATCTTACCTCACCTCCCATTGCTGGAAATTAGGTTGATACGCCATATCTGAAATGCAATGTAGCTATTCAATAGTTCCATGCCCGCAATTACCAGCTGTGGTCTCATTTTTCACAGGTTTCAAAATTATCACATTTTGTGTAGTAAAAACTAAACATCATGGGTGGCTGTGTAAACAAGATGCAGTAATCAGATATCAGGATACAAGTATTTATCATATGTACAGGGATATGAAGAACCAGGTTTATCCGTGTGCACTGTGCATGTAAACTGAATATGATTAAAACCAGGAGAAGGCTTATATCCAGCATACCAAAGTCCATGTAAACACACTTAATGTTTACTGAACGCATTTGGTTCTAAGGTTTGTCCACATCTTGTACTGAATGATTGTGGGAGCTTGTGAAAATCTGCTTAGACTCCAGAGTCTTCAGGACTCAAAAATGGATTAGATGCTTAAAAGCCAAGCAGGTTTTTATTATTAGTATTTAAATCTGCCTAAGCTTTTCGAAATGACAGAATAACACCTGTGGGCAAGCATACATTCAAAATAAATCCCCATACAAACTGTTGTAGCTCTCCACAATATGGGTTTGAGTTCTGGTAAATGTGGGGACTCTGCCGTTGACCCTCCCTGCTCTGCACTTTTTGTGCTCCAGTCTCAGGCTGCTGTATTCGAGCCAGTGCGTTATCTCCTCGACTTTTCTCCAGGGCCCTTTCTTTTCTCCCTGGCAGCCCTCTGATGGAGCGAGAGCCCACTCTACAATTCACAGTGAAAACAACAGCACAGGAGCATGCAGTCTCTCCTTTTCTAAATGGACTGCTGTTTACCTCGGTTGACACCAGCTGACAATTCAGCTGCCAGCTTGTCTTGGCTGCTTGTTCTCCTATGTTCTGGCTTCCTGTAAAAGCAGAACAGCAGGCTAGGTGTTTAAAAAGCTAACATTTGCAGATTTACCTTGAAAAAAAGCCTGTTGCTATACATTGGCACTTTTCAACGGAGCAGTCACAGAAACTAAGAAACTGTGAAAAATAAATAAACCCAGGAACCATAAAAGCTTGTGTGCAAGTTTCTTCTTGTGTAATCTCTGAACCCATCTGCTAGTGCATGACAATAACATCACATATTCGAGCACAGCTTGCCAAGACCATGCTCTCTTTTGGGGAGCTAAAAAATCTAATTCTCCCTGAGATGTAACAATAAACATGGGCAACACATATCCTAACAGTATACATGTTTATCAAGTTATGTATGTATGATTTGATAAGAAAAGTTCACTGTCCTGGAAAAGAGAAAGACACAGAAGACATGTTGTCAACAAGCAACTAAAATGCATCAGGCAAGCTCACCAAAATGCATGGAAATATTTAGGTGTGCCGGTTACTGACACTTGCCACTCAGATTTAGACGTTGCACTGAGATGATCTCAATGCAGGGTCAGGTGTGTGACACTGATTGGCCCGGATTGAGACCAGGTGTGGGAAGTTTATAAATACCCATGGGTTCCTGTGCTCTGTGCTGTCTCATTATCTCCCCATCAGAGATAGTGAGAGGTTCATTTAGTGTTGCTCATGTTGCATACAGGTGTGTTTGTCCACAGAAGTGAAAACTTTCTGCATAATTTGCTAACCATTTCTCTCCAAGTGGAGTTATTTGGTGCCAGATCCTTCTTATCCCAGTCTTTTTGTGTTTATCTTTTGAGGCATCCCAGAAAGCTATTGTGTATTTCTTTGGCGGTCTTTCCTTGGTCTCACCTTAGGACACAGCAATGGTGCTTTGCAAAGTACCTGTTTGTGCTAGTGTTGACCAAGGCTGAGGATACAGGTGAAGCGCTTGAGTTTCTAAAAGGTTCCTGCGTTTTATTTGACTGTCTAAGCACCTGTTTTCCCTTCTGGGTGGCAGAGAGAGATACACAGCAGCTCACCCTGATCAGGATTCATGTCACACCTCTCAAGGATGTGTAAGCGTTCAGCTGTGGACCCAACAGGTCAGGGTCTCACTCGTACATCCGTTCATGGACGCTAACCTCAGTGGTGAATCTGAGTTTCCACAGAATGAGGATCAGTTACAGACAAGTTACAGAGGTGGCCAGCGCATCAGGGCATAGATGATGATCTTTGACTGTTCTGCCCTACATACATACACTTCTATGAAATGTATATCAGTAAAAGAGCCGTTGCAACATCACTTACATTTACTGTGCCTGTATGAATCTGATATCACACTCTTGACTGAAAACTGTACAAATTCTAAGAATAAAGCAAAGTTAAAGGCTACTTTACCTTAACCGAGGTCCTTCTGACTCTGAGGCACATTGTCACACAGCAGAAGATACATATTTTCATTCATTTTCGATTGTTTAAAGTTATTTTGCTAAATCAAAGAATGACCATATTTAATGTACGAACTGTTCTTATGTGGCCTCACCAACCCCTTTGAGTAATATTGTTCAGACTTCTTGTTCCTCTATCAGCTTGAGGTTGTTTTTTCACAGAAGCCATGTGCAGGGAGAATCCACTTCTCGTTCTTTGTATTGATTAGTTCAATAATAAACGCTATCGCTGCTCACTCTGGCAGCTATAGAGTAAGAAATATATGGGGTCATGAAAAAATCTGCTGGAGACAACGGTACACTTAACATCATCACCTTCCAAGAGCTTGTTAGACTGAGCCGTTTCTAGGTGAGCTGCTCCGGCAAATGCTCCTGATTCTCAGTATTATGTTTCCGTTTTACTTATCATATAATATAGCTTGGGTAAGAAAGCTTACTCGGTTGTCTTGGTTGCAAGATTAATAGGTCCTTTATATGATTGGTTCTTTAAAATAGAGTGGCAATAACTGTGGGCTTGCTCACTGCAGACAATGCGGAAGCTTGCAAACGTATGGTTGTTATATTTGAATATAATATAAAGTTAAAACCTTTGCATCTTTGAAACCTCTGGGGAAGCCAACACTGTCATTTTCAAAAGTCACTATTTTAGACATGCATTTTATTGATTTTATGGTTTATTAGTTTGTTGTTTGTTTTAATACTTTTGTTGGGTAATATTTAATTGAGAGCTGCCTAATGTCTCTTTAATTGTTTGTAAAGTGCTTTGTAACCTGCTTTGAAAAGTGCTATATAAGTAGTAGTAGTTGTAGTAATTATTGTTATCGTTATTATTAACTTGCAAACCAGGCACCCAAGCGTGTAAGTATGATAAAGTGTGCATAATGGGATAGCCCCAGAGTTCATAGCAGCGGCACTAAAAGGCCACGCAGTGGAATGATGTTGCAAAAAAAAGGGGTGTGCTAGTTTAGCTTGGACTGTAGAGCACGAAAAGTACTCCAAGCAAGTTGGATTTAGCCTTTCACTGATTGGTGCATGTCATCCCAACTCTCTTGGTCCAATAAAAAAGCCATATAGTTGTCTTTAAAAAAACAACTCTTGGAGCTACAACTATCCTCTAGGGGGCTATGTGCCACCTACACACTTTGCCTCGTAGGGAAATTAAAAAGAAGCTGGATCTCCAGAGGGGAAAAAAAGCAAACAGTAAGCACTCGCATCCTTGATGGTTTCTGAATCTCCATTCCATCCGTACTGCTTATTCCATTTGGAGTCGCAGAGGCCTGTAGGCTATCTGGACGACCCTGGACTGGTGGCCGGTCAATCACAGGGTTGGAATAGAGACAAACCACCAGACACATTCACACCCACAAGTGATTTAAAGTCACCAATCATTCTACGAGCATGTCTTTGGACAGTGATAGGGAGCCAGAGTACTTGGAGGGAAGCCATGCCTGCACAGGAGAACTTGCCAACTCCACACAGAAAAGCTGCCCCAGGCTGGGAATTCACACAGGAACCATGCCGCTGCTGTTAGACGGCCCTAACCACTGCACCGCCGGGCAGCCCCTGAAACCTCCAGGGGAAGAAAACCTTTTGACACTTCAGGACCAGTTTGATCAATTTAGCCAGCTCACATCAGTCCTTGTATGAAAATAAAAGTTATTGAATAAGATGACTTCTTACACATAAGCATGTTGACAAATAACAATTACTCCTTCTGTATGACTGTATGCACTGAAACCATAAGAAAACATTGTATTGTTGCCTTAATGAGAGAGAGAGAAACAACAAATTCCACTCTAACTTCAGCAGCTTCAGGGGACAGACCATATGAGCGGTTTCTTCTGCAGATTGCTGATTGATGTAGTTACACTTGAGAGCATGGAAGCTTATGGATTCATTTTGGGAAACAGATGGATTCAAACCTTTTCAACATCTGGTGAATTCTTGCATGAATTGTGAGAAGAAAAAAAGCTTCTGCGTGTAGGCTAAATACTCAAACTCAACTCTGTAATTTTTTTTTAATAGTCAGTTTTAAAAAAAGGAAATCCCCAACAGCCAGATACACCACTGTTGTGGTAATTATTTGTTTTGCCTAAAAACGCATTAACCAAGTCCCGAAAGAGATGTTGTCTCAGCAAGTGACATTTGCTGCAAAAAGAACATCACAGAAAATGATTTCACACAGTAATTTCACAATCAAACAAATCACACTTTTTGCAAAAACAAAAATTGACTTATTGTGTAAACATCTGTGGCTAATTACAGAAAATGTTCAAAGGATCTTTTTTTCTCTGAATGAAATCAAGGCCTGGTAGATTGATGTGTGTTTGTTGCATTTCCAGTCGCTGGACCTTCCCCCTTTTTTTCATCGTTCATGAGTGTTTTTGAACCTGTGTGTGTGCTTACTTCAATGCATGTATGAAATAGTATGGGTGAGCGTGTCTGTACAATTTGTATCCATAAAGACTGAAGCTTTCAGGCACAGCTGGGAGCATCTCTTCCCCTTGCTCCCTAGAAATTGCTGATTAGAGGCTCTGCTCAACTCGTGATATCTGAAGCTTTTTTTCTCCAGAGGCAGAAATATGCCATCTGAGCTGTCAGAAAGCAATCAACTGAAGCAGAACTTATTCTGTGAAAACATGAGTGCAGAACAAGACTCACAATGTGCCTGTTGAGTCTGTGTGTGTTTGTGAATGTGCTCCAGTATATAGAGGTGGCCAAAGTTTAAACATCACTTTCTTAAGTAGAAGAGCAGATAATTGTGTAAAAAAGACTCTGGTGACTATAAAAGTACAAATTCAACTCTTGTTTACTGAAGTAAAGTTGAAAAAGTGAAGGCTCTGAAATGTACTCAAAGTATACAGTAAAATAGCTCTCTGAGGACATTTCAGCCTGCTGTTTCTGTGCCTCATTTCAGCTAGATAGTAGCACATCCTCGAAATGTGGCCAGTGGTGTAGAGGCCTGAAAAATAAAAGAAGCCTCATCTGAAATCCCCTCTCTTAACTTCAAAGTTCACAGTATTTTGGCATCAAAACACTCTTAATTCCAGCATTAAGCGAGAATAACCATGCTAAAGTCATCAACCTAGTTCCTCATAGCAAAACCTTAACAAGTAGAAAATTAGTGTGTAACTGATGTTAATTAACGGGAAAAAAACAGTTAACCTTTCATCAGTATGCAGGAAAGGAAGTCCAGTAGAGTCCAATCAAATCATCCAAAGTCACATGACCACAAAAATGTAAGCTCTAAGCTTAAGTGTGTTTTAGTATTGTAGTAATGTATTTGGCTGTCAGATCACCCTGCGTGGTTTTAATGCAATGTGGATAATTCAACTCTGTGCGCTCACTGCTTCTTTATCACCAGGCACCACTTGTCCATTTAGGCCAGAACTGTGATCAAACGTGTGACATTTTCAGCAGATTGAACATTGTTTATAAGAGTAACACTGCCTCGTTCCACAAGGTGGCACTTTGGCTATAGGTGAAAACTAGCAGGTGTGTTTCAGGGTGAACTATAATCATACATGTCAAATCTGGAGCAGACTGAACCAAATATAATGGAGTTACACCAGCTTTAAGGCTAATGGCAAGACATACACTTCACTGCAAGAGTACCATCTTTAAAAAAATACATCATCAATGTTATAAGACTAGGGATATTTAATTGCTACAGGAAGTAGTATATGCATGTGGGTGTATTCTTAGCATACATGGACATTTGGAGAAGATTGAACATTTTATATCTGAATTACCATTTTCTGTTTGTTTTTTTTTTCTGCTTTTTTGTTTTTATTTAACCAGGAGGAAAAAACTCATTGAGATTAACATTTTTCCTTCTTTTTCAAGAGTGTCCTGATAGTTGGCAGCAGGGTTTACAACGTTTCTGAACAAGAGCAGCCATACATACAAGCAATTATAGTATAAAATAATTGTCTATGAAGCATTAAAATAAATGACATAACAGAATGTTTGTCCATATCACTCAAAATCACAATTATATCAAGCAGAACACCTACAGCCTGGTGTCTCTGCCTCCTTAAAATCACCCAGTTCATTTAGCTTTAGCTCTTTTTGCAATTCATTCTAAATAAAAGGAGCAGCAAATTTAAACGCCTTTTACCCAACTCAGTTCTGACCTTTTGGAGCAGGCAGTATGAAAAGGTCTTGGGATCAAAGAGTGTAAGTTCCGTACTTTTCTGTCTGATGAAAGTAAAAAGGAGTGAAGGAAGCAGACCTATATTAGACAGTTAAATTAGAATTGCTGATAAGCTTCAATGATGAAGATCAGTGCCTCATGATAGACAGTATCCAGACTCCAGAGCATGTAAGCTCTGAAAAGAGGCGTGCATATAAAGTATGAATTCTGGCAGATTGCCAAAAACTTAAAACTTTGACTCCTAATCACAGCCTTGTTTTTTGACAGAAACGTAAGCTTCAGCCCCAATTAGATGAAAAACAAACAACAAAAAAATCCTGTTAATTTATTCCTATTGTTATTTCACGTTAACTGTCATAAGCTGCTCTGCATATCCTGCAATAACAGGAAGGACACCAGGTCTTCCTACTGCTGAACATCCTCTTTCTGTATGTGTTGAAACATTCATACCATCAAACAATAGGTAATTAAAGTTTATACAAGCGTTTCCCATGGGAGGTATGAAGCAATAAAAGTAAGTGAACTGTGAAAATGCTGTGTGAGGTTGACGTTGACAAGAGGAGCCTACAGGAAAAACAAGACAGTCTTCCACTTCTTTCCGCCTTTTTTGTATTATTGATAGAAACACAGCATGAGCGTGTGTGTGTGTGTGTGTGTGTGTGTGTGTGTGTGTGTGTGTGTGTGTGTGTGTGTGTGTGTGTGTGTGTGTGTGTGTGTGTGTGTGTGTGTTACTATGAATTTGCTCCTCCAAGTGTGAACGTTAAGTTCCCACCTGAGATGTCATGCATCACATCATCACAAGTAAAATAAAACCAGAGTTAAAAGTCCTGGGGGGGTTGCTCTGTTTTATCAAACATTTGAAGGGTTTAGTTAAAATGTTATCTCGCCTGCAGAGCGAGACTCAAGCGATTTCAAATCACCTCTTGTTTAATATAAGAAAATGGATTTTGGCTGTGTTGTTAAAAAACACAGAGGGAAATAATGCACCAATGATGATTCTTACACCACAACCTCTAAGCCAAGCAATAACCCCAGAACTGAGAAATGCAGCAAATGAAATGTGCCAAAACATGCAGTTCCTCAAATGGCCACTTGGGGCTGGTTTCAAAAGAGAGTCACTGCCCTTTAGGCCTCAAATTAAAATGTCTTACCATATTTAGTTCAGCTGTAACGTTAACAGCCTAGAGCAGAAAAAGTTTTTATCTTTATAACTAATTTCTCTATTAATTACCATCGAACAGGTGATTTTTTTTATTCATCTTGTCTGTTTAATTTTTATTCAGGCATGATGAATGATGTTGCTCTTTTAAGTGACAGGTGGGAGCTGTTGGCCGTGTGCTAGGTGTCACCTCTGCTAAGTCACTGAACTTAAAGTCTCTGCTGTGTATGTGTTGTCTGTGCCTTTGGGAGATTTTTTTCATGCATAGTTAGGTACATGGCCTGCGGTGTAGTTCATTGTATCGACCATAGGCTGCATAAAATACGGACAAAATAGTCTGCATGTCAATACACAGTTAATGGTACTAGCAGGTTGTCTAAGAGATCTGCTATATACTGTAGTCTGGACAAAAACAGTTCAGTGTGCTGGTCATTAAGCGCTGCATGTTAAATGGCCAGCTCAGACCCAGCACACTACAAAACAACACCAATTGTTTTGGCACAACCAGTTTTTTACTAGTTTCCTTAGAGCACCATCCTCAATTACTATTGAGGAGAGTTACAGGCATAGCATTAATTTTAAATTTCATAGTAACTCATCAGGAGGTGTGTTCATGCAAAGGATATTTTTCAAAGTAACTTGCAACACATTACGCAGTATTTAGCTCCTGTACTAGGGACTTATTGTATACACATCAGATGGTTGTACAGAAATAGTAACTCTTTCAGGCACAGTAACCCAATTTAATGGGACAGAAATGTGTTGAATAAATTAAGGCAAGTCCCTACCAGATTATGCCTCTTGGCTGCATTTCTTCTGGTCTGTTGAGTGTAGTGTGAGAAGTCTCTGTGATGGATATCTCATGTGACTGCTGAGTAGCAATGCTGCCACGAAGGAACCTTCTTTTTATTTCAGACTTTAAGCGACTGAAAAAAATTACTTTCTCCAACAATTTCTTAATCCTGATGTCTTAATAAACTGAATCCAAGCTCTGCTGAATAACATTTCTACATTTTTATACTGCAAGTGTTGAAATCCTTCATCTTAAGTCATTAAAAAATTGCAGCTTTGTATGACTGGAGAAACTGTTTAAAGGGGAGCACTGCTTTGGTTAGAAGGTCTTCAGATTTTTATCTGCAAATATTTCTAACTCAAACTAAAACCACTTAATGTTTGAGCTCATGACGTCTTCATTGCTTGTCACTGAGGTCAAATCACATTCCAGTCACAATTACAGCTCATCTCATCAGTTCTTTGTGGGCTATAGAGGAGTGATAGGGTTTAAAACCTTTCAACATTCATCCTCTGAGAGTATTAGCAGACCAATGATTGCTCAGCTTACATTTAACCCATGACCCTGTGTTCAGTAGTCCTAAGAGATGTGAGGTACTCTTGATGCACGTTTAGAGTCTTTTATTAAAGTGTGAGAAACTACAGCGGGAGACTCGTTGTGAGGGCAACTAAAAGGCAGCAGTCCCTAGTGTTTTAATAACCCACTTTTACCTCACATCAGAGTGCCTCAGACCTCCAGGGATTCATGTCCATAGGGTTGTGACCTGAGAGCAACTGGTGTTTGTTGTCTTACTTGGCAAATATCTGGAAGAGGACTGCTTATGTCAGTCATATCCATGGACAGGAATAAAATATATTTAATAGGCTGTCAAGTTTGTCGTAGTCGTCTCAGACTCTGCACACTACAAACATTTTTTACCAGATCACTACACCCTTATCCCTGACTTGGTTTAATTAGTTCAGACTTGAGAAAACAGTCCATTACCATTTACCAATGATTGATGATGAATAAAGTGAGCTGTCAATACCTACTTGTGGGATCCATTTACTGAAGGTGTGGCTTTCCTTGTAGGGAAGTTGTTCATAAAGGTTTGTAAAAAAAATTGTAAACAGGATTAAGATTTTTAAAAGATTATAAAATACATTAAATTTTGAGCATAAAATATATCCATTGTTTTCAAGCCATGCTGGGGGTTAATTTCTACGGATATTCAAGTCAGATACATCCGGGAAATTCAATTCATAAATTTGTGTGGCAGTAGGGTTACCAGATCAATTCTTGTTTTGATACTTTTTATTTCACAGCATCAGTTGTAAAAGGTGTTGTATCATATTAAGAATCTGATATAGGGGTGTGGACTTGGAGTAATGGTTAAGTTGCGTGCCCATGTAGTGGGTGGCCCAGGCTCGAATCCAGCCTGTGACCTCCCTACATGTCATTCCCCCCAGCCTCTCCCAGTTTCCTACACTATCCATTTTCCTCTCCTCTATGAATAAAGGTGTAAAAGCCCCAACTTAAAAGATATATAAATATATATATATGATATGGAAAACATCTTTACAGGGTTACTGTATATTATCAGTCATCTTCCCTGCAGATTTCAGTCTTTGCTGTGGTAACAAATAAATCAATGTTTGATAAACACTGAACAAGCCAATAAGCCATGGTGAGCTTGCACAACCATACAGTATGTGCTAATGAGTGCTAACATTAAAAACAAAAGTGAACCACGGCCATCAAAATGACAAATTTTTGGCATACAACTCGAATATTGCTCATATTTCGAACATTTATCAACTGGGAACAGTTGCTATCCCTGCAACCCAAAGATCTGCAGTTGTAGGCTCTCACACATTGGCTTATTTTGTAGCGTTAGGGGATGCTGTATAGAAGTGTGTACTGTATACTTCTGTATTAGACTTTTGCATGTTTTTTAATAGAGTTAAATGCAGTTGATGGCCTTCTGTGAAGACTAACTAGACTCAGAAGTTTTAGTTTTATAACCATATGTCACTGCACCTCCTTAAATATAGGGCCCTGATTATGGTTTTCCTTTTAAGGAGCAGGATAGATGATCCTGTTCCAACAGCCTAATTAAGGTCATGAATTACTCCTGTTTTACTCTTTATTCTATTTGCTTTAACGGGCAGATCTCAAATGAAACTGTGGATCTTTAGATATATTCGACCATAAAGAGCCCTGTGTCACTCCTCTTCAATGTACATGCAGCAGCCGGTGCGGTGCGTGTGCATTACTTGGAGTGCTTCAGTTTTGTAAGCATTTACAAACAACACCTGCTCTAAATGCAGGCAATACATTTGAACCTGGCTCTCCAAACCAGTGAGCTGTGTGGTCTGAACGGCTCATTGGCTTTATGATAATTACATTTTCTAACCTTTTTCCTTTCCACAGATGTCAGTAATTTGAGGGGCACCCCCCCCCCACCCCCACCCCCACCCCCCACCCCCCCAAAAGCTAATTTCTGTTATTAGTCAGGGTCCTCTGGTATCCAAAAAGCAATGATGTGTGAGTATAAATGAAATTTCCTCTCATCACCTGCTTGAAGGTTACATGACAGCATAATATAATGCACTATGTTTTTGCAGTTCACACATACAAACATCAAACACTGTTCATTTTGTCTGATAGTTAGCTCTGTATTTTTCTCCTTCTCTGTATCTTTCTCCTTCAGAGCTAAAACTGGGTGAGGTCCTAATGACCTATCATCTTATGCATATTTTATGCAATGGTCTCATTCACATTAAAAAAAAAGGATAATTTGCAGCATAAATATTTGATACAGACCTTTTATAGTCCCACCTCCCACATTTCAATTAACTGCAAAATGTATCTCTGGGCTCACAGCTTTCCGGGCCAGCATGGAAACCACCCCCTTCATTAATGTTTCGTTTTTTATGCGACTAGAAGAACAGACAACACAAAGCCTTGGCAGTAAAACTGCATTTCTCATGATTCACCTTTAAAGTCTCTTCAAGTCATCCCCACTGACCACATTAACTCTTTAAACCTTGGAAAAGAAATGAATCAGGCTTGTGCATTCAGTGGTATTTTTGTTCGCTGTGATGTCATTCAATGGTATGTGCTTCCCTGTTTACATGGGGACTGTTTGTTTTCACAGTTTTTAATCAAGACTGTGGAGGCAGCTATATGTGTACAGCACTTGAGTCTAAGATAAATATCCCTGAGAGTATTGTATCCGAATGTACTATATCTTATGGAAGTGTATCATGTTGTATTTCTAAAAGGATTTTTCAATATTCACAAAGAAAATTATAAAAACTGAAATGGTTTCGCATCCAAATATATTTAAACATGGATAAAAAAGTAGGGCTGTCATCGCTAATTATGATGCAATTTGGTCAAAACCTCATGCTGTCAACAGTAAAGCTGTGTCACCAAGCGCACCTACAGGACTGGAGCACTTCCATTTTAAATCTCTCAGTTTGCAGCTCTTTCACTTTATGCAGATGTTCTATGATTTTGTGTGTGGTTTTCACATTGCATCATTTGTATGTTTTGAGCATGTATGCTCATACATACATGTTAATACAGTTGTTTCAGTACTACAGCACTTTTTTTTTCATTTGCTGCATGTCTCAACTGTTGCGTTAGCTGTGGACATTTGCATGTGTTTTTAAAAGTTGCATAATTTCTGCACTTGTGGCATGTTTCTCCTGTCGAAGATTGTTCGGGCCATTGTAGATCATCTGCCCTTGTCTGCCACCGTGAATGTCAGCGGGCAACCACTTCACAAGAGTATTATGTAGTGTATTTTTTTCAGTTTTCATCATTTTAGGAGCAGAGCACGAAGCCATTTGATAGTTTTGTTGGCAGAAAATACTGCTTTTTATTTTTGCATACAAATTTTTTATTTTCTCCTGAAATCTGTGCAAATATCAGTTCTGATTGATTATGGTTGTAATTGATTATGCCAAGGGCGAAGCCTTAGGTTAGTGTTGCAGAAAAAATGAATACTCTACCTGTTACTTTTTAGATTTGAGATAGATTTCTACAGCACCGTGTCAAAGGATCCTCCTGCAGAAGGTCAGACTTCTGTTTTAGTACGATTAGAAAACACGCTTTCAGTTTTATGTTATGAGTTGCCCTTCGCATCTCACACCTGTGTCAGCTACACTGGGAGACTGAAGGCGCAGTGCACAGCACCTCATCAATCAAAGTGGGAGTAATCAGACACAGATTGCTGCAAATCGCCCAGGAGGATGGGAATCAATGTAAAGCAAAATTAACCCAGGGACAAAATTGACAAAGATGAAACAACTGGTACAAAATTGGATATGAATTCCAATTATGATAAATACCACGGCTTGAGGCGCGAGGCCTTGTTTGCTGGCACCAGATTCTTTGAAGGACGCCAAGTGGAACAGTTCTGCATGAGCAGATATGAAATACAAAGTGGTCTGCTGGCCAAGAAGAAATAAAAGTATCTGAGTTCACCTTGTGAGCTGTTTCCTCCTTTAAGGCTCACAGGAACTGGTATTATACTGAAAATAATGCCGTGTGCTGCAATATGCACAAATTAAGCAAATCAGCTTGTTTAAATGAGGACATTCCATCATAACATGAAAATATTCTGTTATGATGGCTACAAAAGCAACTTGTTAGAGCCACTAATATTTCACGTAAGGAAATATTTCACGTAAGGACATGACATGCTTCTTATTTTCTGTGGCTGCAAACTCAATCGGTCCATCCCCCCTATAGTTATGGGATAAGATCCGACATAAAATTACTAACAAAATATTTAAAAAGCTAATAACACAACTGTAACATGCAGTTTGTCAGAATTCACAAAGAGCAAAACCAAAACCTTGAGTTGGTGAAGCCTGAAAAGAACCAAGCTTTCTTCTCTGTCTGTGACAAACCACTGAACCCTGACCAGTCTAACTGATCCTCTCTGAGCCCAGTCCTGTGTCTCTCTTATCTGAAGGAGTGTGTTGATGTGACTGAGTCATGATAATGAAGTTAGGGCCACAGGAGCCTGTCTCAGTGACTGAGTGATCGCCTGAGGGCTTCTGCCAACACAACCATTCATCACAGCGATGATAGTTTTCTCTCTCTCTCTTTCTCTCTCCATCTGTCTCTCTCATTTCCCAGTCTCTGAATTTGCATTCGTACCCTTTCAGCTGTTCATTAACACTTGATGAATGCTGCTATGTAAAAAGGTTCCCTTAAAGTCATTTAGTCTGTGAGTCATGAATATTTCCTGCTCTCCTGTTCAGCCCCCACCACACCCATCACACGCTCTTATTCTGGCTGCAACAGTGTTTCTAATGCAGGTCATCTGTCAGACGCCCACTCCTTATTATCTGTCACATCAGTAGATATGCCGCCGTCCGGGGTACCAGCACCTCCTTTAACCCTGGAGCAACCTGAAACCTTTGAATACAAGAGTGGTGTAGACTGACATTACATGGCAGCAGAGACAACTGATTCAAGAGGTGATAAGGGCCCCATCTGGAAGATCCTTGGTTGGCTGTTGTTGGCTTCTCAGTATTATTGATGCAATGCAAAAACATCTCGCCTAATCATTTTGGTTGTAAAGTAATGAAAATGACTACAGAGTGACATAAAATGACCTCAAGAAGACAACTACAGAGACAAAAAAAGTGACAACAGAGACTCAAAGATGCCACAAAACTACAGCAAATTGAAACCAGAGCAAAATGACAACAAAGTGACTCAGAATTACCACAAGTTACCACAAAAAGATAAGGAACAACCAGAAAGGGATGCAAAACTACAATCAGATGCAAGATGACTTCACACACTCATAACAGCCATATAAAGCATAGAAGCTACAATATAAAGATGCAAAACCATGACAAAGAGGTACAAAATTGCATCAACACGATGCCAGGCTACTTCAAAAATGTATAAAGACATAATAGGGACAACCAAAAAAGAAAAACACAATTACCACAAAGATGTAAAACAACAACAAAGAGATGCAAAGGGACCATAAACAGACACCGTATTGTCATTCAAGCATCTAGTCTAAGTCACATACAAACATGAATAGATACAACATGGACACTCAAGGCTGCCACTAAAAGAAGCCAAGCTGCCAAGAAGAGGTTTAACAAAGCTGTAATGAAACGCCGGAAAAAATCACTATCAAAAAGCAAAATGATCAGGGACTCATGAAGAGATGCAAAACAGTCATCCACTGATCAGTCATTATGACCACTGACAGGTGGAGTGAAAAAATCTGATATGCTTGTGACACTGGCACCTGTTAGTGGTTGAGAGATGTTCAGCAGCAAATGTTGTCCTTGATGTTGATGTGTTGGAATCAGGAAAAACGGGAAAGCATGAGGATGAGAGCGACTTTGAGCACTGACCTAGTTGGCTAACCATCAAAGTTTGGTCCTTGACAGAGAGCTGCAGCTCTTGTGTGGTGTTCCCAGTATGCAGGGGTCAGTACCTACCAGAAGTGGTCCAAGGAAGAAAAGCAGGTCAACCGGGGACAAAGTCATGTGTTGGCCAAGGCCTGGTGGTGCACTTCCAGGACTAGAATGATCTGCTCTTACAAAATAGAGAGGAGCCTACACAATATTAGGCAGGAGAACATTATGTCACAACTGTTTGTTGTAAAGAGATAATAAATAACAAAGGAGGCACATAATGACCACAAAGAGATACAGATTTAATATAACAAGGTGCAAAAATGACCACTAAGAAAAGTAGTCAAAGGAGACTCCAAGTGATCATAGAGGTGTAAAATTACCACTTTTTGTGGTCAATTACTTTTAATGAGCCTTAAAATAACCATAAAGAGACACAGGGATCACCAAAGAGTCAGAAGACCCCTTTTATTCTTGGGATCATGTGGGCAGGATTGGGAGGTCTTTCTTTTCACGTATGTCTAGGAGCCTGTTGTGACATAAATCGTTCCTGACTGTACAGAAAAAGAGCTGCATGGATGGACAGAAATACTACTTGCATTATATTTTCAGAATAATAAAATACTTCCACATTTTCATGTAAATGTATTCATTTGTGGCTTCTAACAGCATGGTGTATTATTACCAGGTTCCTAAGCTTTACATGGGAGTCTTAAGATTTTTGCCCTTGGCTTTTAAACCATGTCAGAGTTGGACCAAAACATTTGTCAGTTTCACTCTTCTTTTTCTGCCTTTTTCAATCACTTATCGTCATTTCTTCCCATCTGCCTCCCTTTTTTTTCTTTTTGTACCTCCTACTGCTCTTTCTCCTCATACAGCCTGATTTTGCACTTTGCAGCCGCCATTAGTCCAAAGTACTGTTGCTCATGCATTAACCATTGGCCCATATTGGCTCCCATTAGATGTGCCATCTCTCATAGAGGAAGGAAGAGACGAGGTGTTGGGAGACAGACTGAGTGCTGCGGCCTGATGCTTTTACAACAGCCAGGAGAAGGCAAACCATCCTGTGCTGATGAACATCCTGCTCTGCCAAACCTTAAGTAAGAGTTAGCGCTTTAAATCGAGAGGTTTCATATTAGTGTGACGGAGGAACAAGATGAAACGCACTTTTATGAGGCTAACGACTCGTCTGCTAATTGTGATTGGTTGATTTGCCTCATGTCGCTGCCAGATGGAGTAGCGATTGGGAAAGGAGGCTTTTTGATAACGGGAGCTTGGATGCTAAAACATAATCACATCAAAACTGACCTTTACTGTCTCTCTGCACCTGTTAGTGCTCTAATTGGCAAAGTATTTTGATGTTTTGTGTAAATAATTAAACTCTTTCCGCCAGCCGTCTACCTTTACTGCAGCGCAAATGTTAGCAGATAGAGGCAAATGTCAACTTATGCCATCTTATCTGCTGGGTTCTGGGTTTTATCACAAACCAGGCTGTCAGGAAAATCCAGCCTCTAAAATATTTACCTCAGAAGTTAAGCAAATTCTAATGCCTTAGAATTACTCAGACTTTTGACCTTGACTATTTGAAGATGTGGAGGATTAGGTTTGGTAAAAACGATTGAACTCAGCAGAGGTGGGGCGGGGTTGGTGCTCCTTTTGCATCTGACATCTGTATTTGTATTGTGGTGTCTGAGAAACCTGTTTAACATGTTCCAACCCATATGTATGTTGATATGCTACATGTCACTCATTGAATACTAAATCTATGTTAGCATTTTTCATTGAATTAAAATAATTGCACTTAGAGGAAGAACCAACTTGGGCAGAGGTCAAGGGAGGTCAAGGCCTCACTAACTAGAAAAATAGTTACAGGGTGTGTGTGGGTTAGCAGGGGATGTCTGACAAGGTGAGGCATGTAGGACTCATTTTAGGAGGGGTATCTAAAGTTATACTGCTACTGGAGAAAACATGAACGACAGAGCAAGCTTATGGAGCTACATTAGACATCAACATACCACAGGCTTATTAAGATGGATGAGTGCTGGAGGAGGCATCACCCAATATCCCCTGTAAAAACACCTAACTTGCCATGTTTCATGTGTGAAAGTTCAGTTGTTCTGCAGAACTACTCATTGCTTTATGACTCTGTAAAGAAGAATAAAGCTCTCTGATTCAACTATGCTGTACTCTGATGCTTTTCCTAAAGAGAATCTTTTAGACTCTAAGACTTCAATTGAGAACAAAAAGACACTGACAGATTAGAAATATAAGTGTTGTAGCCTTTACGACCCAGACTTAGTCCACATCAGGCACAAGACTGGGTTCGGACTTTGCATAGAAAGACTAAATGGTATTTTATGTGGATGTAATAATTAGAGCTGTATTTTGCTCCTGATCATTACATTTTCAGCAGGTATCAATTAACCCTGGATGGCAATTGTTATTAAATTAAATCCAGGTGAGTGCCTGTGTTTTACCTGGATGGTGCTTTGTAATTACTCAGCTAAATAATTAGCTCTGTTAAATAATCTGCTTGTGCTCTCCTCAGTTACTCTGTGTCACACTATGAGAGCCTTAATGCTCCAACAGGTAGGTTCAAACAAAAAAGAAATTACTGAACACTGCCCCAAAAGGCTGTTTAACTATTTTAGTTTGCTTGTTTAGTCATAGTGTAGTTTCCATGGCATGGTTCGCTTAAAAATCAGGGATGGCTCCATTAATGCTGAACAAAAGTTTTAGAGCAACATTTTATGCCATCCAGATAATGCCGTCTTCAGGGAAGACCTTGCATATTTCAGCAAAACAGTGCCAAACCACATTCTCTATATAACACATCAGTGTGGCTCTGTAGTAAAAGAGTCTGGTTGCTGCTTGCCTGCCTGTAGTCCCAACTTGTGCCAAAATAACACAACAAGAGCTGTTAAATGGAAAGGGGTTGCTTGCTTGCAATAAAACTGCAGTGTAGGCGATGTGTAGTTGGAGGATATTCTGGTGTAACTGCCTCTGTTAGCATGTTGGATTAAGCACAGTGAGCTCTGTAAGACCCCCAACCCTGCAGCCAGCATACAGGAAAAACACAGGGATAAGCTACTGTAAGTGAGAAAGACAGCCCTGGCACTAGTGTAAACTTTGAATTCCTGCTACATCACAACATTTTAAACTTAAATCTGTTGCGGAAACATTGCAGAGTCCGAACTGCATCTTGGGAAAGAGGGGGAATATAGAATGATGTCTCTATTTTGAGCTCTTTGTGCTCTGCCGTCCTCACTAGGAGAGTGTTTGTTTTCCTTTCGCTACTAAAACAGTCTCTTTGAATCCCCCCAGGACCCAGAGGCCTCCACTCTTCCAGCCTTGATATTGATGCAATTTGATGTTCACATCTGTGTATCTGTAAGGCTTTTTTTTTCTGTACCTGTTTTCTTTAAGCACAATATATACACTTCACTTCCCTGCTGGAAAGATGTTATAATTGGCCTGCATACAGTTAGAGTTGCATCGCTTTGCTTCAGCCAATCAGGCATCATTAGTGTGTTGGTGTGTTTTAGTGCGAGCGGCTCTTCTTCTCTCTCCCTCCATGCTTATATAGAGGATCAGGAGTCTATAGCACCATGAAGTGCAACTAAGACTTGCCAGAGCTTACCCCCTCACACACAGACTGTCAAAATAAGACTCATTATAAGCCTACTGGCAAATGGAGATGCAAGAAGTAGAGTGTGTAGAGGTTTATAAGCCACTTTAAGGCAGCTTGGTTTGATTGGCTCACATTCAGAAAGTATGGTGGATGGCAGGATTGAACCATAGAGCTCCCTTAGCTGTATATTAATGATCTGTTTTATATCAACAAGCTACACATCTAAACCCCCCCCACTACTTACTCTGTATTGCAATACGTAGTGAGAAATATGCAATAACCAGCGCAAAATGAAGAAAAAAAGTGTCCTATGGAAACCTCTCATAGCTAGCAAAGAGGTGTATTAGGAACCACAAGACAAAAAAGACATTTTAATGTATAGCAGAAGCATTTTCACCATCCTAGTTAATGGTACATTTTTTGCTTTGCAACTACTTAATCACAAATTGAAGAAGTTAGTAATATAATTTTCAATCAATCATTTTTTCATCTTTAATTTTTAAACCACAACTAATTTTTATTCATAAGCACTCAGGTCAGCTTGAAGCGGCAGTAGCTCAGTCAGTAAGGATTTGGCTTGTGAACCGGGGTTGGCTAGTTCAAGTGTAGAAACTGGGCTGGTAGCTGAAGTGGTGCCAGTTCACCCCCAGGGCATTGTCCTCCTGGTGTGCCCTTGAGCAAGGCATCAAAGTTCTCAGAGACTATTTGTTGTTGAACATGCTTGCTTACCCCTCAGAAGAAGAGGACTGTGTTCAATTATTTGAAAAGAAGTAGTGATTATTAAAGACTAAATTCTAGTCCTGCTCTTTATGTAGAGAGCCAGCACAATTCCACCATGAGCATGCTTTTGGCAACATGGCAATTATTGCAAGGTAGACCAGAACAAATTCACCCTCAGTGACTCATTCTGACTGCTATAAGGTTGATAATAATGAGTCTCCACAGCACCCTTTGCATTCAAAACTTAAAAATCGCAGCATTTAATTCCTTTAACAAACTAAACCCCCTTGCTGCAGGTTGAAGTCTACATATCTGGAGGGTGGAAGCCGAGCAAACATCCTGGACGTGTTTCCAGTTCATTGGAGGGCAAACGCACAGCGATGCAGACAGCTGACAGCTGAGGAAGATAATTCACCTGTTAGCTGCCCAAAACGTCAGAAAGAAAAGGAAATGGGGACAAAATGTTGAGCTGGAAACGGCAGACAGACATCTGTTTTCCCCCATGGCTGAGATTTCTGTGTTTAAATGACAGATTTTCTTCATTTCAAGATAACCATGAGGTAATTTAAAAGGTAAATATTTGAATTCTGGGAAGGTTTTGTTGGTGAAACAGACAACAGCCAAAGCAATGAAGCCATCATTTTTCCAGATGTCATTCTATTTAGAAATAAAATGCAAACCAAGGCGTGAATGCATTCCTATAACAAATTTTTAAAAAGGGCCTCATTTTGAACTTTATCACCAATGCATTACAGATCCAACAGACTGAGGGTTACATTAGCTTTCATGTACATGTTTGAAGTTTTATTTTGTTATTGTTTCATATATACATTTTATACCAAGCCGACACGGGCAAACACGACACCGGGAATTTATAGAGTCCAGGATCAGATAATAAACACTGATTAAAGAGACTCTCATCTTCTTTTCCAGGCTTATGAGAAAAAATAATCAAGCTTAAACACGTCAAACATAAACAGCCGTTATACTATGGTGGCCATATGAGAAAAAGGTGTGTCAGGCTTTTGTCAGCAATTCCAGGTAATAATAACTCGAGACATTTGGACTCTTCTAAATCACACAACTCATAAAGTCTGTTTCCCTCTGGGATAGTTTTGATCGAACGACCTCAATGCCAAGAGAAAGAATAACAGATATTGACTGAGCATCCAAGCATTTTTGGCCTCTAGTTTCTGAGATGTGATATATAATTCAGGCATAAAATTATTTACTGATATGCACATATGTCCTTAAGTTTTGGCTTAGGAAGTATGTTCGAATACCATTATTTTTTTTTATATTTCAACAAGGGCTTATTTTGCAAGGAACTAACATTACAGCACAGATTACTCCTGTAGCTTACAGCACATCCACCTGTTCAAAAATTCAGTAAAGCTCTTTTGCCCATGGATAATCTGAGTTGTTACTGACAGATCACAAAGCTATCTCAGTGGAATCAACAAGACACCCAACTCCAACCCCACAGGTCAAAAATGCATCTATATGCCCTAAGGTATTCTAGTCACCCAAACTGAAAACTAATAACTAGTTTGGTTCTTCGCACACCTGAATCTCACCTTGTAACACCATGACAACACAACTACACGTAACCTTCTTTGTAAATCCAAGCCAGCAAACAAACTATATCATCTGCGTATAATGAAATATCTAACTTGGTATCACCCAAGCATGAACCTAAAATAGTTTTCTGTATCTGTGAAGCTAAATCATTCAAATATAATGCAAAACTGTCCTTAAAAGTTAAATCCATTTTTCAATACATCCAACTTTTAAGGTATATCTCTGTTTCATTACCAAACCAAACCTAAAATTTTAAGTCAGCCTCTTTTCATTTATTAGAGATTGCTGGCTTAGGAACCAGGCTGGATATTCATTTTCTCAGCAGGCTATGCCTCCTCTTCCAGTCTGAGAACAGATTATCTTTAAATTCACTTATATTTAGAACATGGGAGGTCATCCAATTGGGGCATCATGCAAACTCCTCACTGACCAGGCTGTGAGTTAATGGTTATTCCTTTTTTTATAGGTGCCAGTCAGAGCCAACAAGTCCCACCATGCTTCATAAACATGTTGAATGTCTCTGATTTTCATTTGAGACCCTGATAATTACAAACAACCCCTCAAGTCTTTATCATCCTGGAAGAGAATGATCAAATTCCAACATTTTTCTCTTCTTCTATCTCTGAGAAAGACAAGAAGAGCTGCTGATTAAAAAGGCAAAGAATTTTCTTGCTTTATGACAATGGAGCTCATCTCGTCTCAAACTAATCTCTTTTATTCTGCCCCTCAGAGACCCAACCTCTTCTTACTGACCCACACTCTCTCATCCTCCACTCCCTTTCCCTCTTTCCTCTTAGCTTTTAATACCAATTCTCCGAGGCCTGACTGTGCATATAACCCTCCATGGCCTGATAAGCCTCTGATAAGCAGTCTGTCTCCTCTCCCTGAGGACCCGGGGTTTGAGTTTTCTTTTCCTGACCTCTCTTTCAGGTCCAGGTTTCTTCCCTGTGGAGGAGCTAGACCTGAAGCTCTCATCTGGTGACCCGTCCGAGAGAGAGACACGCAGAGCTGACAGGATCAAAAGCAGAGGCATCGAGCTCGAGGAACAGAAAGCTCTGCACATGTTCAGACTGGAAAAGAGGGATGAGACTCACCAACTTTTCACATATGTCTCTTTTTTTCTGTCCCTCTCTCTTCCCTATAGTGGGTGGCTGTTTCTGTGTACATGTCCAGTCAGGAGTGTTGCAGCATACTAATATATCCTCGCTCAGGCTCTCTGCAGTTTTGTATTTTTCCTTCGCTGACGTTCCCTGGCAGAGGTGTGATGTGCCAACCACAGGATGTTAGTAGGTAGATGTAAACAGAGGCAGTGAACCAGAGAGAGAGGCGGACATGTTTTCCCACAAGGCGACACAAATAATCACATGACATTGTGGACAGGTTCCATCGGATCCCACAGCAAAGGTAGCTGCAAAAGAAAAAGAAGTTTGACCAAAGTATAATGCACCTGGTGAAGCCAATACTTTGTTTTACTGGGCTGCAAGGTGGTGCAATGGTCAGCACTGTCACCCTGCAGCTTGTAGATTCCTGGGTATATTCAGGATCAGAAAGACTTCATAAATCCCTAGAAAGGAAATCCAGGTGTTGCAGTTGCTCAAGCTCACCATATAATCAAATATATTACTTATTTCTTCTTAATAATAACAATAATACATTTTATTTATAAAGCCCTTTTCAAAAAACTCAAAGACACTTCACAAATAACACACAATAAAATACATAATAACAGAAACAAAATGGAAACAGTGAGTTTGAATCATACTTACAGTTTGTAATTTGTCATAAAGTAACTTTTCCATTCTATAAACATTTCCTACTTGCACTTGTCTTCAAAAATGTATAGAACTTGAAATGCCTTTTCTAGCCCTGTGAAACTCCTACACTTTTGAGTCTACACAGAAACCTCAACCTTCAACGCAGCGATGCAGAGCTGCTTATATCTCATGGAGCATCTGAATATTCCCTGTTGACGCACACTCTCATGACAAGGTCCTCTGTTCCTCTGCAAACAATGCAGTTGTGGCATCTAGGAGGAAGAGCCTGACAGAGACTTGCTGGTTCCAACTGTTGATCACCAGCAGCGAAAGAGTCGATAAGAAGCAACAACGCTGCCTCCAAGATAACACAAGCTGGATTTCGGTGACTATAACAAAGACTTCAGGTTGCTCTCTTTTAAAGTTTCCACAGAAGGAACATTAAAAACAGCATCAAAGGTCAGAAGATAAAATGCCAGCAGTAGCTGTGGGGGGGCCTCCCCAAAACCCAGGCACCAAACACAAATGTAACAGATAGTGTCTCTAAAAACCTTCAGATCAATTATTCATACACAGAAGAAAATACAACTGGAGACATACTGAGAGTGAAACAGAAGCCAAGGTTGAGCTAAATTCAGACGCAAGAGTCGTACTGAATATTAAGACAAGGAGACACAACATATAATGCATGATATCTGCAAACAGTTCAGGAAGATTTGCAGCAATCTACCATGTGGTTGCTATTTGTTAATGTCACTTTTCTACGTGTGTGCTGTTGAACCAGCTTGAGGTGAAACAGCTGACGTTTTAGTATATCTGGTGAATAAAACAAATTCTATAAATCTTTCACCTCTGTCTCTATTGTGGAAGATTTTCCCTTAGACGGACAGAGTTCATGGTTTGAGTTTCAACATCAATGTAAGGATTTTTTCTAGCTTAGGGCTTAACTGCCAGGTTTAGTACCTCACACCAAACCTGCTTTGTGTGTGAGACACATACCAGACACTTACTAGTCATCCTGCAAGAAGACTAGGTTACTACTTCTTGAGGTTGCATGTAAAGCTTCAAGCTTTAAGCTTTCCTGCTGTTCAGATAGCAGCAATATGTCTGCATGCCATTATCCCCACATCTTTTGTCTCTCTCAAGCTGTCCTTCCATTGAAGGTAAAAGCCCCCAAAACATCTTTCAAAGGAATGAAAGCAGCAATATGTTAAAGTGACCATAGGAGAGAATAACAGCAATGCAATGCTGGCAAACGGAGAGAAAATGTTGCTTAACGCATCTTTTCTTAATGGAGAAATTGTGTTCAAGCTACAATAACTTCTTGTAATTCAAAGATGTTGCTGGATATGACCTAAAACTTTTTACAAAGTAAAATGTGGTTTATGTAACATAAATGGAAAATGTGAAATGCATGAATGTGAGACACAGAGGGTGGTGACAAAGGGTCAGCATCACCCACTTGAGAATAACACAGGGCGGTCATTATAGAGTCAGATGGTTGACAAAGGAACAAGAGTTGAGATCACATTAATGCCGGCCTCTATGTTATTACCTCTAAAAAGCGCCTTTGCTCAAATTATAGTGGCATGTAATAGGTGGACGTACCCTTTGTTTTCAAAGGTGGAACCAGTGCAGAAGCATTTTAAACCTGCTTTATTTCTAAAGTACAGCATTAGATGCAGAAAGAAGTATGATTGTATTAATCCCGATGAGTAAGTGGGTCTACTTCTGGTTGAGTTGTAATTGTCTTTCTTAAGGAGTTATAAGTCTCAATTCCATGTCACTCAAATCATCTCCAATACAGCTTGATGTTGATTTTGTAACCTATGGTCCAACTTACAGTAAAATCAGTGATAAAGCAAGATGTGCTTCAGGGCAGGCCTATATGGCAGTCTCAACCAGGGCGGTCTGACAATCTACCTTAAAACTCTGTGTACAAGACGCACTTTTAACACCTTTTTTTGACACCTAAAAAGTGGGCTGCATCCTGACAAGATCAATATGCAATATTACATGCAAAGAGTGGTGTTTTACCCAGAGGATGGCACCATAATCCAACTATAGTTTCCCCACAGACATTGTCATTACTACCTGTGTAGTACTACAATGACAAAATGCAAGTGACCTAATCTGATGAAATCAACTAAAGTTCATTGTGTATTTTAAGCATCTTTTGCTGGGACTCAACATAGTTCAGACTCCTGGAGCCACCTATCAAAGCTTTCCCTCGTTACATCATTATAATGGATTTATAGAAAGCAATAATATACTACTGAGTAAATATACCTTATGGAGTGAGGGTCTGGTTTAAAAACCATCCTAATGGGATTGACTTGCTTTTAGAGCTAGCCTCTAGTGGTCATTTGAGGAACTGCAGCGTTTGACACTTTGAATACATTTTGTTTAAGCCACAGAGGTAAATGCTTGCAAAAAACATGATACCTTCATCATCATGGCAAAGGCAGTATTTATAGTTTGAGTTGAGTTTAAGTTTGAATCAAGTTATTTTTTGTCCAGTCAAAGTTTCTGCCAGTAATTTAAGCTGTGTTCACTCATTCATAGAACTCCTAAAAACTTACCCAAAATCTTCAAGGTGAGCTTCATGTCTGAACACAAATAACCAAAGTTTAATCCCAACTTTACCAGGACTTTTTCCTGCCAGCTCCCTCATAAAATGTCCATGTGAAGTCAGGGAGAGTTGATGTGAGAACGAAGCAGTAAATAATCAGGCAAATTCTTAAAGAGCGAGCAGGCGGGGTTGATGACACTTGTATCATGTGACTGGTGCAAACCCTGGAGAGTGACACGTAACTGAGAATAAAATATCACAATATTGCGTCAACAGTTTAACCTTTTTCCTTCTGAGTGACCCCTAAAAACCAGACTGTATGTTGTTTATTGTAGATAATGGAGCAAAACTTCAAATAAACTTTGTGGTTCAAATCTGTCATTTCTTGCACCCAAAAAAAACATGATGGCAAATTAAATCAAGGAGATACTGAGCCATCACAAAGACCACACCCACTTTTTTCCTTTAAGTATCATGCAACAGTAATGTTGGTAATGAGCTCAGGCAGACAAGGATAAGTGTTAACTCAAGTTAACATCTGTAAAGATGCATGAACATAAACATATCCAGTGACCTGGTTTTGTGTGATGCTGAGGTTGCTGCAGCTGAACACGATCACTGGCCCATCTATAAATAATAGTACAGCAGAGAGTTTGCTCTTTTTTTCTGACCCTGCACAGTTACTGATTTTAGATCCGGTCTCCAAGGGAGCCACTGAAACCACATCAGGGGAAATCCAGAGTTTATGCTGTTGAGGTTTGAGGTGGAAAGCTGCAGCAGATTTCTGGTTTTCTCATGAGTTCAGTGTTTTTCTAGTGCCATCTAATACCTTTTGTAGTCCTCTACATGAGCAGCCAAAAGTGTAAAGGCCACAGAGAGAACAGGAAAACACATCCACACTGTCACCCCCTCTGACCTGCCTCCACTTAGAAGTCTGTTTGAGTCTTTATACACAAAACAAAGCATGAATACAAACACACAAACTCACATTTAGGCAGCTTGAAGACCCAAGCTTGCACTCTTTTGCTGGAAACATGCGCCATGAGGTTCAAACTACTTCCCCTGCTTTTGGAGCAGCTGGCAGGTTAAGTGCCTTGCTTAAGGGTATTTAGAAATCACATATTTGCTGGGGGGAGACAGTGCATTGTTTCTCACTCACTCAGATGTTACTATGATATGAAATGGCTCTTTAAAAAACAAAAGGCTGCATTTCTCAATTACTTTTATTGCTGCCAACATTGCAAACTTAATATGCACCTTATATTCATATTCACAAAAAGATGGCTTCCACAGGCCTTAATATCTTTGGAGAGAAACAAAACACTGACTGAAAATCAGGACATTGTGACACAAGTGTTGCAGAAAGTGTAAGAAATCAAACCTGTGATCACACACAGCCACACCCAGAATCACACAGGTGCATCAGATGTGCAATTATAGGGTGTAAAGCCTGTTAAAGTTTCAGATGTGCATTACTGCCTCTTTGATGTAGATGTTGCAAACACTTGCCTGTTCACACTATTATGCTCTGCAGGGAAAAGGCCATTAACAATCCTGACTCCCATGCACAGGCAGCCAAATATAAATCATTACATTGATACAGTCGGCGTCGCTTTATAGTTGGGGCGGGGCTCAGTGAGGGGGAAAACAATCAAGAGATACAGTACCGTGATCACAAAAATCTTCAGGATTAGCTGCATGTCTGAACACAAATGGCCAAGACTTTTTCCTGCATAAAAATTCCATGGGTGGGAACCCAGGTGACACCTAACAGGGAGAATAAAAACATCTAAAGGTGAGGAAGGAGAATCATTTTCCAGACAAGAACAGCAAAGATGTCTGCACATCCATCTGTTTGCACGCAGCAGCTTTTGATGATAGAAAGTATTTGTTGGAGGAACATAATATCAACATTTTTCTCACATGTTACTCCGCTGTTATTTCACACAATTTACTGTGAACATAAATCCACCGAGAACTATTTCCCAACTCCGAGACAAAGTTGCAACCCTGGAGTAAGTGACGAGAAGTATTTCTTGCAGACATACATGAGACATTCATCACACCAATCAGGGACAATGTTGTGAAGCTCAGTGGGAGAATCACACACAGCAATCCTTTTATTCCCTTTCAGCCCTCTCTGAACTAATGAAGAGTTATTACTGAGGTTAGTGGACCACAGGAAAACCCTGTCGCTGTCTCTTTTGCTGAGGAATTAAGTTAATTGACTGTGTTGGGGATTAGGTGTGAACAGAACCAAATCAATCTGCTTTTAGAGGTGCAAAGTCATCCAACATCCTCAAACTGAAGTATTACTTAAGTTTGTCACTTTTTAGCAACTCCTGGCAGTGATGCATCTATGGCATGATTTTTTTTTCTTTTGTGGTACCATTCATCTCTAACTGAGCTAAGACTCAAAATCCCAGACTTTCTTATTTCAAACGCTTCCCCAAGGGTGATAATTCTACACTTACACTCCTGCTGTAATAATCAATAAGTCATTCCTGCATGGTGCTTTAGTGTCACGCTGCCGATTGCTCTGAGACTGATAAAAGACTTCTGAAATGAAACATGCTGCGAGTCTGCAGAAGAGAGCAGCGCAATATGTATTTATTTAATGATAAGTGGAGAAAAGGGTTAGTTTATAGAGCACAGACTTAGCAAAAAGTTGTCTTTGTAGAGCTCTGTTGGACCCATTTGATCCCTAACCATAATTACCTGCTCATGAAAGGATTCAAAGATACATAGCAGTCCACATTGGCGTGAGGGGCAAGGGCAAAGAACATAAAAAGGGCACCCCGTGTATGCGATGGGGCACCAGCACACGTAAAGTTGTGAATAAGATCTGCCTCTAGCAGCATTTTGAGGACCACTCTGTAAGCTCTTCACTTTTCTGTCTGTCCTTGGCATTCGTAAATCATGAGGTACTTGCACAACAGGCCTGGTTCTTGGCTGTCACAAATAAGGGCTGGTCAAAATTAAGACAGGAATCCTGGGCAGTAGGAAGCCTGTAGGTTATGTTAAGTTTGTCCTACCCCTGATGCTCACAGTCTATGGTTCATTTAGACATACTGTGGCAGAAGTAACACGATGGGGGTCTTTTGTTGACTTGTTATGTTTGAGCTATGTAGAAAATAAATAAATGGTTGAAGTCCCCGGAGATCGGGAAGAGGGCACTCTGGTGGTCTGTCTGGAGTGTGGCTATGGCAGCGATGAGAACGTTAGATGCCGTAGTCAGGTAGGCAGATGGGGATGTAAACAGTCCATCCCAGTCCATCGGACAATCTGGAAGCTGTCAATGGAAACGTTATAGTTATATCCTGATGCAGCCACGTTTTCCCTTGTAGCTCTATGCCTACTCTGCCTCTATGCGTCCTAAATTTCCAGAGTTCTGCAGGAATATCTAGCGGTTCGGCGAATCAGTGGCGGTTCTGGGGAGGGGCCAACAGGGGCCAGTGCCCCTGTAAAACTGAACCTGGACCCCCTGTGCCCCCCCCCCTCCAAACAAATATTATACAATTAAAAAAGCTTCGGTATCGCGCCGATGTTACAGGCGGAACACATGTGTGTGGCACTTGGTTCCAGTCCCTTAGAGCGCTAAGGGGCTCATGTTGAGTGTAAACAGCCAAACAGCTGCTGTCAGTCTGCATTTTGATCTAGTTCACAGTAGTATATATGTCTAGTATATAGGGATGCACTGATGTTTTGCCAGTTTGTTCTCAGCCGGTCCTCGCCCTTCTCAGTCTCTTTTGGCCCCCCCCCCCTTTTTTTAGAAGAACAGTCTATTGCCAGAAAGCTGCCGGTCTCATGAAGAAAGTTGATTTTTACAGTAAGTTGTTTTGTTGCACTGTTCATTTTTTAGAGATAGTACTGCAAGCACTTTCTTATGTCGCACAGCAGTTTGGACCGCTGGCGTCTCCAGTCTGCCATGATTCTTCTTCTGTGACTACTTGGTTGTCATTTGCGCGACTGCCTCTCCATGCGTCATTGTTTCATTGTTGTTGTTTCGCAAGGAACGTGGATCTCAATGGAAGGCATGGATAAAGGAATCGTTGAGCATAAAGGCAAATGATGACATTGGCTAGAACTAGTTGGAACAGGTTCTCGATTCCCCTCCCTATTAAAAAGCATGTTTATGGTTGTTGGGATTCAGAATGTGAGGTGGTGATTTTGAAGAGCGAGCAGACTATGTCTACCTCACTGAGAAATGATTGCAAGCTAGGGTTTGCACTCCTTTACAATCCTCACTTGTACTCGAAGCAGTATGATTGACACACAGAAAATGAATGCCATACAAACATGTTTTGTTCATAGACGAACCACTGTAAGGAGAGGTGTGTGTGTTTCAGCTGTGAAAGTGAAATACTAAAATTTTCCTAGTATTGCATACCCTACTATTAGATATTACAGTTATCCAAAGCTTATAATCTTTTGAATGTAGATGCAGAAAATGTTGAAGCTGAAATATTTCACCATCAGTCCATATGGCCTCAATTTACCCATTCTGTTTTCTCCGGCTGGATTCCCTGTCAGTCAAAGCATTTGCCTTCAGGAAACAAAGTTCATTCGGTTTCATCAGCACTCATGTTCCAGTGTTGAGTTATTTCTGCAGACTGAGAACTGTGAGAGCAGTGAGCTTTGCAACCCTCTTAGTTCGTGCTGACAGAGCAGAAAGATGGAGGAAGCTACAGTTTGACTGATCTGGGATTTTGAGGAGACAGTTTCAGTACTTTTAGACTGCATCCAAGATCCAACCCTAACCCTTAAAGATAGTTTGTTTTTCTTGAGATTGTGTTCTTGTCAGGGTAGAATAAACAAACCTAAACACTGTGTAGACCACACTGAGAACTCAACCACATACACCCCCTTCATTGTGGCTCTGCACACACACATATTTAGTAGTTGAAAAAAACGAAGGCAAGTTGTAAATGAGATTCAGTGCAAGTTTAAAACACTTTGGGGATAAAAAAAAATTGTAAACATAGCATAACATTGATATGATATAAACTTTTATGTTACTACGAAAAATTTAATCCCAGGTTTTTGCTCTGAGTTCATCAGTCATTGAAGCTTTGCCTTAGTGTTTGCTGTTTCATACATATGCACCAGATTTTCTGCTGCATCACTTTTCTGCCCACTTCAGCCAGAACGCTTTAGGGAGGCAGTGATATTTGACACTTGCAGTAAACAGCATCTACACTGAGGTTTAGAGCTTACTCTATGATATATTATTAACAAAGACCCAACATCAAGAATGGATCCAGTTCCATCTTGCAGGCAGGGCTCGGTCTGATCTCATCTTAATCCCCCATGAGCAGAGAACTCTGCAGCATTTAGCAAGTTACAGCAGCAAGGACAAACTTCCTTTAACAGGCAGAAACCTCGACCAGAACCAGACTCATGTTAGACAGACATCTACCTTGAACATGTTGGGGTTGGAAAGAGGGATAGAGGGTGATGCAGAACGAGAGAGGTGATAGTGGTGAAACCTCTGTGAGCAGTTGTAGCAGTAGGAACCTACGAGACAAGGGAGCTCAGAGACTCCCAGAAAAATCGATGGTTAGTAACTTTAATGGGACAGGAAGACTTAAAGTAAGAGACAGGCAGAGAGAAGAGAGAGGGAAAGGCAAGATCCCAGTGTGCCAGCTCCCCCAACAGTTTATGGCAACATAAATAAGAGCTAGTCAAAACCTGACCAAGCCCTGACTATAAGCTTTATCACAAGGAAAGTTTTAAGCCTACTCTTAAAAGTAGAGAGGGTGTCGCAAACGACCTTGCTCTATTAGACAAAATGGTACTATGAAGAGTGGTTTGGGAGCTGGTTCAGGCTGAGCCAAATGATCTGGGTGACTAAAGATAACCTGAATTCCCATCAGTAGGAGCGTCTACGCTGAGGTTGTTTAACTCAGAAAAAAGAAGGATCCAAACCCTGCTCTTACATGGTAAAATGGATCACAGAGAACACGTGCAAGAGCTGACAGCCTTTTGTAGATTTGAAGTAATCTGTGGATCTTTGTGGATATAATGTGTTTGGATTAATTATTTTACTGGACTTGAATCATGGAGGGGGGGCATCAGACTTTCAACAGATTTTAATGTTAACATTACCTCCTGAAGTTTTTACGCTTGTCCACTAGGTGTCCTCAGACTTCTCCCTTTTCGTCACATACTCTTGTTCCCTTCTCTACGCAGCCATACAGTCACCTGTCCCTCATTATCCACCTGCTACTCGTCTCCTTTTTACTTGTTTGCCTCTTTGCACTCATACTAACCATTTCCATTGTTTTGTCAGTTTGCACTTGTTGCTGTGGGATTTCTGTTGTATTGATTCTTACCTTCTCTTCTGCGGTTTCATGCCTTTGTTTTATCTCCCTGCCTGTTACCTGGCACTATAGTTTTCCTGCAGTCCTATTCCAAAAACCTACCTGACAATAAATCTCTGTATCTCACTACCTGTTATCATTGGCTCTTTTTCTCTTGCCTGCACCCTAACCCTTGTTATCTGTCAAGATAACTGAACAATGAGCTATAACTTACTTTAAACTCAGGGGTTCTGCAGATTCAGAGGGTAATTCAATAGAGGTTAATCATCTTGAGTGACCCCTTTCAACTCTCATTTATTACATTGTTGTTTTAAAGGAATTGCTTGTATTCATCTTAAAGTTCAGAAATCAAATAGGACGTGCTGAGGGGCGTTGCTTGACAAGGTTTCCATTATTTGGATGACATGAAGACAAACTCTTCAACATGCACCAGATACATTTCTGATTCAATCTTAATCTTTATCAGTCTTTATTTATATAGTGCAAAATCACAAATGATCTCCCAAGATGCTTTACAAACAGAGCCAGTCTAGACCTTACTCTGATATATATTATTAACAAAGACCTTGTCATGCATTGTTTTTGTTTAGTGTGTGTGTGTGTGTGTGTGTGTGTGTGTGTGTGTGTGTGTTTTATTTGTTTTATATGCTGTCATTGTTTTCCTGTTTCATTTTTTAGATTTAACTTGTGTTCAGTCTTGTTTCCTCCCTGTGTGTATTCTATGTTTGTTATAAGTTGACCAAAAAGCGAATGTAGACTGGTGAACAGACTGTTTCAGCAGAACTGCATAGCAGGTGTCCATTATTTCACTCTGAACACGGCTAATCTCAGTAACCTGAGGGCAGCTGTAGCTGAGTGGTAGCCACGCTTGTCTCTTAATCAGCGTTCGATCCCATATGCCGAAGTGACCTTGGGAAAGACATTGGACCCCAAAACTACCAGCAGTGGGTGAATTGGATAAGATAATACTTATTGTATGCTTTACACACCAGCCTCTGACATCAGTGTATGAATGGGTCAGTGTGACATGTAATGTAAAAGAGAAAGTGCTATATAAACACAGTTCATTTACTATTCCATCTTAAGAAGTTAAGGACTCCCAGCAGCCAATCACAATAGGGTATTCCCAGACTATGGCATAGCATATGATTACAAGTAGGCATGGCAATACAACCCTGGCACAACTGTTGTCTAGGACATGCAAGCGTTTGCTGCCCATACAATAACAAAGGAAGAAAAACAGGTTGCTGTCGAGCTATAAGGCAAAAGAGAGGCGAACCTTACCTGTAGCGGCGTCCCTTCCCCATCTACCAAGCATGGTTCTCGGGACCAGCTCATGCTGCTTCCTTCTGATGATCCCTCAGGGTTTTAGATGACAATTTATTTGTGGTAACAGATAGGACACACAACAATAATTTAAACTTAGTAACGCAATGGAAAAGGGGGAGAACTTTGCAAAATCTTTCAACGTCTTCTGACAACTGCATCTCCTTTGCCTCCTCCACAGATGTGTGTCTGACTTAATCAAGACCACAGCGTCCCTGTCTCGTTGGCCAATTGGCCACATGGCCAGGTAGGCCCGCCAACCTCTAGTTCAACAGCCATGACACCTATACTCATGACAGTGTTGCTGTAACACAGGCATTAAAAACCACCAATCCATGCCTCTGTGAGAAGTTTCCGGAAAATCCATCAGATTCAGATCAATACTGATAACTCCATATGACCTAAAAATGAAAACCACACCATCAGAGAAAAGACAGATTATTTCTTTATAATTATTTTATGTACCTGTCTCTAGTGATGGGCATTGGGCAAATGAAGCTTTGTGAACCACTATTGTATTTTTTGACTCCTCTAGATGGCACTCTTGGTTTAAAAATGAAGGCTCAATGAATGGCAATTCAGTGTGCTTTCAACCCTTTGTTGAACAGAGTGTCATCTAGAGGGCTCAACAAACACAAGAAAAGCTTCATGAAACTTCCTTTGCCCATCACGACCTGTCCCCTCCACTGTAGGATAGATTTACAGCAATGAGATTAACGGCACACTGCAGAAACAGCTTTTATTTTTAGTTAACAACACCAAAGATTCATAATGAGTTGTGCAAAAGTCAGTTAACTTAAAGAAAGATTAGATTCTTCTTCTAATCAGAAAACATTACTCACCCAAGCAGATTACCAGATCAACAAAGACATAGGGCCCGATCTACTAAAGGTTTGCGTGTCTAAAAACACGTGCAAACTTGTAAAGCAGACGTACTAACCGGGAGCACCGAGGATTGCGTCTTTCAAATGAGCAAAATAGCATTTGCTATACATTTAGCGTGTTTGCCTTTGTGAATATGCAGAATACATGCAGATTATCAGAACATGCGAAATACTTACGCACACATGGATGCGGTCACTGAAGCTCATCATAACATCGCTTCGCAACAGGGGGGCTTGCAAGCATTACTACATTTTTTAGTCAATCAAACCAAGAGAACAAAAAAATAATAATAATAAAACAACACAAATTCAAAGCAGTTCAGCACCACAGATAGCGACTGCATCATGCGGACACCCTCTTTAACTTTTTCAATTAATGAGAGCAGTAGGCCACTGTACCCACATGCTCACATACAAACAAAAAATCTATATGAACTCAGCCTACTCACCACTGTTTGGACAAGCCTTAAGCCCCCCGAACTTGTCCACGATGCACTGTATGTCCATTTTCTTTGAACTGTCGTTCTCAATAGATAACATGACATGTCCACTCAGTCTATTCTGTCCCATCGTGGTCATCAAGGGGTTTTTAGTTAGTTTTAACTTGGAGAATGAGGGCTCACTGAGCCGCCAGGCAGCTTGGTGTAACTCCTCATCTCGTGCTTGCAGCAGTGTTTTGGGGTGAATTGCCTCAAATATGTTCACAGTTCCCTTTAAGCTGGTGAACCTTTGAGACAGTTGCTGGATGATGATAACAGGCATTAAAAACATAAACCCGAAAGTTGCTCTCTGTGTCAGTGAGGTGACTGTCCTCATCCAAGTGACGCCTAACTTTTGTAGCCCTGGTTGTTTCAAACTGCTATTGACTTCCCAATTGAGTAGCTAGAGCAAGAGTGACAGACTTAGCCTCATCAAACTGCTCTCTAAACTCCATCAAAACCCTGATTGTGTTTGGGAGTAGAGTAGATGTGTTTATTTCATTGGCAGATATTCCGTTTTTTCTCACAGCATTCACCTTTTCACAGATGGCCTCCCAAACCACATTTCTAACACTGAGATGTCTCTGCTGGAGTTCACCGATGTGTTTATTTCCCTCTTCCACAAAGACCTCCAACTCCATGGCTTCAAACTTCATTTATCGCTTAAGGCCACTCTGTTCTCTCAAACTCTCCATGGGGACAGCCGATAGCACACACAAAATCCTCATTAAAGGCACCACTTTTGCACCTGTTATCATTTGCGCACGCAGTCATAGTAGATCACCCGCAACACGGCCAGAAATAGCACGTGCAAAATTATTATTTGCACACGCAAATTAGCGCTCGTTATTTGGGATCTTAGTAGATCAGGCCCATAGTGTCCACAGGAGCTTTAAATCCATACAACAGGAACGTTTGTCACATAGGAGCTTAATAAATGACATGAACACAGTATCTTACCCATCTATCAGCAGTGCAGGTCCAACCACAGAACAGCAGAGTATAAATGCTGTCTTTACGTGAGCATGGCTGCCAGAGAGACCCCTCCTACCTTCTATCATTTTGACATCCGTCTCATCATTCATCACAGAATCCTTTCTGACTGGCCTCACTGGTGCTGAATGCATTGCTTCATCTGTCTACAGGTCTTCAATAAATAATGTTCACACTACATTGATGGGTCCTGTTTGGGCTTTTTTAAAAGAAGGTTCTGAACTCTGCAGCAACCTCCTGTTTCATCACTATGAGTCATTCATTATTCCTTTGTGAGCTCAGAGCTGCAGGAGGCTCAAAGTGGAGACGAGATAGATCTGAGTCGAGTCGGTCAACCGTGTGTTTTAACGGGGCTGCTCTTTTTGACAGTCAGCTGTAAGAAACATGAAATTCAAAGAAGAAGAAGCACTGAGACATGAATAAATATCGACTGAAGGCAACCAATAACAACTACAGGAAGACTTAGCTGATCAAGACAATGTGTAGTTTCACATATTAGCGTGTGCAGTGCTGAGCTGAAAAACAACCAGCTCATTAACCTGTGAAGGAAAATTGTTACTGCTCCTTGTCATTAGCATTAAGCTGTAATCTTCAGGGAGGGTTCGACTGTTTGTTTGCTGAGGGCTTAAACATTCATGCTCATCCTGTTGAATAAACAGGCAGGGATTATTGTAGCATCGAAAGACAGAATGCTGGTAACATCTGAAGCAGATCTACACAGGAGTCATCAGGAGCAACACTTTGTCTTATTTAAATGGTAGATACATGGAGACATGTGCTGACCAGCACTGAACATCTCTTCATTGATTCATTTTTAACTAAGGATCATAATCCTAAACAATTTAAGAAATCAGCAGAATTATGTTTGAAATATTAAAAGTTTATTGTACTAGATAAACGTTTTGTACTGGCTCTTCATACAGAAACACCATGACTTCAATCTGCCGCGCTCCTGTGCCCAACACTCAACCATATTTAAACAAAGTCTCCAAATCATGTCACATAATTGTTCATTTTAAATATTCTAAATCATGAAACATGTTAAAAGTTCATCAAAACTACTTAATATTGCTTTATAAGTTCAATTTTAATCAATCAAGCTAACTCTGGTTGATCTAGAACATGGCAAAGAGGAAGAGTTTAAGCAGGCCTTTTGCCTGTTTTGGATATGGGAGGGGAGTGAGTTCCAAATGGTGGGGTCCCCCCAGGTTCGGTGCTTGGTTCTGTGAGGTGGAGACAGGAGGTTGGCATGCGAGGAACGCAGGTTACGGGAAGGAGTGTGATGGTGGAGGAGGTCAGTGAGGTAGGAAGGGGCGGTGAGGAGGAGGATTTTAAACTGTATGCGGTAGGGGACGGGGAGCCAATGAAGATGTTGGAGGACGGGGGTTATGTGGTCACGGGAGCGGGTGCATGTGAGGAGGTGTGCAGCAGAGTTCTGAATGTGTTGCTATTTTATGGAGGACTTGTTGTTTATGTGCCGTACAGGATGCTATTAAAGTAATCTAAACAGGATGTGATGAATGCGTGGATAAGGGTTTCTGCGGCAGAGAAAGAGAGAAATATTATGCAAAAGTTGTAAGTTTAATATCATCAAAACTAACAAGTTATACAACATTAACCCCCTGTACAGTGTGTAGAAAGAGACCTGAGTTATTCAGACCAAACCAAAACATGTTGGGTTTTTTAGCTGTGAAGATCGTCTTTTTTGAATGGGTATGTATGTGGTTTCCAGTGCTTCTGCATCCAGCCTCAAGTGAACTCTCGATGAACTGAAGTTTTTAATACTTCTACCATTTGCTTTTGACCCACTGGTCTACAGGTAGTTTTTAACTGTGTAGGAGACCACACAGGTGTCCAGGTTTGTCATCTCCTTTTTAAAGCCCAGACCAAAATATTTCTTGAACAGAGAATTTTTTTTATGGCATGTTCAGGGGTAATGTTAAATTTTGAAGCTGATAGCTAAATATGAGCCATTCAGTAACAATGTGATTCCTAATATGATAGTCGATTAAACGTTTCAATAATCGAGGACAATCGAAACAGTCTTCAGCTGTAGCATTACTCTGCATCCAAGTGATTTATGTATAAAACCCTTCTATAATCCTTTTCATAGAATTTTCAGTTTAAATCCTCATTATTTAGGGAGTGAATCTGTATTTTAATTATTCTAAACCCCTATTCTATACTTTGCTGATAATGTGGTATGACCAGCAATGATGGTTATATTAAAAAATGAAAGTTTGAAGCACTTGTGTTCATAATTAGTTCATATTCATATATTCCTATTTATGAAAATGGATTTAAGGTGCCAAAAGTTAGATAAAGGATTTGCTTTTTATTGACTTTTTGCTCATGATGGTGTGGCATGACCTGTAACGATAAGAAGATATGTATTTTAATAAGGAGACAATGAATAATAAATGAACATTTCATAATTTAACAAGTTTGGGAAATATAAGAAATGTGCAAAGTCTTCAGCGATTAGACCCCATCATAATGTCTTCATGTACTTGAAGGGGTAGTGAGGCCAAGGTGAGTAGATGGAAGATGATTGAAGTGATCAGACTGAAACAATGAACTGACAGAAAATCAGATGAGAACAGATTCATAATTTTTTGCCTGGAGCAGGATGATTGGTCAATAGAGGTTGGAGCTAAATCTGGTTGTTTGTTTAGTGTTTGAAAGAGTCAGGCATAGAAAGAGAGGGACAGAGATTGATGTGAATGAATGAGAACAAAACAGTCTTCCTGCTTGAACTATTTAAAAGTTATTTGTTCTGGCTTTTTTGCCTTCAGTAGATAGGACAGCTGGAGAGAGACAGGAAACATGAAGAGAGAGGGAGGAGGCATAAAACAAAGGATCGTGGCCAGAAGTTGAGCCAGCAACTGCTGTGATGAGGTCTAAAGCCACAGTACATGGGGTGCACTCTAAAGCTGCTAGGCCAACCAGCACCCAGATGAAAATATCATAAGATAAAATGTATTTAACACATAAGGTCTGTTTTTCTGGGTTAAGTCTTCATAACTAGTTAAATTAATGCATCAGGTATTTTATGAAATTTCCGTTGTTCTACCGGTCATATTTTTCTGTTTAACATTTGGCTCAGTTCACTTTTTTTCTCTTTTGCTGTCTTCTTTTTAGTCACTTCTAGCTGATGTGAACGTGACACTTACTGCGATAGGAATATCTCCTTATTTATCCATCTGTTCCCTCTTTGTACATGTAGGTAACTAACAGGATCCCTAAAACATATAAACAGTGCAAACATCAGATAGCAGAGAGTAATTATCATTTCCTTTTCTCCTGCATTGCATAAATATTTTACGTGCAACCAAAACCAACACGATGAGCAGGACTTTAAGTCAATAATATGGTTACTATAGATAATGAAACCAGCTGGTGTCCATATTTATTCCTGTCCAGCCAGGCATTAATAATAGAAAATCTGTACTTTAAAATATTCCAATTGATTCTTGTATCTTATACATTTCACCCCTCAGCTGCTGCAACATATTTGTGGAACTCTCCTTCCCTCTAGTGGGGAGATATGGAAGAGATCTACAACATACTCTTAATCGGGGGGAAAATGTGACAGTATGACTTTGGTGATGATCTTTTGTTTTACTCATATTTGGTGCTCTAATGTTGAGCAACTAGCAACTTCAGGATCAATTAAGTTCTTTTACATTTTGATTGGTGCGTTTCAGATTTCTGAGATTCCAATTTGCAGTCTCCTTTGCAACTTTTAGTAATACATGCATACTGGAGGCGAATTTTCCTGGAAATACACCATCCCTGTAGGCCTACAGGATGTGCATCTGTAAATAGCACAGCAAGATCCCAGTGGGAACCAAACAGAGTGTGTGTGGAGCCCTGTGGGATACAATCTGCCACTGTTTTTCCCAGTTGCCTTCCAGCTGTGCGCTAAAAGAAACCAACCCATAAAACATAATTATCAACTGAAAGCCTTTGAATGGAATAAACACTCACTTTTGAGATTCCATCCTTCATTCATTTCTAAAAAATATAAGGCTTTTAAATTGAATATAAAACATACAAAAAAGTAAGTGAGATAAGCAATACATTTCACAATTAAGAAGCAGGATGAGACTTTTTAAAAAGACTACCAATTTATGTCTAAAAAGGGGGCGCTGAAATCTCAGCGACTGAAAGTTCCTCTCAGGAGCTTTAACCATTGAACAGTGGCCTCCTCCTGTTCGAGGGTCAGATTCTGGATCATATATGTGTAGTGTACTGTTGCAGGTTTCTCTGGAGCTCTCACCATGTTAATTTTGGTGTTTTTCCACCTCTGCATCCATCTGCACAGGTCTCCCTCCCCAGACAACTTTCAGGCAGCCAATCGGTGCAGCAGCCTATTATCATAGCATCACCATCCACTTAGATCACCACATTGATGAGGAGGTTAGAAAAATAGAGAGTAGTCAACTGGGACACGTTGTACACATCTAAAAAATACTATGATATGGGACCTTTAATAGAAACACTAGAAACAATAAACTAGTCATATTATGTCATTTGGTTTATTTATTGTGGTTTATTTATTTACTTGTCAAGTTCTATCTCAAGATATATTTTGGGGATTGAATCTGGGGATTTTATGTTAACTGCAAACTACAACATGTTCTTTTTAATCAGGTTCCACACTAAAGAAGCAGCTTATTGACTTTTACTGCAGACCAGACAGTAATGACAGTTTAATACTGCCAGTTTTGTGTGTACTGTTTCTATTAAAAGACCTAAACACATCTTAGCATATCATTTCTGCATCCTGCTTCTCTGTAATAATAATATATAATTATAATTATCTGTGCTGTCTGTATTAACCTTCACGTTGTGAATCTGCCTGAGTCTTTGACAGCTTTCTTATTTTTGCAGCAGTGTTAATACTGCTTTGTAATTGCATATTACAGAAAAATTTAATGACTTTAACATTGAAATATTTACCTTGCTTGTAAGAAAAAATAAAAGCACCTCCAGTTTATGTGCCCTTACTTCTGTCCATACAGTCTGTGGTGTGTTATTTCCTAGCCTCATGAGGTCACTGTTAAGCAGTTCCTGAAACAGCTGTGTCCCTTTGTCAAGACCTGAGGACTGATAAAATATGTATGAAATAAACTCTCTTTAATACATTCAGACTGTATAAACACATTCAGACTGTATAAACACATTCAGACTGTATAACTTAGATTATTTTAGAATAAATCCTCCTTACCAAGACTCTCAGTACACAAGGACAACAATGTATGGCTCTCATGGCTAGACATTTCAAAGAAAAGCACAACAGCAACCAAAAGCTGGGCATATCTGGGAGTTTATACTTACATCAAACTGAAAGTTCCTGGATTTTCAAGTTAAGACTCTTGGGCAAGACACTGAACCCCAAATTGCTCCCGCTGTTGTTCAGCGGTGTGTGGATGTGTATGGATGAGATTAGCTAATACTGATGGTCCCTTACTATAGCAGTCTCTATCATCACCCTTCACTCACCCTTTGTGTATATAAGTTCTGTTTCACCGCATGTATCTGTAACTTCCTGAAGAAGGACGGACACCCAAACACGTTAGAGTAAATAGTTTTGAATTATGTTGCCGGTTTAAAATGACATTTGAACAATTATTTTTTAGATGAGTGCTCCGGTTTTTCCTCTTTTTTTCAATATTATAAGAAACAGATGCAATTGGTCACAGATAAGTTAAGACCTCAATGCCATCAAGTATCAACTCTACTGCAGTTTGAAAAAAATAAAAATAAAATAAAGACTAATACTATGTGAAATGTACACCTGTCAAGAATTGTAACACTTTTTCAAGTCCTTATGAAAGTATAAAGTTATTTTTACATAACAGATTTTAACCATCTTTGTTCATACATCTTTAAGCTTAACACATCATGAGTGTGTTATTTCTAGACTTGTCCTGGCCACAACAGGCAGCAGCACAGTAAACAAAGTTTATGACAAACAATAAGCAGCCACATAATAAATTAACTGTGACTGTAATACATTAAAAACACGAATTAACAAATCAAATGACAAAATTTTGTCCAAATCATCCCAAACAGAAGATCTGCAGTCAGACATTTCTGCCTCCAAGCCGTTTCCCATCACCACAAAATCACCCAAAGTAGTAGTTCATTGAGTTTCAGGTCTTCTTGTAATTTGTTCAAAGCAAAAAGAGCAACAAACAAGTTTAAGAAATGTATGTACAAGTGCAGATGCACTTGACTTTAGCATCAAAATCAATTGAGTATAAATAATGAGAAGCTTGGTTGAGTAATAAAGGGAAACTCTGCATTGCCCAACAGCTACATTTGTTTCATTAGTAATTATATGTTCACAGACTATTGGCAGCAGTTTCTGCCTTTACAAGGCCATCAACAGGCTGATATTTGTATCAACCATCTGAAAGTGACTTTTAACAATACTTAAATGACCTTAATCTTTTTAAATATAATATATGAATTAATTTGGACACAAACAATCTGCTTTATTTTCTCTTTCTTTTGACTTTACCCGAGACAAGCCCAAGCTGACTCACTGAAATGCAACATGTTTTGTTTGCTTTATTGATTTCGGCAAATTATTACCCAGGTGTAAACAAAAACTTACTGGAATACTCTTTTTTTGTCGCTGAGTGATAAACAAGTCAAGGCCTGATTGCACACAGGCATGAAACCACTAAAACTGTAATTACACAGCTGCATGTAAAAAGAAACACAGCAAAAACTAGTCATGGAAAAAAACTATTAGACCACCCCTGTTTTCTTCAATTTCTTGTTCAATTTAATGCCTGGTACCACTAAAGGTATATGACCTGAAGAATACAATGAACACGACAAAAAATGCAGCTGATTAAAAAATATGTTATGTCCTTTTTGAAATGCTTAAGCTTAATTATATTCCCTGGGTATACATAAGAGGCCAGAAAACAAGGTTGGTCCAATATTTTTTTCAATGACTGTATAATAACACGATATTACTGTACAGTACTGTCTTTTTCATTAAAAAAAGAGCTTATCAATGAAATAATTCATACAAACACCAGTTTGTGTTGTTTAATAGAGACTTCCTGTTGCTCTTAAGGATTTGTTCAGGACCTGTTGTGTAATCATAGGGTCTGAGTGGGCACTTCCCTGTGAGTCTAAAATCAGAGCCAGAGGCTGGGACAGACTTGCGTAAATCATTGAGCAATACATTTTTTGCCTGTGAAATCCAGCAGCTCTCTCTGTGTATAATAGTGCTTCAGTCTCCAGTTGCTACTTCTGTGTGACTGTTCTGGGCTATGAAGGTAAAATGCACGTAATAACCAAAAGCTGTGTCCTGTTTTTATGGATTCAAACACTGACACTAGTAAAGAGTCAAGGTAAGATCACGCAGTCTGCTCCATTTACTTTACCGTTTCATTTTTGTTTAGCATTTTGTCTAGGGTATTAACACTAATAAGTACATTTTTTTATTGTTCTTGCTCGTTTTTAAGGCCCCCCTGTGGACAAAGCAGTACATCTTACCTTTGCTTATTTTGTCCTGTACTTTTGTAATGTTTTCACAAACATCGTCAGCCTGTGTTATTTTAACACTAAAATGTATCACTCTTACAAAATGTCCCCTGGTGGTTTTAAACATTACTGTTACAATGTTACAATGTCATATAGCAGACACTTATATCCAAAGCGACGTAAATACGAGAACAAGAACAACACAAGCAAAGATCTAGAGAAGAGGAAACAAGATCAGTAAGAGTAACAAAGTGCTTCAAGTCCATTTGGATACAGGTACTGCCAAGCAGTGTAAAGGCAATGCACAAAAGTAAATAAGGATTATTTATTTATTTTTTCATTTATTCATTTATTCATTTATTTATTTATTTAATAGTAAAATAAGGACCATCGACAATGAAGCAACCAAACCGTTTTATACCTTTCATTATCATCATCAACAATTAACTCGTCATCACCAAAATAATTACCGAAGTACCAAGTTCTGGGTCACTCCAGAGCTGAACACAGATTCCCACAGTAGAGCAGGACAGTGCGAGTCAACTGTAGCTGGAAGACACAATCTGCCGCTGGGTACAACAGTGGAGAACAGTCTAGCTAAGTGCACAGTGTTTCCTAAAGAGCTGGGTCTTTAGCTGTCTTTTGAAAGTAGAGAGGGATTCTGCAGATCGAATTGAGTTGTAAAAGTTATTCATCTTGTGGCTGATGGCTTGGTTTGCTATAGTGGGTCACAGAGAGGAGTCATTGTTAATTTAAGTATTTTTTGTAAACAAATTGTAACTCCTCACAGGAGCTTTAAGCTCATTATGAATGCAGAGCTTTCTGTCGTGTTTGTAGTATGGTTTTTTGGCGTTTTCTGAAGCAGCTTGTCTTAAAATCAACAACTTATTTCTACTGCAGGACACAATCCCTCAGCTTAGTACATATTCATGAAAAGCAAGGGATCCCTCATTGTCAGATTTTTATTTTACTTATTTCACATTAATACAAAAACACAAGTCACGTGAAGAGATTATAAACACACGTCTAGGTGTGTTGGAAACCTTTTCAAGGTCTACAAGTAAAACCACTTCCAGAGTGTACTTACAAAACCATCAAAACAACCTCAATACAACAGCTCAGATATGCATGTGCACAGATTTAATTATAAATAGAATACATTAGTTTTTAAAAAGGTAAGAAGCATGAGATGTTGGTCTTCTACGGTATGACCAACAACTTCTTAAAGTCATTGTTGTTATGCCAAATTATGTTTCTGTCAGCAGAATTTCATACACTTTTTTTTTCACACAACCAAAAACATGAGAAATAAATATTCCTTTTTTACAAGTTTGTGCCGAGATATTAGATAGAAAGCTGAATCTCAAAACGCACTGCTTACAAGCAGCAGATAATGTCATCGAATTACATAAACAACGTTTTTTTTTTTCCTGTGTTTGAAGTTCCTGTGTTTATTTCTAAATTCCATCCCTCAGACATAAAGATTTTATTGCTCGACTGACTGTGCATGTATGTTTAAGTTGATGTTTCCTTTTCCAGCCCGTCAGTGCCAAGTGATTCATGTGGATGACAACGTTCTGGTGACAGGGGACCCAGAAGAAGCGACCTATGGAAATGTGTTGGGATTTAGGTGCAAGTCCAACACACATGTTCTAATGGGTTCACCAGAGATATATTGTGACGAAAATGGAGAGTGGAGCAGCAAAGAGCCAACATGTGAAGGTAAAGTATATAGGCTGTATGAAAACTGGAAAAAACATTTAGGTCCTAATTTAAGCTAACAAGGGAGGGAAAATGAAGGGAAGAGGGGAAAAAGAGACCGAAACATACATGCATTAAACACAAAGGAATGGGCTTTCTGATGGTATTGTAAAACATTAGAAAACTTCAACATAGAGCGTACAGTAGGACGGACATTAGTGGTTTTGGTCAGAGGTTCTTAAAGTGAGCGAGATTAGGTGGTAAAGATGACCCTGTCTGCAGCAGTGGATGACATAGCTTTGGTGCTGGATCTCCTGCCAGCTTTGACAGTTAACAGTAGTGATGGGTCAGAAAGATGAACAACACAGTCGGCCAAGGCATAAGACTGTTAAAAAATAAAACTACATGAGCACACAAGCACAACCCAACTTGTGCTACAAATGTAAATATTTTTCAAAGGACATTTATTTTTTAATATAATATTTTTCATTATATGACTACTTCTTTCATTTTATCATTACATTTATTATTTATTCTGTGTTTTACTTCTAATTTTCCCCTTTAACAGCCACAACAATAATCAGCATCTTGAATTTCCTAATTCAAATGCAATTTCACATTTTTACATGACAAATGGAGTTTTACCAGCAGTATCTTGCCAGTGAGGGAAAAAAAAGATGAAATTTCTAAAAATGAAATAATAAATGAACAAAGCACAACAGTTATCTGCTTTTATGAATTCATTCCACAAATTTGCACTGTTAAAAAATGCCATTTAAGGACAAACTTGAAGCAAATGTACTGTTTATACTAACTTTGAATTCCATTTCAATAAAGGAAACTTAGAGAAAAGGTCTGTAATTTTACACATGACTTTTACGCCTAGTATAAGCTGGCTCCTAATTTTACTAACCGGAGAAGGCAAACTTAAATTGAGCATTAATTTTGTTCTTTTATGCCTGTCTGAATGTCTCCAATGCATTTAATGTTTTAATGTAAAGCACATTGAGTTGCCCTCATGTATGAAATGCGCTATACAAATAAAGTTTCTCTCTCAAGCCAATGCAGAGACACTAGTTCATGCTTTTATAACCTGTAGAATTGATTATTGTAATGATCTTCTTTCTGGTCTCCCCAAAAAGAACATTTCTCAGCTTCAGCTGCTCCAGAACTCAGCAGCTAGAATGCTGACGAAGACCAGAAAGAGAGCCCACATCACACCAATTTTAAAGTTTCTGCATTTGCTTCCAGTATCTTTTAGAATAGATTTTAAGATTATTTTATTGGTTTTTAAATCTCTTAATGGTCTTGGCCCTTCTTATTTATCAGATTTGCTTTTATCATATGAGCCAGTGAGAGCCCTCAGGTCTTCAGGTAGCGGACTTTTAACTGTACCAAACGTAAAAACTAAGACCCACGGTGAGGCAGCTTTTTATTGTCACGGCCCACGCCTGTGGAACACCCTGCCTGAGGATCTGAGGGCTGCCCAGAGCATAAATATTTTTAAAGGCAAACTCAAGACCAACCTTTTTAGTCTTGCTTTTAACTAAGTTTTATTTTTATTCTTAACAGTTTTATTTATTTATTTATTTATTTATTTATTATCTATTTCAAATTTAGTCACTTTTATTCTACTTTATTTATTTATTTACTTATTTATTTATTTTAAGTCTCACATCTTATTTTCTTTTAATGGTTTAATATTTTAGTCTTTTATTATCTTAGAAATTCTACTTTGGTGATTTTAATTTCCTGTTTTGAGTTTTAACATCTTATATTACCTCCAGTTTTTCCTCATTAAGATGACATGAGAGCATTTCCTCAGTTCGTTCAGCAAATTATTTAGATTTTTTTTTTTTTTTATTGTTTTTATTACTACTGTTGCATATTGTGTTGTTAACCTTAGGATTGTGGGGTGGGTTTGTGGTCGGGGCTGGGATCTTTTTCTTAATTTATTCAATTTTAAGTTGTTTTTCTTGTACAGCACTTTATGTTACAATGTCATTGTATGAAAAGCGCTTTATAAATAAAGTCTGATTGATTGATTGATGGGTGTCTAATTGAGAATATGTAGTGTGTGAAAATAATATCAAAATCCAAAAGAGTAGGAGAGGAGATGTCCTCACACATGCAGAACCAGAGAGTGACTGAAGGACTGCAGCTTGTTAATTGTAGGATGGAGCAGTCAGGTGTGGTCAGTTAACCTGATGAGCCATCCTACAAACCAGTGAGAAAACAAATAATAAGAAACCATCTGTTTAATCAGTGTCTAATGTTCATTTCCAGTTTCATAATCAAATGTTCATTTTCACACGTATCCATTCCTCAACAGAGATCAAATGTTCAGTACCTGTGATTGATAATGGACGCATAACTGGAGATTTGCGAGATTACAACGAAAATGAAGTCCTGCATTTTGTTTGTCATACAAATTACCAAAAACAGAGCGAAATACTTTCAAAATGCATAAAACTGGGAAATTCAGCTGCGTTTAGCCCTGCACCTGTCTGTGAACGTAAGTATGGACTAATAATTAATGTAACACTGATTAATGAATGGTTGTCACAGTATTAGTTAGCCTCTTTTAACAAACTGATAAACATGTTATTTTATTTTTTATCCCAACAGCAACAAAATGTAAACTCCCCACCCATCTTAGAGGATCCAGTTACGACCCTGAATACACAACTGTGTTCTCACCTGGTGAGAGAGTCACAGTCAATTGTGGTGACAAGTATTATATTACTACACCTCTGATCACGTCAGCCACATCTACATGTATGGATGATGGAAACTGGGATATCACACCTTTATGCCAAGGTATGAAACCACATGGTAGCTTAGTAACCTGTCAGAGACAGATTATGAGCCTGTTGTTTTCTATTCTGCGTGAATCAATCATTAAACTAATCAATCTCATGATTCATTGAAGAGACATAAGTTTTTCTCTTGTTCTAGAGGTCAGATGCAGAAGTGAAAAAGGCCTGAATGTGAATTATTGGGGTGTCAGATGGAACCACATACTAAGACTGGATGACACTGTAAGTTATAACTGTCAGATTGGATACAGGGCAAAATCCAACCAAGCCACATGCACCAGAGATGGATGGACTCCGGAACCACTTTGTGAAGGTATAGTGAAGTTAACCTAGAAATGATGACATGAGTCTTCAGACTGGCACGTGGGTGATGCTGGGAGGAGGCAGAGTTCGGTCAATATATCTGTACTTACCTGGCTTTCCCACAAATAATATGGCTGTGTTAAATACTGTAAAATTTGGTGTATGAAATACACTTTTAATGTCATCTAAAAAGTGTAAAATGCAGAGTAATGTAGTCTATTTTGTCCAGAAGAAGTTACCAAGAAGATGGTGCTCGAATACTCAACAACAGCTTTAATGCACAAAGCATTCTGGATACATGTGAGGCAGACTAGTCTTGCAGAACCATTTTTAAACTATTTTCTTCCTTATTGGGTCATAATCATGTATTTAAAGACTATCGTGGTATGTTAATAGGTTCAACCCCAATTCCACAAAAGTCAGGACGCTTTATAAAGTATTAATAAGAACAGATTTTGATGGCATGTCAAATCAACTAAAGGGTATCTCCAGTTGAAGATAGTGCAAAGATAATATTTTAAACTTTGGAATATTTCATTATTTTATGAAACATGTCTGCTCATTTTAAATTTGATGGTAGGAACCTGCTTTAAAACAGTTGGGACAGGGGCATGTTTGTCATTGTGAATTAAATGGTACATTTCATTTCTTTTTCAGCAAGACCATGCACAAAAAAGATGGTCTTGAATGCAAACATAGTGAGCAACGATAAGGAGTCATACATTTATGATGAAAGGGTCAGGTATGTCTGCAAGGATGGATATGAAGGAGAATTTACTCTCACCTGTATGGGAAATCGGTGGTACGGAAATGCACAATGTACAGGTAAGAAAGAATGGATAATAATTCATTGTTGACATGCTCTGTTTGATTTTTAAATGTATGCATCTCCAGATTTTCTCCTAACTCCATATTGATCATTTATAAGAGAAACAGCAAAAATCTTTTCTGACGGCTGAAAAAAATAACAGTGATCAAGTCTCCCGGATGACTGCTGTTATGAAAACCTCATCATTCAGTGCTGTAGGGACCCCATACAGCAGCCCTAATATCAGTGAAACGCGGTTTCTTTCATTTAATCATACATCTACGCAAACAAACAATAAATGTGTCTATAATACCTCCAATATGTGGAGCTTCATCTTGCAGTAAATACAATTATAGTTGTGTGTGCTGGTTAAACTTGCTTTCCTTTGAGACAAGACTTCTCATTTTAAACATGTTTGAATTAGAGCAACTGGAGCATATATGAATGACCAAATAATTTCACTGAATCTGTTTCAGTGAAAAGGTGTCAACAAATGGACATCCCAGGTGCATATATTATCCAGAATAACAGGAGAATTTACGACCATGACCAACAAGTCATATATAGATGCCAAGAAGATCCTTACCAACAGATTACTGTTACCTGTCAAAAAGGTGAATGGACTGGGGTTCAGAGCTGTCAAGGTAAGAACCTACAACTACAACACTTATAGGCTTAATGCATGATTATAGTTAAAAATATTATGGACTTTCAGTTACTTTGTTTCCTTTGTTGTGGAGTATTCCTTATGTCTCCAAAATGTTGAAATGCTGGAACAGTTCAACTCTAATTGTTAGGTCAGGTTAGGTCAGGTTAGGTCAGGTTAGGTTGGGTTAGGTCAGGTCAGGTCAGGTTAGGTCAGGTTAGGTTAGGGCAGGTCAGGTCAGGTTAGGTCGGGTTAGGTTAGGGCAGGTCAGGTTAGGTCGGGTTAGGTCAGGTTAGGTCAGGTCAGGTTAGTTTAAGTCAGGTCAGGTTAGGTTATGTCAACAAGTTACCAAGAAGATGGTGCTCGAATACTCAACAACAGCTTTAATGCACAAAGCATTCTGGATACATGTTCTTGCATAACCATTTTTAAACTATTTTCTTCCTTATTGGGTCATAATCATGCATTTAAAGACAATTGTGGTAAGTTAATAGGTTCAACCACAATTCCACAAAAGTTAAGACGCTATATAAAGTGTTAATAACAACAGATTTTGATGGCATGGCAAATCAACTAAAGCCTATCTCCAGTTGAAGATAGTGCAAAGATAATATTTTAAACTTTGGAATATTTCATTATTTTATGAAACATGTCTGCTCATTTTAAATTTGATTGTAGGAACCTGCTTCAAAACAGTTGGCACAAGGGCATGTTTGCCATTGTGTTGCATCTCCTCTTCTTTTAACAACACTGTAAATGTCTGGGAACCAAGGAGACAAGCTTCTGGAGTTTTAAAAGTGAAATATTTTCCCAGTCTTGCCTGCCATAGAATCTAAAGGCTGATTTATACTTCTGCGTCGAATCGACGGCAAACCCTACGCCGTAGGTCCGCGTAGCTCCCGTACCTACGCAGAGGCCTACGCACGTAGCTGACGTGCACCTCCTCCAAAATGTAACTACGCGTAGAGCCGACGCGGACTGCAAGCTCTGTGATTGGTCCGCTCAACGGCTTTGTCTTTCCCGCATTCACAGCACTTCCGGGATCCCGGACATCGGCCAGACATCGGCCACACATCGGCCGTGTATTTCATCTCCTCCTCTCTATTCTTCATGTAATAATGTCTGTATGATAAACAGCAACATGTATCAGCTGTAGAGTAACAGAACACGCTCTGAATCGATGTGGAAAAGTAAACAGAGATCGTAGCAGGACCGGAAGCAGGCGACCGGCTATCAGAGAGACCACACTGCCCTCAGGCGTATCGGAGGAGAATTGCTGCGCGACACGGACACATCGACGCACAAGTATGTGGGGCTCATGTCCGCGTCAGCCCCTGCTGCTTGGGGCGACGCAGAAGTATAAATCAGCCTTAAGCCGTAAAGCGTGAATTAAATGATACATTTCATTTCTTTTTCAGCAATACCATGCACAAAACTATAATACCTCCAATATGTGGAGCTTCATCTTGCAGTAAATACAATTATAGTTGTTCTGTCTTAAGTTTGAAGCTTTGCTTGTTTATGTGTGCCGGTTAAACTTGCTTTCCTTTGTGACAAGACTTCTCATTTTAAACATGTTTGAATTAGAGCAACTGGAGCATATGTGAATATGTTAGGTTAGGTTAGGTTAGGTTAGGTCAGGTCAGGTCAGGTCAGGTTAGGTTAGGTCAGGTCAGGTCGGGTCGGGTTAGGTCAGGTCAGGTCAGGTTAGGTTAGGTTGGGTTATGTTAGGTTGGGTTAGGTCAGGTCAGGTCAGGTTAGGTTGGGTTAGGTTAGGTTGGGTTAGGTTAGGTTGGGTTATACTAGTAGCGTAGCTCTCTTAAGAATAGCTGTGTGCATAAGTGTGGAACTTAGAGTGAGTGAGAGTGAAAGAGGATATGACATCTGTGTGTGAAGTGACAGTGAGCGAGTCGACGGGCTGAGAGAAAATAGAATGAGAGAGAGAGAGTTAGCAGTGAGAATTGTAGTCTGTTTAAAACATCTGTAAGTGCAGTTTGTAGACCACTAATAATGTTGTTCTGTCTTAAGTTTGACGCTTTGCTTGTTTATGTGTGCTGGCTAAACTTGCTTTCCTTTGAGACAAGACTTTTAATTTTAAACATGTTTGAATTAGAGCAACTGGAGCATATGTGAATAACCAAAGGATTACACTGAATCTGTTTTAGAGAAAAGGTGTCAACGAATGGACATTAGGTTAGGTTAGGTTAGGTTATTCTAGTAGCATAGCTCTGTTAAGAATAGCTGTCTGTTTATAACATCTGTAAGTGCAGTTTGAAGACCCCTAATAAAGTTGTTCTGTCTACTGCTTACCACAGGCTGCATAGAAGTTGGTCTGGACGCTGAAGCAGCAAAGGTTAACGTTAGGTTAGGTGAGGTTACTTTATTTATACCCGTAGGTAGATTTGTTGTACAACAAAATGATTACATCCAGTTTGACATCCAGTTACAAAACAACATGCACATAAAACCATACAAACCAATCCGAATTGACAAACTATGAAAACAAGAAAACATGATATAAAAGTACTCCAGCTCCACCAACCATAATTTAAAGGAGGGATAAAAAATAGCACAGAATGAGATATTTACATAAAAGTAGCACCGAAAAATATATTTAAAAGTAGAAATAGAAATATTTAATAAGAAATGCTTTCGTAGCTTAATCCCAGACTCAGGCTGTGATTTAAAACTCTGGTGTAAAACTCCCCCATTTTTTATTCTTTCTCGCAGACAAAATATTTTTCCACCAAAAAACATGTCTTGTTATCAAAGCATACATAAATATTTTAACCAAAAATCATGCCAATGCATTCAATAAGTGTTCACTAGAAAGCCACCAACGTAAACTTGTTACATTAAAGGTGACATATCATGCAAAATTGACTTTTTAATGGTTCACTACCTGAAAAATGTGTCCCTGGCATGTCTACAAACCCCACGAAAATGAAAAAAATACATTCTGCCCCTGTTTTGATTTCTCCACCTTTCTGTAAATGTGTGCTGAAATGAGCCATTTTCAGTTTTCCGTGTTTTTCATACGTCACAACAAGATCCGGTCTGTAACAGAAGTCAGAGCTCGGAGCTTGTTCAGCCCTGCACACATGTGTGCTAACAAGGAGCTTAGGAGGGAGGCATGCTAGTTGTAGGCTGTCTTAAGAAACATAAATGTAGGTTTTACTCCCCACGTCTGCAGATTTGAAGATCTAGTGGATGATCCTAATTTTACTAACCTTGGCCCTTCTTATTTATCAGATTTGCTTTTATCATATGAGCCAGTGAGAGCCCTCAGGTCTTCAGGTAGCGGACTTTTAACTGTACCAAACGTAAAAACTAAGACCCACGGTGAGGCAACTTTTTATTATCACAGCCCACGCCTGTGGAACACCCTGCCTGAGGATCTGAGGGCTGCCCAGAGCATAAATATTTTTAAGGGCAAACTCAAGACCAACCTTTTTAGTTTTGCTTTTAACTAAGTTTTATTTTTATTCTTAACAGTTTTATTTATTTATTTATTTATTTATTTATTATCTATTTCAAATTTAGTCACTTTTATTCTACTTTATTTATTTATTTACTTATTTATTTATTTTAAGTCTCACATCTTATTTTCTTTTAATGGTTTAATATTTTAGTCTTTTATTATCTTAGAAATTCTACTTTGGTGATTTTAATTTCCTGTTTTGAGTTTTAACATCTTATATTACCTCCAGTTTTTCCTCATTAAGATGACATGAGAGCATTTCCTCAGTTCGTTCAGCAAATTATTTAGATTTTTTTTTTTTTTTTATTGTTTTTATTACTACTGTTGCATATTGTGTTGTTAACCTTAGGATTGTGGAGTGGGTTTGTGGTCGGGGCTGGGATCTTTTTCTTAATTTATTCAATTTTAAGTTGTTTTTCTTGTACAGCACTTTATGTTACAATGTCATTGTATGAAAAGCGCTTTATAAATAAAGTCTGATTGATTGATTGATGGGTGTCTAATTGAGAATATGTAGTGAGTGAAAATAATATCAAAATCCAAAAGAGTAGGAGAGGAGATGTCCTCACACATGCAGAACCAGAGAGTGACTGAAGGACTGCAGCTTGTTAATTGTAGGATGGAGCAGTCAGGTGTGGTCAGTTAACCTGATGAGCCATCCTACAAACCAGTGAGAAAACAAATAATAAGAAACCATCTGTTTAATCAGTGTCTAATGTTCATTTCCAGTTTCATAATCAAATGTTCATTTTCACAGGTATCCATTCCTCAACAGAGATCAAATGTTCAGTACCTGTGATTGATAATGGACACATAACTGGAGATTTGCGAGATTACAGGGAAAATGAAGTCCTGCATTTTGTTTGTCATCCAAATTACCAAAAACAGAGCGAAATACTTTCAAAATGCATAAAACTGGGAAATTCAGCTGCGTTTAGCCCTGCACCTGTCTGTGAACGTAAGTATGGACTAATAATTAATGTAACACTGATTAATGAATGGTTGTCACAGTATTAGTTAGCCTCTTTTAACAAACTGATAAACATGTTATTTTATTTTTTATCCCAACAGCAACAAAATGTAAACTCCCCACCCATCTTAGAGGATCCAGTTACGACCCTGAATACACAACTGTGTTCTCACCTGGTGAGAGAGTCACAGTCAATTGTGGTGACAAGTATTATATTACTACACCTCTGATCACGTCAGCCACATCTACATGTATGGATGATGGAAACTGGGATATCACACCTTTATGCCAAGGTATGAAACCACATGGTAGCTTAGTAACCTGTCAGAGACAGATTATGAGCCTGTTGTTTTCTATTCTGCGTGAATCAATCATTAAACTAATCAATCTCATGATTCATTGAAGAGACATAAGTTTTTCTCTTGTTCTAGAGGTCAGATGCAGAAGTGAAAAAGGCCTGAATGTGAATTATTGGGGTGTCAGATGGAACCACTTACTAAGACTGGATGACACTGTAAGTTATAACTGTCAGATTGGATACAGGGCAAAATCCAACCAAGCCACATGCACCAGAGATGGATGGACTCCGGAACCACTTTGTGAAGGTATAGTGAAGTTAACCTAGAAATGATGACATGAGTCTTCAGACTGGCACGTGGGTGATGCTGGGAGGAGGCAGAGTTCGGTCAATATATCTGTACTTACCCGGCTTTCCTACATATAATATGGCTGTGTTAAATACTGTAAAATTTGGTGTATGAAATACACTTTTAATGTCATCTAAAAAGTGTAAAATGCTGAGAAATGTTGTCCATTGTTTCCAGAAGAAGTTACCAAGAAGATGGTGCTCGAATACTCAACAACAGCTTTAATGCACAAAGCAGACGATCTGGACTCCAGCTGATACGGACGTGCTGGACTCCAGCAGCAACAGCTTCTACGACTCGTCTCATCACTATCACTTCTCTCTCTTACTACCCCCTATCTGTCTTTCCAGACCCAACTCGGTCGAGGCATGATGGGTGTCTAACATGAGTTTGGTTCTGCCTGAGGTTTCTGCCTGTTAAAAGGAAGTTTTTCCTCACCAGTCACCACTGTAACTAGCTAAATACTGCGATGTGCAATGCTCATGATGGATTAAGGTGGGGTCAGACTGAGTCTTACCCTGTCTTGAAGTTGGATCTCTGTTCACAATTTGACATAGAGTGGTCTAGACCTCCTATGTTTGTAAAAGCGTCTTGAGATAACGTTTGTTGTGATTTGGCGCTATACAAATAAAGATTGATTGATTGATTGATTGATTGATTGATTGATTGATTGATTGATTGATTGATTGATTGAGCATTCTGGATACATGTGAGGCATAAAAGTAGCACCAAAAAATATATTTAAAAGTAGAAATAGAAATATTTAATAAGAAATGCTTTCGTAGCTTAATCCCAGACTCAGGCTGTGATTTAAAACTCTGGTGTAAAACTCCCCCATTTTTTATTCTTTCTCGCAGACAAAATATTTTTCCACCAAAAAACATGTCTTGTTATCAAAGCATACATAAATATTTTAACCAAAAATCATGCCAATGCATTCAATAAGTGTTCACTAGAAAGCCACCAACGTAAACTTGTTACATTAAAGGTGACATATCATGCAAAATCGACTTTTTAATGGTTCACTACCTGAAAAATGTGTCCCTGGCATGTCTACAAACCCCACGAAAATGAAAAAAATACATTCTGCCCGTTTTGATTTCTCCACCTTTCTGTAACTGTGTGCTGAAATGAGCCATTTTCAGTTTTCCGTGTTTTTCATACGTCACAACAAGATCCGGTCTGTAACAGAAGTCAGAGCTCGGAGCTTGTTCAGCCCTGCACACGTGTGCTAACAAGGAGCTAAGGAGGGAGGCATGCTAGTTGTAGGCTGTCTTAAGAAACACAAATGTAGGTTTTACTCCCCACGTCTGCAGATTTGAAGATCTAGTGGATGATTTTTATTTTTCATGGAAAAGTGCTAGTGCTAGTTAGCATAGCCTCATGGTTACATGTTCGTAGCTGTGTACCAAGACACACATCGACATACTGACAAATAAAACAACAAGAAACACAAAATCTGTGACCAATCGTTCAGAAAGGTCCTGCTGTAGGCGCCTCTCCGTCAGGATCAGATTCTGGATCAAATTCAGAGGGTTGAAGTAACCGGGGTCTGTGAGCAGCCGTGTATATTCTGCCAACATGTAAACATTAGATCAACGTGCTGGAGAGCCGAGGCCACATCCACTTCCTGAGGGGGCGTGGTCAGAGAGCTCCTTCTCATTTAAAGGCACAGACAGAAAACAGCCTGTTCTGAGCAGGGCTGAAAAAGAGGGGTTTACAGGCATGCCAAAATCTGGTTTCAAAGTGTTTTTTTGAGCATAAACTTCAAAGACATGTTTTGGGGACCTCTTAGGTCAATATATTTTGATGAAAAAGAGCATAATATGTCACCTTTAAAACATGTCTAATAACATCCAGACCTCCACTTTGGAAACAGACAGATATTGACATTGTCACACTCAAAAGACTCAGCACAAGCATAAGGGAGAAGGCCCTTTCTTCTGGTGTCTTCTGTCTGAATATAACTTTTCTCTTTGTTTTTTATTGACAGGATGTCCAAAAATTGAAATTGCAAATGGATTTGTTGTTGCTGAAGAAGATGACAAAGCGTACTACACCTGCTATGATGGTTATAAACTTTTCACCAATGGCTGGTGGGGCGAAGCCATATGCATAAGCAAACGGTGGACTGGACTTGAAGACTGCATTGGTAATGAATCTTTTTTACAGGTCGAGTTAAAAGCAGCAGTTAATGTATCCTGCCCTATTTTTCATTTGGTGGTGGTTTGAATTCTTTCAATGCTTGTTTTTTACCAAACCTCCAATTTTCAAAGTGATGAAGAGGCTGATTTGGGAGAATTTTATTTTACTCCTTATCATGTTAGCTTGCAGAAATATACAAACCCCATGTTTGTAATCATGTCCACTACAGAGAACAGTCAGTGCGGAGAGCCTCCTGTGATTCCCAATGGAAGGGTCACACCTCAAGGCACTAGAACTCGACAAACCCTCTGGCTTGATTGTGACAATGGATTCGATGCTCAGGTTCAAAGATTGACCTGCGAAGGGGGAAACTGGTATTTTGGTGGATTATCACCTGAGACACTGTGTATCCGTGAGTCATGAGTCATATTCAGTTTGTCTTTTATCTAATGTAAGTAGTATTAAAGGACTATGGGCCTGATCTACTAAAGGTTTGCGTGTATAAAAACACGTGCAAACTTGATAGCGCGCACAAAGCTGACGTACTAACCGGGAGCACCGAGGATTGCGTCTTTCAAATGAGCAAAATAGCTGTTTGGACGAGCCTTAAGCTCCGCGGACTTGTCCACGATGCGCTGTATGTCCATTTTCTTTAAACTGTCATTCTCAATAGATAACATGACATGTCCACTCAGTCTATTCTGTCCCATCGTGCTCATCAAGGGGTTCTTAGTTAGTTTTAACTTGGAGAATGAGGGCTCACTTAGCTGCGCCAGGCAGCTCTGCGTAACTCCTCATCTCGTGCTTGCAGCAGAGTGTTGGGGTGAATTGACTCAAACATGTTCACAGTTCCATTTAAGCTAGTGAATCTTTGGGACAGTTGCTGGATGATGATATCAGGCATTAAAAACATTCACCCGAAAGTTGCTCCCTGGGACAGTGAGGCGACGGTGTTCATCCAAGTGACGCCTAACTTTTCTAGAGCAAGAGTGGCAGACTTAGCCTCATCAAATCGCTCTCTAAACTCCATCAGAACACTGATTGCATTTTGGAGTAGAGTAGAAGCGTTTATTTCATCGACAGATCTTCACATCATTCACCTTTTCACAGATGGCCTCCCAAATCGCGTTTCTAACGCTGAGATGTCTCTGCTGGAGTTCACCGATGTGTTTATTTCCCTCCTCCACAAAGATCTCAAACTCCATGGCTTCAAACTTCATCTATCGCTTTAGACCACTCTTTCAAGCTCTCCATGGTGACAGCCGATAGCACACGCAAAATCCTCGTAAAATAGGGCGGTCCGCACCACTTTTGCACTCGTTATCATTTGCACACGCAGTCTTAGTAGATCACCCGCAACACACCCAGAAATAGCACGTGCAAAATTATTATTTGCACACGCAAATTAGCGCTTGTTATTTGGGATCTTAGTAGATCAGGCCCTATAAGTTGTTGACTCAAAACATGCATGTTATATGTTCCAGATTCCATCAAACCCTGCAACCCGCCACCTAGAGTTGCGAATGCAGTAATCATGGCGTCTTTTCAAAAGCAATACTTGTCTGGCTCTGAAGTAGTTTATGTGTGCCGTGAGGAGTACAGAGCTGAGGGAGACGACAGGATTCAATGCATAGATGGCCAGTGGGAACAGAAGAACTTCATATGTACACGTAAGTAGGTGAAAGAGATTTCATAACAAAAAGATTCAAGTAGATTGAAGGAGAGTGTAAAATTCTGAATACCACCAATAAAGGAATTGTATTTGCATGGTCCAGACTTGTGGTGATTAGTTTCCATGGTTCAGGTTATAGTTCATTGCTAATCAAGGAAAACTCAACCACCATGAGATATTTTTACTAAGGATGCACAATATATGTTATATGTTTTTTTTAGCTGATACCGATATCCTATAATAACCTACCCTTGATGGCCAATACCAACACGATTACTGGCACTTTGTTTTTTTTCAGTTTCATATTTAAAAGTGTTTAGTTTCATCACACCTGAGGGTAAGAAAGGCCGAGATTTAGTGAGCAAAAGTGCTCAAATTCCGAGATTACAGTCAGAATTCATAGATTAACATTACAGTCAGATTTCTGACTCTAAAGTCAGGATATTTAAAAAAATGGGGGTAACCCTCTTCTCTACGTACAAATTCACTTAAATTCCTCAAGAATTGCACACCACAAACAAGGATGTCTTTCATATTTGCCCTCTCAGGTTAAACCACAATGTTTGTTTTATTGCGAAAAACAACCTGACAGGATGATTGAAAGTCGATTGATTGGTAGATGATTAAACCCACTGCATGTTGAGATCTGATATTGAACACAGAATTTTCTCCCACAGCATCCGCCAGTCCCCAAGCTCTCACACCTTCCACAGCTCTCCCACCTGTCCCAGATCCCAAAGTTCTCCCAGCTGTCCCAGATCCCACCATGGAGCAAGACTAATTGTTAGAGTTCCACAGAAGTATCAATAAAAACATCAGAAATGTATATTTTTAGGTAACTTGTTGCATGTGGTGTTGTTTGGACAGAAAAGAGAGAAAGAGAAGATGGGTCTGCATTATTTTTGTGAAGTAGCTTTCTTATACTGCAACCTTATTGTGTTCCAGTAAATATGAATATGCTGTTGAATATAAGAAGGACATTGCTGTGTCTTTAATTGTGTTGTCTTCTTTTATTTCTAAAAATAAAGCCTATAATGAAAGGGTTCTGTACAACAAGAGTGTGTTAGTGCAATATTGTAATATAGTTTTTTAAAAGCAGCATTTTGTTGGTGCAGTTTTTAAAGATTTTGCTTTGACTATTGGCTTCCAAACCTCAGCTTCATCATGTCGCAAAATTTCTCTTTGGCAGGGGTCTCTCTTAAACAAGTGGTATTAAGTTTACTTTCATGGATCAGCTTGTAAATATGAACCAAAATTGCTTCTCAGGGATGGGAAAAGGTATATTTTATTTCAATTAAATGTTTGCATTACATACATTGATTAAACATACCAGTTAGAAAAGTTTTTTTGGTGCCATCTGAATATATGGAATGAAAGTCTGAACATACAGAATGAAAGTCTATATATACAGAATCAAAAATGACGCCATGTATGGCCTGCGCCCTCTTGTGTTTCTGGGGTGTGATACTTTTTTCCGGTTAGAAGTAGCTTTTAGTAATTAAACCATGAGGGAGGCACGAGATGTTTTTGCTGTTATTATAATTGTAGAAGGGGTAATCAACCAATCAAGACTTGAATGCAAACATAGTGAGCTACGATAAGGAGTCATACATTTATGGTGAAACGGTCATTTATGTCTGCAAGGATGGATATGAAGGAGCATTTACTCTCACCTGTATGGGAAATCAGTGGTACGGAAATGCATGATATACAGGTAAGAAAGAATGGATAATAATTCATTGTTGACATGCTCTGTTTGATTTTTAAATGTATGCATCTCCAGATTATTTATATAAACACACTCGATGACACTGTGATTTTTTTTTATTTCCCTTTATTTGTATATATCCTTTATCTTGAGAGGCTGCCCCTATCTGACCTTTGTGATTACTCCTTTAGAGACTGCTCCTTGGTGACCTCAGGGACTGAAGTCATCTCTAACTCAGACTGGGGGGCTGTATGAATGCTGTGGCTCAGTGGTTAGAGTCAGTCGTCTATCAATGGAAGGTTGGTGGTTTGATTCCAGTTCCTGCAGTCACATTTTCTGTGCTGTCTGTATAAACCTTATTTTTGCATCAGGGTTAATACTGCTTTGTAATTGCATATAACAGAAAAATGTAATGACTTGAACGTTAAATATTTACCTTGCTTTTAAGAAAAAATAAAAGCACCTCCAGTTTATGTGCTCGTATTTCTGTCCGTACAGTCTGTGGTGTGTTATTTCCGAGCCTACTGAGGTCACTGTGGGGCAGTTCCTGAAACAGCTGTGTCCCTTTATCAAGACCTGAGGACTGATAAAATAGGTACGAAATAAACTCTCTTAAACACATTCAGACTGTATAACTTACATTATTTTAGAATAAATCCTCCTTACCAGGCTGCCCCCTACTGACCTTTGTGATTACTTCTTTAGAGACTTCCCCTTGGTGACCTCTGGGACTGAAGTCATCCCTAACTCAGACCCGGGGACTGTTTGAATGCTGTGGCTCAGTGGTTAGGGTTGGTCGTCTATCAATGGGAAGGTTGGCGGTTAGATTCCAGCTCCTGCAGTCACATTTTCTGTGCTCTCTGTATAAACCTTCACGTTGTAAATCTGCCTGTGTCTCTTTGAAGACTTGCTTATTCTTGCATCAGGGTTAATACTGCTTTGTAATTGCATATAACAGAAAAATGTAATGACTTCAACATTAAATATTTACCTTGCTTTTAAGAAAAAATAAAAGCACCTCCAGTTTATGTGCCCTTATTTCTGTCCATACAGTCTGTGGTGTGTTATTTCCTAGCCTCATGAGGTCACTGTTGAGCAGTTCCTGAAAACAGCTGTGTCCCTTTGTCAAGAGCTGAGGACTGATAAAATATGTATGAAATAAACTCTCTTAAATACATTCAGACTGTATAACTTAGATTATTTTAGATAAATCCTCCTTACCAAGACTCTCAGTACACAAGGACAACAATGAATGCCACTCCTATGGCTAGACCTTTCAAAGAAAAGCACAACAGTAACCAAAAGATGGGCATATCTGGGAGTTTATACTTACATCAAACTACTGAATCAACGTGAAAGTTCCTGGATTTCCAAGTTAAGACTACCCTGGCCTTAATGAGGCTTTAGCGCTTACTCATTTCCTGTAAGGTGTCGCCAATTGTTGTGGGATATAGATGTTTGAATACATAGATATGTTTTTTATACAAACACTCTGGGACTTTCCCTTTTATTTCCCTTCATTTGTATATATCCTTTATCTTGAGAGGCTGCCCCCTACTGACCTTTGTGATAACTTCTTTAGAGACTTCCCCTTGGTGACCTCAGGGACTGAAGTCATCTCTAACTCAGACTGGGGGGCTGTATGAATGCTGTGGCTCAGTGGTTGGAGTCAGTCGTCTATCAATGGAAGGTTGGTGGTTTGATTCCAGCTCCTACAGTCACATGTGAAGTTACAAGTGCTCTTGGGCAAGACACTGAACCCCAAATTGCTCCCGCTGTTGTTCAGCGGTGTGTGAATGTGTATGAATGAGATTAGCTAATACTGATGGTCCCTTACTATAGCAGTCTCTATCATCAGTGAGTGAATGTGGTGTGAATGGGTGAATGTGACGAGTCTTGTAAAAGTGCTTTGAGTGCTCAGAAAGACAAGAAAAACGTTATATAAGTACAAGTCTATTTACCATTTACCCTTCACTCACCCTTTGTGTATATAAGTTCTGTTTCACCACATGTATCTGTGACTTCCTGAAGAAGGACGGACACCCAAACAAGTTAGAGTAAATAGTTTTGAATTATGTTGCCGGTTTAAAATGACATTTGAACAATTATTCTTGAGATGAGTGCTCCGGTTTTTCCTCTTTTTTCAATATTATAAGAAACAGATGCAATTGGTCACAGATAAGTTAAGACCTCAATGCCATCAAGTATCAACTCTACTGCAGTTTGAAAAAAGAAAACAATAAATAAAGACTAATACTATGTGAAATGTACACCTGTCAAGAATTGTAACACTTTTTCAAGTCCTTATGAACGTATAAAATTATTTTACATCACAGATTTTAACCATCTTTGTTCATACATCTTTAAACTTAACACATCATGAGTGTGTTATTTCTAGACTTGTCCTGGCCACAACAGGCAGCAGCACAGTAAACAAAGTTTATGACAAACAATAAGCAGCCAATAAATTAACTGTGACTGTAATACATTAAAAACACGAATTAACAAATCAAATGACAAACTTTTTTCCAAATCATCCCAAACATATCAAACAGAAGATCTGCAGTCAGACATTTCTGCCTCCAAGCCGTTTCCCATCACCACAAAATCACCCAAAGAGAGTAGTTCATTGAGTTTCAGGTCTTCTTGTAATTTGTTCAAAGCAAAAAGAGCAACAAACAAGTTTAAGAAATGTATGTACAAGTGCAGATGCACTTGACTTTAGCATCAAAAACAATTGAGTATAAATAATGAGAAGCTTGGTTGAGTAATAAAGGGAAACTCTGCATTGCACAACAGCTACATTTGTTTCATTAGTAATTATTTGTTCACAGACTATTGGCAGCAGTTTCTGCCTTTACAAGGCCATCAACAGGCTGATATTTGTATCAACCATCTGAAAGTGACTTTTAACAATACTTAAATGACCTTAATCTTTTTAAATATAATATATGAATTAATTTGGACACAAACAATCTGCTTTTTTTTCTCTTTCTTTTGACTTTACATGAGATGAGTCCAAGCTGACTCACTGAAATGCAACATGTTTTGTTTGCTTTATTGATTTCGGCAAATTATTACCCAGGTGTAAACAAAAACTTACTGGAATACTCTTTTTTTGTCACTGAGTGATAAACAAATCAAGACCTGTTTGCACACAGGCATGAAACCACTAAAACAGCAATCGCACAGCTGCATGCAAGAAACACAGCAAAACCTATAATCACACAATATTTATGTACATAGTGGTACTGTCTTTCCCATTAAAAAAAGAGCTTCTCAATAAAATAATTCATACAAACACCCGTTTGTGTTGTTTAATAGAGACTTCCTGCTGCCCTTAGGGATTTGTTCAGGACCTGTTGTGTAATTTAAGGGTCTGAGTGGGCACTTCCTTTTTTCTGTTCCCTGTGAGTCTAAAATCAGAGCCAGAGGCCGGGACAGACTTGCGTAAATCATTGAGCAATCCGTTTTTTGCCTGTGAAATCCGGCAGCTCTCTCTGTGTATAATAGTGTTTCAGTCTCCATTTGCTACTTCTGTGTGACTGTTCTGGGCTATGAAGGTAAAATGCACGGAATAACCAGAAGCTGTGTCCTGTTTTTATGGATTCAAACACTGACACTAGTAAAGAGTCAAGGTAAGATCACGCAGTCTGCTTCTTTTACTTTACAGTTTCATTTTTGTTTGGCATTTCGTCTAGGAAATCAAAACTAATAAGTATCTTTTTTTATTGTTCTTGCTTCTTCACAGACTGTACACGTCAGCAGTTTTTTAACAGTCCCCTGTTTGATGCAAATTTTGACACAACTTCTCTGGAGGCCAGTTACTCCCCAGGAAGACAAGTGAGAGTGGGCTGCAATGTGGGCTTCAGTGGCTTCTTCAAACTGATCTGTGCCGATGGAAAATGGGAGTCAAAAGGAACCAAATGTCAACGTAAGTTTAATTACTTGTGGTTTTTGAAATAGATGAATATGCCCACATTTTGTGTATACCTGTAATGATATATAGCTAAGTGATGTGTCAGTTTTTAACTGGCCGATTAGAGTGCCTATACATAACCTGAAACCTCAAGCCAAATATTTACTAAAGACTTGATCTGTGAATTTGTCTCCCAAGGTTTAAAAAAAAATATTTGCGACATGAAGGATCAGTGAATCATAGTCTATGTTTATTTTACTTTTTATTACAAACTCTGCCTATTTCTGTACACTAGAGGAGCGCAGGGAGTTGGGACTTGCAAAAAGATATAAAAAATTTAAAAATGAACCATTTAGGGAAGTTGGTCGGACCACTAATTTTACTCATCAAGGCTCAGTTTTGTGTCCTTGGGCCAACTTTAATGAAACCTTTCCATTACCTAAATATCTCTTAATTATTGAACACTGTAAGGGTTTTCTTTCAAACTGTATCAGGGGTTTGTGCAGACTTGTGAAGGTGTGCAGGGGTAACTTTTTTTTTTTTAAAGATATATTTTTGGGCTTTTTTCACCTTTATTGGACAGGAAAGCTGTAGAGAGACAGGAAATGTGGGGAGTAGAGAGTGGGGGAAGACGTGCAGTAAATGGTCTACCAGTCAGGAGTCAAACCGGCGACCTCTGTGACGACAGCCTGTATACGTGGGGCGCTTAGACCGCTAGGCCACCAGCATTTACAACAGTGTACCAACAAATAATATGCTACTCTCAGTTGACAAGACAAACTACTTGCAGCTAAATGTTTCCCAGTCCTGAAAGTTGGTTTTATCATTAGTCCCGACTCTGACAAGGCAAATAGCCAATCATAGTTTGGGATTTTGGGGCGCCAATCAGATATTTGCGGGGGCATTCTATCCATGGCCACCCTCTATGGACGCCTAACTGGACATGATGACATGCTTTGAATTCAAAGTTATTTAGTTGAAGTGAACAGAGATCATTCTTTCATTTATTTAGTCATCAAAGCTCCTTTGAGAAACTTTCAGCTTGTATTGATTTAGGGGACAAAGCAGTACATCCTGTAATGTTTTCACAAACATTGTCAGCCTGTGTTATTTTAACACTAAAATGTATCACTCTTACAAAATGTCCCCTGGTGGTTTTAAACATTACTGTTACTATTTTACAATGTCATTTAGCAGACGCTTTTATCCAAAGTGACGTACATACGAGAACAAGAACAACACAAGCAAAGATCTAGACAAGAGGAAACAAGATCAGTAAGAGTAACAAAGTGCTTCAAGTCCATTTGGATTTTTTCTAGTAAAATAAGGAACATCTACAATGAAGCAACCAAACAACTTAAGACCTTCCATTATCATCATCAACAATTAACTTGTCATCACCACAATAATTACCAAAGTACCAAGTTCTGGATCACTCCAGAGCTGAACACAGATTCCCAGAGTAGAGCAGGACAGTGCGAGTCAACTGTAGCTGGAAGACACAATCTGCTGCTGGGTACAACAGTGGAGAACAGTCTAGCTAAGTGCACAGTGTTTCCTAAAGAGCTGGGTCTTTAGCTGTCTTTTGAAAGTAGAGAGGGACTCTGCAGATCGAATTGAGTTGTAAAAGTTATTCATCTTGTGGCTGATGGCTTGGTTTGCTATAGTGGGTCACAGAGAGGAGTCATTGTTAATTTAAGTCTTTTTTTGTAAACAAATTGTAACTCCTCACAGGAGCTTTAAGCTCATTATGAATGCAGAGCTTTCAGTCGTGTTTGTAGTATGGTTTTTTGGCGTTTTCTGAAGCAGCTTGTCTTAAAATCGACAACTTATTTCTACTGCAGGACACAATCCCTCAGCTTAGTACATATTCATGAAAAGCAAGGGATCCCTCATGATCTGATTTTTAGTTTACTTATTTCACAATTATACAAAAACACAAGTCACGTGAAGAGATTATAAACTCACACGTCTAGGTGTGTTGGAAACCTTTTCAAGGTCTACAAGTAAAACCACATCCAGAGTGTAGTTACAAAACCATCAAAACAACCTCAATACTACAGCTCAGATATGCATGTGCACAGATTTAATTATAAATAGAATACATTAGTTTTTAAAAAGGTAAGAAGCATGAGATGTTGGTCTTCTACGGTATGACCAACAACTTCTTAAAGTCATTGTTGTTATGCCAAATTATGTTTCTGTCAGCAGAATTTCATACACTTTTTTTCACACAACCAAAAACATTGAGAAATAAATATTCCTTTTTTACAAGTTTGTGCCGAGATATTAGATAGAAAGCTGAATCTGAAGTGACTTCCAATTTCAATACAGGTAGAAAGGCAGAGTGTCATTAACACGCACTGCTTACAGCAGATAATGTCATTGAATTATATAAACAACATTTTTGTCTTTTCCTCTCTCTTTCTTTTGAAGTAAGATCGTGTGGTCATCCTGGCGATGCCCAGTTTGCAGATTTCCAGCTGAAAGAAGGAGACGACTTTGTGTTTGGGTCACAAGTTGTGTACACCTGTCAAACAGGGTATGAAAATATAAAATCACAATTAAAACTGTAAAACGTTGACTTCTGCTCAACAGTGACTTCACGTCTATTGTCTTCGTTATGCTGGTTTCAGTTATCAGATGGTCAGTAGGAGTAACTCTCGGCGCTGCATGGCTGAAGGCTGGGATGGAATTGTTCCTGTCTGTGAGGGTATGAGCCAATACAGAGCATCATTATGATCTTGTGCATGTTTATTTCTAAATTCCATCCCTCAGACATAAAGATTTTATTGCTCGACTGACTGTGCATGTATGTTTAAGTTGATGTTTCCTTTTCCAGCCCGTCAGTGCCAAGTGATTCATGTGGATGACAACGTTCTGGTGACAGGGGATCCAGAGGAAGCGACCTATGGAAATGTGTTGGGATTTAGGTGCAAGTCCAACGCACATGTTCTAAAGGGTTCACCAGAGATATATTGTGACGAAAATGGAGAGTGGAGCAGCAAAGAGCCAACATGTGAAGGTAAAGTATATAGGCTGTATGAAAACTGGAAAAAACATTTAGGTCCTAATTTAAGCTAACAAGGGAGGGAAAATGAAGGGAAGAGGGGAAAAAGAGACCGAAACATACATGCATTAAAGACAAAGGAATGGGCTTTCTGATGGTATTGTAAAACATTAGAAAACTTCAACATAGAGCGTACAGTAGGACGGACATTAGTGGTTTTGGTCAGAGGTTCTTGAAGTGAGCGAGATTAGGTGGTAAAGATGACCCTGTCTGCAGCAGTGGATGACATAGCTTTGGTGCTGGATCTCCTGCCAGCTTTGACAGTTAACAGTAGTGATGGGTCAGAAAGATGAACAACACAGTCGGCCAAGGCATAAGACTGTTAAAAAATAAAACTACATGAGCACACAAGCACAACCCAACTGGTGCTACAAATGTAAATATTTTTCAAAGGACATTTATTTTTTAATATAATATTTTTCATTATATGACTACTTCTTTCATTTTATCATTACATTTATTATTTATTCTGTGTTTTACTTCTAATTTTCCCCTTTAACAGCCACAACAATAATCAGCATCTTGAATTTCCTAATTCAAATGCAATTTCACATTTTTACATGTGTGAGTTTTACCAGCAGTATCTTGCCAGTGAGGGAAAAAAAAGATTCATGAAATTTCTAAAAAATGAAATAATAAATGAACAAAGCACAACAGTAATCTGCTTTTATGAATTCATTCCACAAATTTGCACTGTTAAAAAATGCCATTTAAGGACAAACTTGAAGCAAATGTACTGTTTATACTAACTTTGAATTCCATTTCAATAAAGGAAACTTAGAGAAAAGGTCTGTAATTTTACACATGACTTTTACGCCTAGTATAAGCTGGCTCCTAATTTTACTAACCGGAGAAGGCAAACTTAAATTGAGCATTAATTTTGTTCTTTTATGCCTGTCTGAATGTCTCCAATGCATTTAATGTTTTAATGTAAAGCACATTGAGTTGCCCTCGTGTATGAAATGCGCTATACAAATAAAGCTGCCTTGCCTTGCCATTAACAAGTGTTTCTTTTGAGATAACACAAACTAACAAACAAAAAAGGAAACTATGTGAAATCTGTAAAATCATTGGTGTCATGGGTGTCTAATTGAGAATATGTAGTGTGAAAATAATATCAAAATCCAAAAGAGTAGGAGAGGAGATGTCCTCACACATGCAGAACCAGAGAGTGACTGAAGGACTGCAGCTTGTTAATTGTAGGATGGAGCAGTCAGGTGTGGTCAGTTAACCTGATGAGCCATCCTACAAACCAGTGAGAAAACAAATAATAAGAAACCATCTGTTTAATCAGTGTCTAATGTTCATTTCCAGTTTCATAATCAATTGTTCATTTTCACACGTATCCATTCCTCAACAGAGATCAAATGTTCAGTACCTGTGATTGATAATGGACGCATGACTGGAGATTTGCGAGATTACAGGGAAAATGAAGTCCTGCATTTTGTTTGTCATACAAAGTTCCAAAAACAGAGCGAAATACTTTCAAAATGCATAAAACTGGGAAATTCAGCTGCGTTTAGCCCTGCACCTGTCTGTGAACGTAAGTATGGACTAATAATTAATGTAACACTGATTAATGAATGGTTGTCACAGTATTAGTTAGCCTCTTTTAACAAACTGATAAACATGTTATTTTATTTTTTATCCCAACAGCAACAAAATGTAAACTGCCCACCCATTTTAGAGGATCCAGTTACGACCCTGAATACACAACTGTGTTCTCACCTGGTGAGAGAGTCACAGTCAATTGTGGTGACAAGTATTATATTACTACACCTCTGATCACGTCAGCCACATCTACATGTATGGATGATGGAAATTGGGATATCACACCTTTATGCCAAGGTATGAAACCACATGGTAGCTTAGTAACCTGTCAGAGACAGATTATGAGCCTGTTGTTTTCTATTCTGTGTGAATCAATCATTAAACTAATCAATCTCATGATTCATTGAAGAGACATAAGTTTTTCTCTTGTTCTAGAGGTCAGATGCAGAAATGAAAAAGGCCTGAATGTGAATTATTGGGGTGTCAGATGGAACCACTTACTAAGACTGGATGACACTGTAAGTTATAACTGTCAGACTGGATACAGGGCAAAATCCAACCAAGCCACATGCACCAGAGATGGATGGACTCCGGAACCACTTTGTGAAGGTATAGTGAAGTTAACCTAGAAATGATGACATGAGTCTTCAGACTGGCACGTGGGTGATGCTGGGAGGAGGCAGAGTTCGGTCAATATATCTGTACTTACCTGGCTTTCCCACAAATAATATGGCTGTGTTAAATACTGTAAAATTTGGTGTATGAAATACACTTTTAATGTCATCTAAAAAGTGTAAAATGCAGAGTAATGTAGTCTATTTTGTCCAGAAGAAGTTACCAAGAAGATGGTGCTCGAATACTCAACAACAGCTTTAATGCACAAAGCATTCTGGATACATGTGAGGCAGACTAGTCTTGCAGAACCATTTTTAAACTATTTTCTTCCTTATTGGGTCATAATCATGTATTTAAAGACTATCGTGGTATGTTAATAGGTTCAACCCCAATTCCACAAAAGTCAGGACGCTTTATAAAGTATTAATAAGAACAGATTTTGATGGCATGTCAAATCAACTAAAGGGTATCTCCAGTTGAAGATAGTGCAAAGATAATATTTTAAACTTTGGAATATTTCATTATTTTATGAAACATGTCTGCTCATTTTAAATTTGATGGTAGGAACCTGCTTTAAAACAGTTGGGACAGAGGCATGTTTGTCATTGTGAATTAAATGGTACATTTCATTTCTTTTTCAGTAAGAACATGCACAAAAAAGATGGTCTTGAATGCAAACATAGTGAGCAACGATAAGGAGTCATACATTTATGATGAAAGGGTCAGGTATGTCTGCAAGGATGGATATGAAGGAGAATTTACTCTCACCTGTATGGGAAATCGGTGGAATGGAAATGCACAATGTACAGGTAAGAAAGAATGGATAATAATTCATTGTTGACATGCTCTGTTTGATTTTTAAATGTATGCATCTCCAGATTTTCTCCTAACTCCATATTGATCATTTATAAGAGAAACAGCAAAAATCTTGTCTGACGGCTGAAAAAAATAACAGTGATCAAGTCTCCCGGATGACTGCTGTTATGAAAACCTCATCATTCAGTGCTGTAGGGACCCCATACAGCAGCCCTAATATCAGTGAAACGCGGTTTCTTTCATTTAATCATACATCTACGCAAACAAACAATAAATGTGTCTATAATACCTCCAATATGTGGAGCTTCATCTTGCAGTAAATACAATTATAGTTGTGTGTGCTGGTTAAACTTGCTTTCCTTTGTGACAAGACTTCTCATTTTAAACATGTTTGAATTAGAGCAACTGGAGCATATATGAATGACCAAATAATTTCACTGAATCTGTTTCAGTGAAAAGGTGTCAACAAATGGACATCCCAGGTGCATATATTATCCAGAATAACAGGAGAATTTACGACCATGACCAACAAGTCATATATAGATGCCAGGAAGATCCTTACCAACAGATTACTGTTACCTGTCAAAAAGGTGAATGGACTGGGGTTCAGAGCTGTCAAGGTAAGAACCTACAACTACAACACTTATAGGCTTAATGCATGATTATAGTTAAAAATATTATGGACTTTCAGTTACTTTGTTTCCTTTGTTGTGGAGTATTCCTTATGTCTCCAAAATGTTGAAATGCTGGAACAGTTCAACTCTAATTGTTAGGTCAGGTTAGGTCAGGTCAGGTTAGGTTGGGTTAGGTCAGGTCAGGTCAGGTTAGGTTAGGGCAGGTCAGGTCAGGTTAGGTCGGGTTAGGTTAGGGCAGGTCAGGTTAGGTCGGGTTAGGTCAGGTCAGGTTAGGTTGGGTTAGGTCAGGTCAGGTTAGGTCAGGTTAGGTTAGGGCAGGTCAGGTCAGGTTAGGTCGGGTTAGGTTAGGGCAGGTCAGGTTAGGTCGGGTTAGGTCAGGTCAGGTTAGTTTAAGTCAGGTCAGGTTAGGTTATGTCAGGTTAGGTCAGGTTGGGTCAGGTCAGGTTAGGGCAGGTCAGGTTAGGTCGGGTCAGGTTAGGTCAGGTCAGGTTAGTTTAAGTCAGGTTAGGTCAGGTTAGGTTGGGTTAGGTCAGGTCAGGTTAGGGCAGGTCAGGTTAGGTCGGGTTAGGTCAGGTTAGGTCAGGTTAGTTTAAGTCAGGTCAGGTTAGGTTATGTCAGGTTAGGTCAGGTTAGGTTATGTCAGGTTAGGTCAGGTTAGGTTATGTCAGGTTAGGTCAGGTTAGGTTATGTCAGGTTATGTCAGGTTAGGTCAGGTTAGTTTAGGTCAGGTTAGGTTAGATTAGGTCAGGTCGGGTCAGGTTAGGTCAGGTTAGGTTAGGTTGGGTTAGGTCAGGTTAGGTTTGGTCGGGTTAGGTCAGGTTAGGTTTGGTCGGGTTAGGTCAGGTTGGGTTGGGTTAGGTTAGGTTAGTAGCATAGCTCTGTTAAGAATAGCTGTGTGCGTAAGTGTGAAACGTAGAGTGAGTGAGAGTGAAAGAGGATGTGACGTCTGTGTGAAGTGACTGTGAGCGAGTGGACAGACTGAGAGAAAAGAGAATGAGAGAGAGAAAGTTAGCAGCAAGAATTATAGTGTGTTTATAACATCTGTAAGTGCAGTTTGTAGACCACTAATAACGCCATGACTCCTTGAGACCAAGTCGGACTGGTGTCTACTGCTTACCACCAGCTGCATAGAAGTTGAAGTGTAAGGGGTGAGCCCCAAAGTTAGACCAAGCTCGGCCCTGGAGCAGACCTGTAAGTCTCCTCTGTGCTCCCCGACTATGGTCTGGAAGCTGAAGCAGTGAAAGGTTAACATTTGGTCAGGTTAGTTTAGGTTAGATTAGGTTAGGTTAGGTTAGGTTAGATTAGGTTACTTTATTTATACCCGTATGTAGATTTGTTTTGCAACAAAATGATTATACCCAGTTTGACATCCAGTTATAAAACAACACAAACATAAAACCATACAAACCAATCAGAATTGACAAACTATGAAAACAAGAAAACATGATATAAAAGTACTCCAGCTCCACCAACCATAATTTAAAGGAGGGATAAAAAATATCACAGAATGAGATATGTACATAAAAGTAGCACCAAAAAATATATTTAAAAACAATCATTAATGCTAAAAGAAAAGTATGTGCAAATATCATGTTTAAATATTGTATACTTAGCTAGGTTTATTTCATGACACGTAAGTATGAAGCCGTCCCTCTGTCCCTCCAAACAAGACAAAGGTGTCTGCTAGAAAAAGATATGGCATTTCATGTGGAAGCCATGCAGAAACAATTAGTGCAGTCAGCGTCAATGCTAATAGTGATGTGATTAAAGTCTGAAATTAATGTAGGGTTGTTGTTTTGTTTTTACAGAAATATTTTAATGCATTGAATAAGTGTTCACTAGAAAACCACAAATGTAAACTTGTTACATTAAAACATGTCTAATAACATCCCGACCTCCACGTTGGAAACAGACAGATATTGACATTGTCACACTCAAGAGACTCAGCAAAGGCATAGAGGGGAAGGCCCTTTCTTCTTTTTTCTTTCAATGGTCTTTTTATTGAACAACACTCATGACAAAACACAAAAGCACATGACAATTGACATACAGAAAGAAATAGCCACAGAATAGTTACAAACGATAAGGTAAAGATCAGTTAGTCAAATAGACCAAAAAAAAAACAACAGGACACAAACAAACAATCAGATATACAGTTCAGTTTTTATAAAAAAGAAAAAAGGCCAGGCTGCGTTTAGCACGCCATCACAATTGGGAAGGCCCTTTCTTCTGGTGTCCTCTGTCTGAATATAACTTTTCTCTTTGTTTTTTATTGACAGGATGTCCAAAAATTGAAATTGCAAATGGATTTGTTGTTGCTGAAGAAGATGACAAAGCGTACTACACCTGCTATGATGGTTATAAACTTTTCACCAATGGCTGGTGGGGCGAAGCCATATGCATAAGCAAACGGTGGACTGGACTTGAAGACTGCATTGGTAATGAATCTTTGTTACAGGACGAGTTAAAAGCAGCAGTTAATGCATCCTGCCCTATTTCTCATTTGGTGGTGGTTTGAATTCTTTCAATGCTTGTTTTTTACCAAACCTCCAATTTTCGAAGTGATGATGTTAGTTTGTAGAAATATACAAACCCCATGTTTGTAATCATGTCCACTCCAGAGAACAGTCAGTGTGGAGAGCCTCCTGTGATTCCCAATGGGAGGGTCACACCTAGAACTCGACGATCTCTCCAGCTTGAATGTGACAATGGATTCAATGCTCAGGTTCAAAGATTGACCTGCGAAGGGGGAAACTGGTATTTTGGTGGATTCTCACCTGAGACACTGTGTATCCGTGAGTCATGAGTCATCTTCAGTTTGTTTTTGATCTAATGTAAGTAGTATTAAAAGACTATAGGTTGTTGACTCGAAACATGCATGTTATATGTTCCAGATTCCATCAAACCCTGCAACCCACCACCTAGAGTTGCGAATGCAGTAATCATGGCGTCTTTTCAAAAGCAATACTTGTCTGGCTCTGAAGTAGTTTATGTGTGCCGTGAGGAGTACAGAGCTGAGGGAGACGACAGGATTCAATGCATAGATGGCCAGTGGGAACAGAAGAACTTCATATGTACATGTAAGTAGGTGAAAGAGATTTCATAACAAAAAGATTCAAGTAGATTGAAGGCGAGTGTAAAATTCTGAATACCACCAATAATGGAATTGTATTTACATGGTCCAGACTTGTGGTGATTAGTTTCCATGGTTCAGGTTATAGCTCATTGCTAATCAAGGAAAACTCAACCACCATGAGATATTTTTACTAAGGATGCACAATATATGTTATGTTTTTTTTAGCTGATACCGATATCCTATAATAACCTACCCTTGATGGCCAATACCAACACGATTACTGGCACTTTGTTTTTTTTCAGTTTCGTATTTAAAAGTGTTTAGTTTCATCACACCTGAGGGTAAGAAAGGCCGAGATTTAGTGAGCAAAAGTGCTCAAATTCCGAGATTACCGTCAGAATTCATAGATTAACATTACAGTCAGAATTCTGAGATTAACATTACAGTCAGAATTCTGAGATTAACATTACAGTCAGAATTCTGAGATCAAAGTCAGATTTCTGACCCTAAAGTCAGGATATTCAAAAAAAAAAAAGAGGGGGGTGGGGTTCCTGGCCTAACCTTGCAAAAGGTCAGTGACCCTAATCCTCTTCTGTATGTACAAATTCACTTAAATTCCTTAAAAAATTGGACACCAAAAAAACGGATGTCTTTCATATTTGCCCTCTTAGGTTTAACCACAATGTTTGTTTTATTGCGAAAAACAACCTGACAGGATGATTAAAAGTCGATTGATTGGTAGATGATTAAACCCACTGCATGTTGAGATCTGATACTGAACTCTGAATTTTCTCCCAAAGCATCCACAGCTCTCCCAGCTGTCCCAGATCCTTTAGCAGCTGTCACAGATCCCGAAGCTCTCCCAGCTGACCCAGATCCCAAAGCAGCTGTCTCAGATCCCAAAGCTCTCCCAGCTGACCCAGATCCCAAAGCAGCTGTCACAGATCCCGAAGCTCTCCCAGCTAACCCAGATCCCAAAGCAGCTGTCTCAGATCCCGAAGCTTTCCCAGCTGACCCAGATCCCAAAGCAGCTGTCTCAGATCCCAAAGCTCTCCCAGCTGACCCAGATCCCAATGTAGCTGTCTAAGATCCCAAAGCTCTACCAGATCCCAACGTGGAGCAGGACTAATTGTTAGAGTTCCACTGAAGTACCAATAAAAATCATCAGAAATGTATATTTTTATGTAACTTTTTGCATGTGTTGTTTGGACAGAAAAAAGAGAAAGAGAAGATGGGTCTGCATTATTTTTATGAAGTAGCTTTCTTATACTGCAACCTTATTGTGTTTCAGTAAATATGAATATGCTGTTGAATATAAGGACATTGCTGTGACATTAATTGTGTTGTCTTCTATTATTTCTAAAAATAAAGCCTATAATGAAAGGGTTCTGTACAACAAGAGTGTGTTAGTGCAATATTGTAATATAGTTTTTTAAAAGCAGCATTTTGTTTGTGCAGTTTTTAAAGATTTTACTTTCAACCACAAAACTTAAACTGTTAAACTGTTTTCAATCCTGGCATAACTCAAGCACAAAGTGACTATTGGCTTCCAAACCTCAGCTTCATCATGTCGCAAAATTTCTCTTTGGCAGGAGTCTCTCTTAAACAAGTGGTATTAAGTTTAATTTCATGGATCAGCTTGTAAATATGAACCAAAATTGCCTCTCAGGACCGGAAAAGGTATATTTTATTTTAATTAAATGTTTGCATTACATACATTGATTAAACATACCAGTTAGAAAAACTACAGTAAGTTGTTTTGGTGCAATAATTAGAAAGCCATTGCAAACTTCTTACATCTTGCAATTGCAGATATATCAGCATAGCAGATGTTCTGTGGTTAGTCTTATTCTGTCACCAAGGAACCTTGTTTATATCACATCCTTTAGTTTAGGAGTTTTTTCTTGAGTTTGGAAATCCTTATGTTGGTAAAGGTATAAACGTAACCTTGGTTAATTTTTGACACAAAATCACCCCAAATGATTATATTGATAATCAATAAAGTTACTGCAATGCAGTGTATATTTCTTAGTATTATATTTGAGCATTACCATATTTATGTAACTTTTAAGTCTGTAGTGGTAAAATAACATGAGTGACACTGTCACTTCAAATAGTACAAAAAATCACAAAATCCAAAAAAACACAAGGAACAACACAGGGCCAGGTTTGAAAAACAATGAACAAACAGAGGAGAGAGGAAACAGAGAAACTAAATACACACAGGTGTGAATCATAGACAACATAAAATATAGACCTAGTATCCGTGACATCACCCATCTGTTCCTGAAGCGCTATTTTGAAGCCAATCTTTGACGAGTGCCATATTGGGGACACTGAGCTCAACCAAACTTTGTCCGAGCTTATGTGAAGTAAAGAGGCGGGTCTTTAGCTTTTTGGCTAACAGCTACAGGGTGCCTGCCTGTCAGTCAAGTCAACCATGTCCTTAAATGGGCAAAACTCAAAATCTTAATATCTTCTGAACTGCAGCTTTATATTCAGACCCAACCGTTATTTTGGACCAGGCTGTAAACATGTTTCTTATTGCCGCAAGAAAGTGTATTTTGAATGGGTGTGTATGTGGTTTCCAGTGTTTCTGCAGCCTCAAACGGATGCTTGATGTTGCGGCTGACTGGCGATTTAACCCAAACAAAAACCGACACGCCGTGGAAGGCTAAGCACGGGAGTTTACCAGTGACGCACACTCACAGAAACAAGACAAAGTACAGAACGGCAAAACTAATGTGGTGTAAGGCGTAGTGGTCAACAGAAAGTGTCACTCCCAACTCACCCTTCCTCGTAACAAAACCAACAGACTACAGGTGTGTGGGAATGATTTGTTACTCTCAGACATACCTGATGATGGCACACCACTGGTAGTTATGGGGGATATGAACATCCACATGGATAAAGCCCAGGCAACTGATTTTATCTCTCTATCATCCTCCTTTGGCTTAAAACAGATTGCAACGCCTCCAACACACAAAGCTGGCAATACACTGGATCTGATACTGATACACAACTGCTCCACAGCTTATCTGAGTGTGACTCCTCTTCACCTCTCTGACCATTACTTTATTCAGTTTTCGCTTGGATTACCAGAATCTCAACAATCCACTACTCAGTTCATATCATACCACAGAAACATTCGGTCAATTGACCCAACTAAGCTGTCTGATGAGGTCTCAGCGGCTATGGCTTCATGTAAAAAGTCCTTCACACTCTCCACTAATGAAGCTACAGACTCATTCTGCTCCTTACTGACCTCCTCTCTGGACAAACTCTGCCCACTGGTGTCCAAGCCTGCCCGAAACACTCCACCCTGTCCCTGGCTCACTTAGGTGATCAGAGAGCAAAGGGCAGGGCTAAGAGCAGCTGAGGAGAAGTGGCGCAAATCCAAACAACCCACTGACTTGACAGACTATCAGCAAAAACTCTCTTCATTCACCTCTGCTTTAAAATCTGCTAAGAAGGCGTTTATCATGCAAAGATCTGTGCTGCCACCGATGCATGCAAACTCTTCTCTGCTTTTACTTCTCTGCTTTCTCCCTCAAACCCACAACCTCCACTATGTTGACCCGGACATGTTTGCCTCGCACTTTACTGACAAGGTGCTACCATCAGTAATAAATTCTCTGAGCCTGACCACCTCAGCTCTCGGCCACCAGCTAGTGATTCCTCACTCAGCTCATTCTCTCCACTGAGTGAGAGCGAAGTCACCAGGCTTCTGCTTGCCTCGAAGCACACAACCTGTCCGCTTGATCTGTTACCCTCACATCTCCTGCAGGGGATTGAGCCCACAATCAGCCCGGCTGTAACAACCATCATTAACTTCTCTCTGTCCACTGGTGTTTTCCCTACTACATTCAAGCAAGCGAGGGTCAGACCATTGCTCAAAAAACCCACTCTCAACCATAGACTGTATAAAATATGGACGTAGTATCCGTGACGTCACCCATCTGTTTCTGAAGAGCTGTTTTGAGACCAATCGTCGGCGGGAGCCATATTGCTTCTGTCGAGCCAGTGTGACGTAAAGAGGCGGAGTTTGAGCCTCCTAGCCAACAGCTACAGTGTTCCCACAGGCAGCTGTGCCTCTCATTGGAAGACTGGCAATCTCAATATCTTCGAAATTGCCGCGTTAGAAAAAAATTCACCCCCCTCACAGTGAGAGCACATCAAGAAATGAGCTATTCAGACTACACTCGTCCTTTGTACCAGGCTGTAAACATGTTTATTTCTGCTGTAAAGATCTTCTTTTTCCCATTCATGTGTATGTGACTTCCGGTACTTCCAGAACCAGCCTCAAGCGGATCCTCGATGAACTTCAGCTTTTAACACTTCCGCATTGGACAATATTTTTAGACCGGAGGTTGCCGCTTGCTCTCAACCCAGCCCAGGTTGAAAATTACAGGCCGGTCTCACTTCTTCCATTCCTTTCAAAAATACTGGAGCACACAGTCTTCAACTAGCTCTCAGAATACTTACAGAACCATGACCTACTTGACCAGTATCAGTCTGGCTTTAGATAGGGCCACTCTACTGAAACTGCACTTTTGTCGGTAACAGAATCGTTGCGTGTGGTTAAAGCAGCGGGTCAGTCTTCAGTTCTCTTGCTGCTGGACCTGTCTGCTGCTTTTGACACAGTGAACCACCAATTCCTCCTCTATACACTCTCCTCACTTGGTATCTCAGGGTCTGCCCTCCAGTGGTTCAAGTCCTACCTCACAGGGAGATCTTTTAGAGTATCATGGAGACAAGTGTCCAATATGCATGGCTTATCAACAGGGGTACCTCAGGGGTCAGTGCTTGGTCCCCTCCTGTTCTCAATATACACCACATCACTTGGTGCAGTGATCCGCTCCCATGGCTTTTCCTATCACTGCTATGCAGATGATACACAGCTTTTCCTGTCTTTTCCACCTGACGACACAACTGTCTCAGCTCGGATCCATTTCTAAATGGATGAGGGAACGTCACCAACAACTCATCCTGTCCAAGACTGAGCTTATTATCATTCCAGCCCGTCCCACTGTGGACCCGCAGATCAATATCCAGTTTGGATCTCAAAACCTCATGCCCACTAAGTCTGCCCGAAATCTGGGTGTCATGATCGACGACCAGCTAACCTTCAGGGTTCATGTGGCCTTGATTGCTGGGTCCTGCCGTTTTTCCCTCTATAACATCAAGAGGATCAGACCCTACCTGACAGAACACGCAACACAGCTTCTGGTTCAGG